>NW_019154105.1:24226259-24465223 GCF_002288905.1 Enhydra lutris kenyoni
AACAGTCACCTTACAGGCAATACAATGGCACTAAATTCATATCTCTCAATACTTACCCTGAATGTTAATGGGCTAAATGCCCCAATCAAAAGACACAGGGTATCAGAATGGATAAAAAAACAAAACCCATCTATATGTTGCCTACAAGAAACTCATCTTAAACCTGAAGAAACCTCCAGATTTAAAGTGAGGGGGTGGAAAAGAATTTACCATGCTAATGGACATCAGAAAAAAGCAGGAGTGGCAATCCTTATATCAGATCAATTAGACTTTAAGCCAGAATTATTGAAGCAATTGAAATAGAATTAAAAATTTTTAATTTGCCTTGGAATTTTATTTGGTCTTACTGTCTTTTTTTTTTTTTTGGTTCAAGAGTAAATACCTTTTTATCGTCTGTCATTTTCTATGCTATATACATATTCAGGATTTATCCTGTGTTAACTGAAATCATAAAAAGTCTTGGGCTTTTTTCTTACTTTCTGAGATCCACAAAAGTTTTCCTTTCTTTTTTCTTTTTTTGTTTACAATTCACAGCATTCACCCTAGCAATACCTTTCCCAATTTCCATCACCCAGCCATCCTATCCCTTCCTGCCCCCCAGCAGCCCTCAGTTTGTTTCCTGAAATTAAGAGTCTCTTATGGTTTGTCTTCCTCCCTGGTCCCATCTTGTTTCATTTTCCCTCCCTTCTCCCCATGAACCCTGTCTTGCCTCTCAAATTCCTCCTATCAGAGAAAGACAATATGATAATTGTCTTTCTCTGATTGACTTATTTCACTTGGCATAATACCCTCTAGTTCCATCCATGTCATTGCAAATGGCAAGATTTTGGGGTTTTGATGGCTGCATAGTATTCCATTGTGTGTGTGTGTGTGTGTGTGTGTGTGTGTGTGTGTGTGTGTGTACTTCTTTATCCATTCATCTGTTGATGGATATCTAGGTTCTTTCCATAATTTGGCTATTATGGACATTGCTGCTATAAACAATATAGTCACATGACTTATCTATTTTGACCCTCTGAGAATGATAAATTATATTAACAAATTTTCCTATTAAGCTGTTTTTGCATTGTATAATAAAACCTACTTGGTCTTTTTTTTATTATTTTAATTTTTTAAAAATTTCTTTTCAGTGTTCCAGAATTCATTGTTTATGCACCACACCTAGTGCTCTGCTCCATGCAATACATGCCCTCCATAATACCACCAGGCTTACCCAACTTCCCACCCACCCTCCCCTCCAAAACCCTCAGTTTGTTTCTCAGAGTCCACAGTCTCTCATGGTTCGTCTCCCCCTCCAAGTTCCCCCAACTCACTTCTCCTCTCCATCTCCCCATGTCCTCTGTGTTATTCCTTATGCTCCGCACTGAGTGAAACCATATGATAATTGACTCTCTCTGCTTGGTCTTATTATATTACACATGTAATAATGTTTATGGATTCAGTTTATTAAGACTCTTCCTGTGTTTTTAGATAATAATTGGCCTAAATTTAAATTCTCTTTATGTCATCTTACATTTTGCTGTCAAGATTATGCTGGTATTTACCCTAAAGATACAAATGTAGTGATCTGAAGGGGCATGTGCACCTGAATGTATATAGCAGCAATGTCCACAATAGCTGAACTATGGTAAAGTTTTCAAACTGTGTAAAGTAAAAGCATTCAAGGAAGTTTTGAAACTCACATAACCAGACCCTTGCCTGTAGAATCCATACAGAGTTAGCCTGCAGAATTTTTCTCTATGAGGCTGACCTCTGTCCTCTCAAGCAGTTGCAGTGGAAGAATTTGTATTGGAACAAAGGGAAAACTCTAGAAGAAAAGCCACTTAAATAATAAGAGACTGCATTGCAAGGATATCCAACCTAGAATATTTTCTTTACTCCTTTTAAAATCTTAGAAGATTCTAATTCACTCCTGCCATGCTACGGAAACTATTTAAGAGGCTCTTAAGTCTGATACATTGGTATTGGGCAATAGTATTTTGAAAGACAAAAATTGCAAAACCAAACCAAATAACCCTGATGAACCTTGAGGGAGACAGAAATTCTGAATAATTGAAGTGAGAATGAAGTCTACTATGAGAAAGTTTCTTATTCACGGTTCTATCCCTGGCATATATGGACCCATCTAGAATATAGAAGGGTACAACAGGAGTCAGGGGCATAGAAACTGACCCAGTACGGTGCCTGGGTGGCTCAGTGGGTTAAAGCCTCTGCCTTCAGCTCAGGTCATGATCTTAGAGTCCTTGGATCGAGTCCCGCACTGGGCTCTCTGCTCAGCGGGGAGCCTGCTTCCCCCACCCCGGCGCCTGCCTCTCTGCTTACTTCTGATCTCTCTCTGTCAAATAAATAAATAAAATCTTAAAAAAGAAAAAAGAAAAAAAGAAGCTGACGCAGTAGAAAAAGAGGAAGATTTGGACTTGGAGCAGAACAGAAGCGCAGAGCAGTATGTCCTCTGTTAACAGGACAGTTAACATCAGTCACATTCTATGCTTCTTGAAAATTGTCATTTAACTACCTGTCATATATATGAATTGTGTATGGTTTGTCCCATTTAGAGTTCATATTTTCTTAACTAATCCTTTTATCGAGAGTCCTTATGCAGATTCCCTTAAGATATTAGTAAGGAGGGATGTCAGGACTGGATGGACCCAAATGACTTTTACACTTGCCATCCTAGTTCCCAGATTGGGTAGACCAGTCATAAACCCCCCACATCCATGTCAATTGATTAGACCGTTGGATTGAGGGGCACACGAACCCTTTAAAATCATGTTTGATCCTCAAATACATTTCCTTTGTGAATTAAACAACTAAACAACCCTGTGTTTTTTCCTCTCTTCTAGATTAATGGAGTATAATGCATTTTTATTCCCCCAAATTTGTTTCTAGTGAAAGCCAGCGCTGAATTCGGGAGAACTGCTTTAGAGCTGGTATGTGGCTACCCCGTAGAGGTGGCCATTAGGGAGCACCTGGTCAAGAAACAAGTATGGAATGAGTATAAGGCCAGGCTCTTGGCTCAGCAAATGAAGATAGGAAGCTGACCTACTGGCTCGGGTCATTTTTATTTTTAATGAAAAATCCTAAAAGAGACTGAAAAACACAATTAGAAAGTATTTTGGTATGCACTTAGGAGTGCCTCAGTAGGGATCAAGGCATGGGGTGGGTTTATTTAATGTTTGCTTAAATAAATGATGCGACATCCTAACTTGCTCAAAGCTCCAACTGGTAACTTCCTCAAACTGGAAAACATAATTGAAACTTGGTAAGATATATTGTTGTTTTTCCACTGAATTGTGTATTTAAGATTTCATTAGTAAAGCGGTATCACTTCACATTGGAAATTGTTCTCAACATATTTGTTAATGATAAAAGCAGCCTATAAAACTATGACAAATATGTTTTCAATAAAGATGTATATGCATTTTTACAGCAGAGGAAGTGGCACATTTTATTTTATTTTATTTATTTTTTTTTAAGATTTTATTTATTTATTTGACAGACAGAGATCACAAGTAGGCAGAGAGGCAGGCAGAGAGAGAGAGGAAGGGAAGCAGGCTCCCTGCTGAGCAGAGAGCCTGATGCGGGGCTCGATCCCAGGATCCTGGGATCATGACCTGAGCCGAAGGCAGCGGCTTTAACCCACTGAGCCACCCAGGCGCCCCTGCACATTTTAATAATAATCAATGAATCATCTCTTTTTTTGGTGTTTGTAAGTTTTATTCTTTGAGTATTCTTATATTTTCAAAATATTTTAATAACAGATAACTTTTTTAATCAGAAAAAAATCTTTAAAAATTCCAGTTTTGCCTACATTAATGTTTCTATAAAGTGAACTTTGCAAAATTTGGAAGACTAACATAGTAAGTAAAGAGGAAAGTTTCCTAAGGAGAGCTTCCTGTTATATGAGACCCGCACCTTGTTCTGGCAAAGTGAAAAATGTTGCCATCATAAGACACTTCAGTAGATGCTTATTGGTGCCACACCCCACATACTGTAGCCTACCTCTGATTTCAGCTCTTAGCTCTGGCATGTTGACAGCATCCCACCTCCAATGCCCACTCTGGGATTGGGATTTTGTTTACAAATGCCCTAGCCTCCCAATCATTGGTGGAAGATTTTTGAGGCATTCCTCAAAGAGTCCTGTATTAGTTTCCCGTTGCTGTGTGACACACTACCTTAAACTTGGTTTAAAATAACAAACATTTCAAAAAAAAAAAAAAACATTTCTTGTTTCATAGTTTCTGTAGGTCAGGAATCAGGGAGCAGCTTAGCTGGCTCAGTCTTTCACAAGGCTGCAATCAAGTGTCAGTCAAGGCTGCAGTCATCTGAGGCGTGGATCTGAAGGATTCACTTCCAACACACTCATGTGGCTTTGCCAGGAGGCTTCACTTGGTCATATGGACCTATTCCTGGGACTCCTCACCATGTGGCTTCCCCCAGAGCAAGTGGTCTGAAAGAAGGAGGGCCAGTCTTTTTTATGACCTAATCACAGAAGTGACACGCCATCACTTCCAATGTTTGCTATTGGTTACTCAGACCAACCCTGGTAGAGTCTGGGAAGACACATGCAGGGGTGACTACAAAGAGGTAGGTATCATTGGGGGCCACCTTGGAGGCTGGCTACCACAGGTTCCAGCAGGACTGAGAGATCAATAGGTAATGCATTGCTGGGTTATCTTTGTCTTTTCCCATGTCACCCTCCTCATTCCTTCCCTTCTGCTTCCTGAGATCACTCTGCCCAACCAAACAAGACCCCCCTGAAAACTGACATAAACCTAAGTCTGACTTAAGTTCTCATTTCAGAGGGACCCCATATAAGAAAAGTCTTGGCCCATTATGCAAAATGTCAGTTGAGTTCTTCCTTGAATTTGGTAGTTAAGAAAAAAAAAATGGCCTCACTTCAAATTTTTAACTTTTTATTTGGAAATAATTTAAAATACTAAGTTTCAATAATAGTATAATGAGCCCCCATATATCTTCACCCAGATTTACCAATTTTTATATTTTGCCACGTTTACTTTTATTCTCAAAGGCCTACATTTTAAAGCCAAGTAAAATATCAAGTGTCCTTCATGCTTTGCTTTTATTCATTATTCAAAATATTATTTAATTTTATTTCATTTTCATTTAATTTGTATCTTTCTCAGGGGAAGTCCCTTCACCTCCTTATGTTTGTTTTTCTCATCCAAAATGTGAAGATACTAACATTTATGGGTTAGGGTTATTATAAGGGTAAAGTGAGCTGGTGCGCACAAGGCACTCAGCCCAGGGCCTGGCACACAGTAAGCACCCAACAAATATTAGCCTTTCATTCATTCCTTTTTATTAACAAATTATTTACTGAGAAAGTTGTTGCTATTGTTCTTATTGCATATCTTTGATGACTGATAAATAATTCAATCCCAGGAGGTAAGCACTGGTAATAGGAGTTAAAATTATAGTACCTTGACACAGACATAATAAATTGCTACTGGAATTTTTCTTCACAATAATTTGCAGGAGGAATGGGTAGGGATGTAGGTGAAAGAAGATTTCAGAGCTGGATGATGGGTATATAAGATTTCATTATATTATCTTCTTTCTTGTGTATGTTTGAAATTCTCCATAATACAAAGTTAGGGGAAAAAGTACAAAGACATAAAAATCAAATTAACCACTCTCAAATGCCTAATAAATGCCACATTTTCTCAGAGTTGGGTCATTTAATTGGTTTGAAAATAGTAAAATGAGACAATGAATCTTGGGTTTCTGACGGCCACAGAAGTTGGCTTCATGTACCTGCACCATTAATTTGACAGCCACTTTTCCACATGATTTTAGTATTGAGCTTTGGCACAAATTATGTCCAGGCATTTTACCCATAGGCTATGCCTGAATAATAAATTATGTACTATATCAGGTTTATTTCATTACATAGGCATTTATAAGATTATAAATGTGCTTCTTACATCTATTGATCGATTTAGGACCTAATCAGTGGGAACTCAAACATTGTCCATGCAATGAAGCTGGCATGGTTTAAATTTGTGTTATGGTGGCTATATTCTGAGAATCAAACAGCAAAATTTTCTTGATTATTTTACTTTACATGATAAGAAGAAACAAACACAAACAAGAGAGAAGTTATAAACTTGAATAGTTTCCAAGTTAGAGATCCCTCAGTATTTTTAGTGAACCTCTTAAATTTGGTCTGGAAATGACTGTTCAATGAACACACACGAGTTCCACTCTTCCCTCCCTTCTCCAAAATCTTGCTCCATTAATTATCTCCTCCCCAAACAGACTCTTCAGTCTCTCTCAATGTACTTACTTACTGTGGTTATGAAGACTAGTCTGGTCTGGTATTCCTTCTCTTAAACTACAAGACGTTTCCCAGGCACCAAACTCTTGCTGATGCACAAGAAGAGGACAAGAGTATATGCTGTAGGTGTTAAGACATTGTGGACAGAGAAAGCACTGGCTGCTCATTGTCTGTCCCAAGAGCAGAGGACATGAATTGTGGCACTGGTTTCCTTCAAGCTACTCCTCACAAGGCCATCTCTGGGTAGCTTGTTCCAGGGTAAATAAGAGCAGGTATGTGTTTCATAAAATTCCACAAGGATCCCAAGCAACTGAATAGGCCAGCAAGTGAAGGATAAAATAAAAAATTGCACAAAAAAATATCATCAAAGGGTTCAATTTTTCCTTTCTAAGCCCAGAACTAGCTCTACCCTCGACATTCCTGATCTACTCTGCCTACCCCTGCTCACAGAAGGAGCTCAAAGTCTGACTTTATTCTTTTATCAGAAGAACATGAAAGTGACCTTATAAAAAGCAATAGGTTCTAAATAAAAACTTTCACTGCTGGCAACATCCCGGAAAGGGGAAATTTAAATTTTTCTTATCTCTGTCCTTACATATTTGAACTCTTTCGAAGGACTCCATGGAAACAAACTCAGTTGGGTTTGAAGTGTGTACTCAGTGGTTACTAAGAAAGATTAGTTTTTAATCCCTGGGACGGTTCTTTATTTTCGTTCTCACAGTTGTTTTCCACAAGATATTAACTCAATTATCTCTCTCTGTTCTCTGTTAATTATAGCTACAGCTTCCTGGGAATAAGTAATTCCAATATTCAAAGTCAATCATATGTATTTAATGAAATTAGATATGACTGTAATTTAGGATGGAATCCTGGTGCAGAATGCCATACATTTTCATTTTTTCTTGGCTTTTTTCCATCTTACTGTACTAAATGGATTTGCTTCATTTAATCACCAGCTCTTAGAATCTAAAGTTTCCTTTACATCAGAGTCAGGATTGATTCAGTACTGTATCATCTGCATGTAGCATCTGGAACACCGTGTGTGCCTAGTAAATATTTGCTGAATAGCTGTATCTGGGTCCATCTTCTCTCTCAGTGTAGGAATATCTTCAACTATTTCCCTCTGCTTGAACCTTTCATTTCCGGGGAGTCTCTTCCTTTCTCCTTCCTTCCCACCTCTTCTCCCTCCTCTCTCAATAGACTATGTTAAGTAAATATGTGCTGGACACTGTGTTGGGCTCTGGAATATTGATGGTGAAAATATGCTTCTTGCCCTCATGGAATTCACAGATGAGTAGGGAAGACAAACATTTTTTTTTAAAGGTTTTATTTATTTATTTGAGGGAGAAAGAGCACAAGCAGTGGGGAGTGACACAGGAAGGAGAACCAGATTCCCTGCTGAGCCCCATGTTGGACTTGATCCCAGGACCCTGGGATCATGACCTGAGCCAAAGGCAGACACTTAACTGATTGAACCACCCAGGCATACAAGACAAACATTTATTTAAAAATCAAGCAAGAAAAGTAAAGATAAATGCCAAGATGGAGAGCACAGAGGGCAAAATGGCCTCCTCCAGGAGATCAGGAAGGATTCCATGAAGATGGGAGGACTGAGCTCTGAAGGATGAATGGCGGTCAGTTTGGTATAGAAAAGAAGGAAGACCACCCAGGCAGAAGAACCAGAATGTTCAAGGCTGGGACATGGGGAGGACCTTATTGTGCAGCAGGACTGAAAGAAGGTCAGTGGGACTCCAGCCAGCTGAGTAAGGGGGGAAGAGGGACAAGCTGGGGCTGGGCACCAACAGGAGGGCCTGCCACAAAGGGCCTTGTAAACTCTCCTAAGGAACTTGGACTTCATCCTAAGAGCACTGGGAAGCCATCCAGTAGTTTTTACAATGGGGGTGACATGATCAAGTTGGCGTCCCACTCATTGCTAAGAGTGTGTGTGTGTGTGTGTGTGTGTGTGTGTGTGTGTGTGTGATAAAGTTCTTCCCTCCACTGACTTAAAACTGCCTCCATATGACCTTGCCTCACTGGTCTTTCTTTTGTCTCTCTTCTGGAGCCCTAAAGAAACAAATCCACTCCCTTTTCTCAGTGATGCCTTCTTTTTTCTTAACTTTTTATTAATTTCAGTTAGCCAACATATAGTACATCACTAGTTTTTTGTTTGTTTGTTTAGGATTTTATTTATTTGAGGGAGAGAGAACGGGAGAGAGAGCGAGCATGAGAGCAGGAGATTCAGAGGGAGAAGCAGACTCCCTGCTGAGCTGGGAGCCTGATGAGGGACTTGAGTCACTTAACCAACTGAACCACCCAAGCGCCCTCATTAGTTTTTGGTGCAGTGTTCAATGATTCATTAGTTGCATATAACACCCAGTGCTCATGACAACCCATACCCTCCTTAATACCCATCACCCAGTTAGCCCATCCATCCCACCTCCTCTGTTCTGAAACCCTCAGTTTGGTTCCCGGAGTCTCTTATAATTTGTGTCCCTCTCTGAGTTCTTCCCATTCAGTTTTCCCTCCCTTCCCCTATGGTCCTCTGTGCTATTCCTTATGTTTCACATATGAGTGAAACCATATGATAATTGTCTTTCTCTGCTTGACTTATTTCACTTAGCATAATCCCCTCCAGTTCCATCCATGTTGATGCAAATGGTTGGTATTCATCCTTTCTGAAGGCTGAATAATATTCCGTTGTATATATGAATGGCATCTTCTTCATCCATTCATCTGTTGAAGGACATCTCAGCTCCTTGGTTATTGTGGACATTGCCACTATGAACATTTGGGTATATGTGCCCCTTATTTTCACTACATCTATATCTTCGGGGTAAATATCTAGTAATGCACTTGTTGGGTCATAGGATAACTTTATTTTCAACTTTTTGAGGAAACTCCACACTGTTTTCCAAAGTAGCCACTTTGTACCAGTTTGTATTCCCACCAACATTATAAAAGGTTTCCCCTTTCTCCACATCCTTGCCAATATTTGTTGTTTCCTGCCTTGTTAATTTTGCCAGTCTAACTGGTATAAGGTGGTATCTCATTGTGGTTTTGATTTGAATTTCCCTGGTGGCTAGTAATGTTGAACATTTTTTTTCATGTGTTTGTTAGCTATTTGTATGTCTTCTTTGGACATGTGTCTGTTCATCTTCTGCCCATTTTTTGACTGGATTATTTGTTTTTTGGGTGTTGAGTTTGAGAAGTTCTTTATAGATCTTGGATACCAGCCCTTTGTCTGTAGTATCATTTGCAAATATCTTTTCTGTTGGTTGCCTCTCAGTTTTGTTGAATGTTTCTTTCACTGTGCAGAAGCTTTTTATCTTGATGAAGTCCCAAACGTTCATTTTTACTCTTGTTTCCCATGTCTTTGGAGACATGTCTTGAAAGAAGTTGCTGTGGCTGATGTCAAAAAGTTTACTGCCAGGAGGAGTCAAGATGGTGGAGAAGTAGCAGGCTGAGACTACTTCAGGTAGCAGGAGATCAGCTAGATAGCTTATCTAAAGATTGCAAACATCGTTTTCTTTTTTTAATTGTTTTTTTTTTCTTTCTGAACCTCTTTTTATCCCCTTTCTCCCCCCTCACAATTTGGGATCTCTTCTGATTTGGTTAAAGCATATTTTCCTGGGGTTGTTGCCACCCTTTTAGTATTTTACTTGCTCCTTCGTGTACTCTTATCTGGACAAAATGACAAGGTGGAAAAATTCACCACAAAAAAAAGAACAAGAGGCAGTACCAAAGGCTAGGGACCTAATCAATACAGACATTGGTAATATGTCAGATCTAGAGTTCAGAATGATGATTCTCAAGGTTCTAGCCGGGCTCAAAAAAGGCATGGAAGATATTAGAGAAACCCTCTCCGGAGAGATAAAAGCCCTTTCTGGAGAAATAAAAGAACTAAAATCTAACCAAGTTGAAATCAAAAAAGCTATTAATGAGGTGCAATAAAAAATGGAGGCTCTCACTGCTAGGATAAATGAGGCAGAAGAAAGAATTAGTGATATAGAAGACCAAATGACAGAGAATAAAGAAGCTGAGCAAAAGAGAGACAAACAGCTACTGGACCACGAGGGGAGAATTCGAGAGATAAGTGACACCATAAGACGAAACAACATTAGAATAATTGGGATTCCAGAAGAAGAAGAAAGAGAGAGGGGAGCAGAAGGTATATTGGAGAGAATTTCCCCAATATGGCAAAGGGAACAAGCATCAAAATCCAGGAGGTTCAGAGAACCCCCCTCAAAATCAATAAGAATAGGTCCACAGCCCGTCACTTAATAGTAAAATTTACAAGTCTTAGTGACAAAGAGAAAATCCTGAAAGCAGCCTGGGAAAAGAAGTCTGTAACATACAATGGTAGAAATATTAGACTGGCAGCAGACTTATCCACAGAGACCTGGCAGGCCAGAAAGAGCTGGCATGATATATTCAGAGCACTAAATGAGAAAAACATGCAGCCAAGAATACTATATTCAGCTAGGCTATCATTGAAAATAGAAGGAGAGATTAAAAGCTTCCAGGACAAACAAAAACTGAAAGAATTTGCAAACACCAAACCAGCTTTACAGGAAATATTGAAAGGGGTCCTCTAAGCAAAGAGAGACCCTAAAAGTAGTAGATCAGAAAGGAACAGAGACAATATGCAATAACAGTCACCTTACAGGCAATACAATACAGGCACAATTCATATCTCTCAGTAGTTACCCTGAATGTTAATGGGCTAAATGCCCCAATCAAAAGACACAGGGTATCAGAATGGATAAAAAAACAAAACCCATCTATATGTTGCCTACAAGAAACTCATTTTAAACCCGAAGGCACCTCCAGATTTAAAGTGAGGGGGTGGAAAAGAATTTACCATGCTAATGGACATCAGAAGAAAGCAGGTGTGGCAATCCTTATATCAGATCAATTGGACTTTAAGCCAAAGACTATAATAAGAGATGAGGAAGGACACTATATCATATTCAAAGGATCTGTCTAACAAGAAGATCTAACAATTTTAAATATCTATGCCCCTAACGTGGGAGCAGCCAACTATATAAACCAATTAATAACAAAATCAAAGAAACACATCAAAAATAATACAATAATAGTAGGGGACTTTAACACTCCCCTCACTGAAATGGACAGATCATCCAAGCAAAAGATCAACAAGGCCTTAAATGACACACTGGACCAGATGGACATCACAGATATATTCAGAACATTTCATCCCAAAGCAACACAATACACATTCTTCTCTAGTGCACATGGAACATTCTCCAGAATAGATCACATCCTCGGTCCTAAATCAGGTCTCAACCAGTATCAAAAGATTGGGATCATTCCCTGCATATTTTCAGACCACAATGCTCTGAAGCTAGAACTCAATCACAAGAGGAAATTTGGAAAGAACCCAAACACATGGAGACTAAACAGCATCCTTCTAAAGAATGAATGGGTCAACCAGGAAATTAAAGAAGAATTGAAAAAATTCATGGAAACAAATGATAATGAAAACACAATGGTTCAAAATCTGTGGGACACAACAAAGGCAGTCCTGAGATGAAAATATATAGCGGTACAAGCCTTTCTCAAGAAACAAGAAAGGTCTCAGGTACACAACCTAACCCTACACCTAAAGGAGCTGGAGAAAGAACAAGAAAGAAACCCTAAACCCAGCAGGAGAAGAGAAATCATAAAGATCAGAGCAGAAATCAATGAACTAGAAACCAAAAAAACAATAGAACAAATCAACGAAACTAGGAGCTGGTTCTTTGAAAGAATTAATAAGATCGATAAACCCCTGGCCAGACTTATCAAAAAGAAAAGAGAAAGGACCCAAGTAAATAAAATCATGAATGAAAGAGGAGAGATCACAACGAACACCAAAGAAATACAGACAATTATAAGAACATACTATGAGCAACTCTATGCCAACAAATTTGACAATCTGGAAGAAATGGATGCATTCCTAGAGACATATAAACTACCACAACTGAACCAGGAAGAAATAGAAAGCCTGAACAGACCCATAACCAGTAAGGAGATTGAAACAGTCATCAAAAATCTCCAAACAAACAAAAGCCCAGGGCCAGATGGCTTCCCGGGGGAATTCTACCAAACATTTAAAGAAGAACTAATTCCTATTCTCCTGAAACTGTTCCAAAAAATAGAAATGGAAGGAAAACTTCCAAACGCATTTTATGAGGTCAGCATCACCTTGATCCCAAAACCAGACAAGGATCCCATCAAAAAAGAGAACTACTGACCAATATCCTTGATGAACACAGATACAAAAATTCTCACCAAAATACTAGCCAATAAGATTCAACAGTACATTAAAAGGATTATTCACCATGACCAAGTGGGATTTATTCCAGGACTGCAAGTTTGGTTCAACATCCACAAATCAATCAATGTGATACAACACATTAATAAAAGAAAGAACAAGAACCATATGATACTCTCAATAGATGCTGAAAAACATTTGACAAAGTACAGCATCCATTCCTGATCAAAACTCTTCAAAGTGTAGGGATAGACGGCACATACCTCAATATCATCAAAGCCATCTATGAAGAACCCACCACAAATATCATTCTCAATGGAGAAAAACTGAAAGCTTTTCCGCTAAGGTCAGGAACATGGCAGGGATGTCCATTATCACCACTGCTATTCAACATAGTACTAGAAGTCCTAGCCTCAGCAATCAGACAACAAAAGGAAATTAAAGGCAACCAAATCAGCAAAGAAGAAGTCAAACTATCACTCTTTGCCGATGATATGATACTATATGTGGAAAACCCAAAAGACTCCACTTCAAAACTGCTAGAACTTGTACAGGAATTCAGTAAAGTGTCAGGATATAAAATCAATGCACAGAAATCAGTGGCATTTCTCTACACCAACAACAAGACAGAAGAAAGAGAAATGAAGGAGTCAATCCCATTTACAATTGCACCCAAAACTATAAGATACCTAGGAATAAACCTAACCAAAGAGGCTAAGAATCTATACACAGAAAACTATAAAGTACTCATGAAAGAAATTGAGGAAGACACGAAGAAATGGAAAATGTTCCACGCTCCTGGATTGGAAGAATAAATATTGTGAAAATCTCTATGCTACCTAAAGCAATCTATACATTTAATGCAATTCCTATCAAAGTACCATCCATTTTTTTTCAAAGAAATGGAACAAATAATCCTAAAATTTATATGGGACCAGAAAAGACCTCGAATAGCCAAAGGAATATTGAAAAAGAAAGCCAAAGTTGGGGGCATCACAATTCCGGACTTCAAGCTCTATTACAAAACTGTCATCATCAAGACAGCATGGTACTGGCACAAAAACAGACACATAGATCAATGGAACAGAATAGAGAGCCCAGAAATACCCAATTCTATGGTCAACTAATCTTTGACAAAGCAGGAAAGAATGTCCAATGGAAAAAAGACAGCCTCTTCAATAAATGGTGTTGGGAAAATTGGACAGCCACATGCAGAAAAATGAAATTGGACCATTTCCTTACACCACACACAAAAATAGACTCAAAATGGATGAAGGACCTCAATGTGAGAAAGGAATCCATCAAAATCCTTGAGGAGAACACAGGCAGCAACCTCTTCGACCTCAGCCGCAGCAACATCTTCCTAGGAACATCGCCAAAGGCAAGGGAAGCAAGGGCAAAAATGAACTATTGGGATTTTATCAAGATCAAAAGCTTTTGCACAGCAAAGGAAACAGTTAACAAAACCAAAAGACAACTGACAGAATGGGAGAAGATATTTGCAAATGACATATCGGATAAAGGGCTAGTGTCCAAAATCTATAAAGAACTTAGCAAACTCAACACCCAAAGAACAAATAATCCAATCAAGAAATGGGCAGAGGACATGAACAGACATTTCTGCAAAGAAGACATCCAGATGGCCAACAGACACATGAAAAAGTGCTCCACATCACTCGGCATCAGGGAAATACAAATCAAAACCACAATGAGATACCACCTCACACCAGTCAGAATGGCTAAAATTAACAAGTCAGGAAATGACAGATGCTGGCGAGGATGCGGAGAAAGGGGAACCCTCCTACACTGTTGGTGGGAATGCAAGCTGGTGCAACCACTCTGGAAAACAGCATGGAGGTTCCTCAAAATGTTGAAAATAGAACTACCCTATGACCCAGCAATTGCACTGCTGGGTATTTACCCTAAAGATACAAACGTAGTGATCCGAAGGGGCACGTGCACCCGAATGTTTATAGCAGCAATGTCTACAATAGCCAAACTATGGAAAGAACCTAGATGTCCATCAACAGACGAATGGATAAAGAAGATGTGGTATATATACACAATGGAATACTATGCAGCCATCAAAAGAAATGAAATCTTGCCATTTGCGACGACGTGGATGGAACTAGAGGGTATCATGCTTAGCGAAATAAGTCAATCGGAGAAAGACAACTATCATATGATCTCCCTGATATGAGGGAGAGGAGATGCAACATGGGGGGTTAAGGGGGTAGGAGAAGAGTAAATGAAACAAGATGGGATTGGGAGGGAGACAAACCATAAGGTACTCTTAATCTCACAAAACAAACTGAGGGTTGATGGGGGGAGGGGGGTTGGGAGAGGGGGAGTGGGGTTATGGACATTGGGGAGGGTATGTGCTATGGTGAGTGCTGTGAAGTGTGTAAACCTGGTGATTCACAGACCTGTACCCCTGGGGATAAAAATATATTATATGTTTATAAAAAATAAAATTAAAAAAGAAGTTTACTGCCTATGTTCTCCTCTAGGATTTTGATGGATTCTTTTCTCACATTGAGGTCTTTCATCCATTTTGAGTTCAGTGATGCATTTTCAAACTGAAGTTCTGTTTCAGTGTCTTACTATCCTGATCACATTCTTCTGTCTTTTCTGTATTACCAATATTCCTAATGAAATGTAGCTCATGGAATTGAGTACAATCTTCTAGAAAGTTTTGGAGAGTAACAGATATGTTAGTTTCTGTGATCAGGACATTATTCCAGAGACACATGTGCCACCAACCGTTTCATACTAAGTTTGTAGTTTACCAAGCAACTCCAACCCCCAGCCTTTCAAGGTGCAAAACTAATAAATTAGAGGGTCTCTCTCATTCTGTTTTTGCTCCATTTTCTTTTTTGTACAGATAAATACAATAATTCTGAGGTTCAGCCTTGACACTGCCATCAACTTGTTGTATAATCCTGCAAAGGTCATATATTCTCTCCAGGCCTCTGTGCTTTACACAGATGAGAATTTCTTTCCCCAATCCTGATGTATTGTTCTCTGGTACAAACCCCATTCCTGAACGAGTCTTGGACTGTCTCCATCCTTCTCACTCAGTCTCTCCAGATGAGTGACTTAATCTGATAGGTGATTTTGGAAGGAGAACATGCACATCCATAGCTCATGCCTTTCTCTGTCCTCTTTCTTTGGGAGCAAGCCAGCCCACAGAAAGGATATGCCCTGGCCTGCTCCCCTGTGCTAAAAGTTTTATGAGGAGTCTAAGTCCCCAGTGAGGCCTCCGCAGTCCAGTGGGGTTCTGTACTGAGAGGCCTACTTGCTGAAGATTTAAGCCAGTTAGTTCATTATCAACTTCAACAGTAATGTAATAATAGTTCTATCCCCAACTGCCTTATGTCATTGTCCTATTTCTCAGTTGGTTCAGATATAGTGCTATTTATTGGGCTCTCCCAAACAATGAGAGGATAAGCAATGTTCATTTTCTAAAATTCCTTCTCTCTCTAAAAACAGGACATGGCATTTATCCCATTAAATGTCTTTAGGTTGGTTCCAGCCCGTTCCTCACTACAGCCAAAATTAGCACTAATTGGTACACAGTGGTCTGGAGGAGTTAACCCCTGTCTTTAACCAATTAGCTAACTCTGACTAAGTGATGTTGACCCTGGAATACATTCAAGAAAAAGAATGCAGTATACTGAAATGTTGCCATAGCATTATTCTCAATGCCATATTACCCTAATATGGAAGCTTTTGTTGGTGAAATGTCATTTCTTTGGGAGGCTCAAAATCAGATATGCTCTGCATTTGGTTCCACTCTATTGTAACTAATGTCATAGAAGGTCTTATGTTGCACCTATGACACATCCTCTGAAAAGTTGTCCATGGTGCTTGTCTTGCAACAAATGCAGAACTAAGCATACACATTGGTGATGGTGGTGTGTCAAATTGTTAGTAATAGTAGTTTATATTTGCCAGCTGCTTTATGTGATTCAAAGAAGTCTCAGGAACAGTATCTCACTTGGGCTTGCTAGCAGCTCTGTTCAATAGACAGGGTAAGAAGTACTGTAATCATTTAACAAATGAGGAAACCAGGTCAGAAGGGTTCAATAATATGTCCCAAACCACACAGTATATTTAGTAATGGAGTCAGAACCAGAACACAGGCTTGGAAATATTGTCTAAAATTTGCCTCTAATCCTTTGGCCATTCCAATTATATATTATCTTCCAGTCTGCATGTGTTCTTATTTATGACCCTGATATAGATGTAAATATCACACTTTTATCACTAGACTCAGTGCTCCTAGTAAATTGCCTCTTCATGTTGTTCACTGGTGTCTGTAACACAGGGCTTGTGGGCATTAGATCCCAGCTTCCCCAGGTCAGGGCCAGGTACACACTATGCTGTTCTTTCAGAGGATGTTTAATGTGGAATGGCAAAACCATATTTGATTTTTTTTTAAGAGAATGGAGAATGTGTTTGATATTCACCTTCCCTTTTTTCTCTCTTTACTTGGTTTTAAAGACATAATATATTTTTTTAAGATTTTATTTATTTATTTGAGAAAGAGAGAGTGAGAGAGAGCATGAGAGGGGAGAAAGTCAGAAGGAGAAGCAGACTCCCTACAGAACTGGGAGCCCAATGCAGGACTCGATCCCAGGACTCTGGGATCATGATCTGAGCCAAAGGCAGTGGCTCAACCAACTGAGCCACCCAGGTGCCTGTTATAGAAATGATATTAGTGCATAGTGGGAATGGCTCTAAGACTATAGGTATCAGAAACAGACTATGTAGCTTCCATTCCTGGCCCTACAAATTGCTATTTGTTTTAGGGCAAATTACTTAATCCTCTTGCCTTATTTTGGGTTCTCCTGAGAGCAGAGCCTGAAACAAGCACTCAGGTGAAACATAATTTACTTCAGAAGTGATCCCAGGAAGCAAAGGTAGGAAAACTGAGATTTGGAAGGAAGAAAACTCAGTGAAAGGTGTATTAATGGCTTGGTTGCTGTTGTGGACAAAGGAGACTCACTTTTGCTAGAGACTTTCTGAAGACCTGTGTGAGAACTGTCTCATCACAGCATGGGGATACTGGTGCATTTACCTACTGATTCTTGACCCCACTGGTTGAGAGTAGACCCCAAGTTCCTTGTCTCAACCCCTTCCCACTTCTAGATTGCTGTGTGGCTGAGCAGTTTCCCAAAGCTTCAAAAGAAACTCCCGAAACAGCAAAGCAGAAAGTTACTGAGGTCCAGAATTGATATGGGACCTTGCCACATGCATGTAACTATGCATCCAAGATGCTCTGAAATCAAGCATACTAGAACATGGAACATGGTCCTTCACAAGCATCTGTTACAATCTTTAAGTCTTGCTAATTGCATCTGTGATAACGGGTTGCAAGAAAACTTCTTCACAGAGTGATAATGATGTTTAAAGGAGACAGCAAACAGTTCCTGACAAACTTGATATACTTGTTAAATGTTAGTGATAATGATGATGGGGACAAGTGATTTATCTTATACCAAATCCATAGTACTTCCACCTGAAATTAAGGTCAATAGGCAGTTCATATATTTGCCATTTCTGTGTGATTATTTTTTTGGTTAGACTATAACTAATCTGCAACTGTTTAGAACTAGATATATGCCACATTGTATATTAACTCTTCTTTAAATATTTGGTAGAATTCATCTGTGAATCCATCTGATCCTAGACTTTTGTTTTAAGGAGTTTTTGACTACCCATTCAACTTTATTAGTAGTAGTCAGTCTGTTCAGATTTGTTATTTCTTCTTGATTCAGTTTTGAAAGATTGTATGTTTCTAGAAGTTTATTCATTTCTTCTAGGTTTTCAACAGTTTTCTAGCATGTAATTTTTTGGAGTAGTCTTACAACCCTTTGCATTTCTGTGGTGTCACATTTTACTTTTCTTTCATTTCTGATATTATTTATATGAGTCTTCTCATTTTTTCTTGATGATTCTTGTTAAAGGTTTATCAACTTTGTTTTTCTTTTCAAAGAAGCAGCTCTTGGTTTCATTGATTTTTTTTCTTTTTCTATTTTTAGTCTCTATTTCATTTATTTCAGCTCTTATTTTTCTTATTTCCTTCATTCTGTTGGTTTTGGATTTTGTTTGTTCTTCTTTTTCTAGCTTCTTTAAATATAGGGTTTGATTGTTTGTGATTTTTCTTGCTTCTTGAGGTAGGCCTATATTGCTAAAAACCTCCAGTATAGAACAGCTTTTGCTGTGTCTAGAACTTTTAGAGTGTTGTGTTTTCATTTTCATTAGCTTCCATGTATTCTCTGATTTCTTTTGACCCAGTGGTGTATAGTAGCATGTTGTTTAGCCTCTACGTGTTTGTGTTTTTTCCCATTTCTTTTCTTTTTTGTAGTTAATTTCTACTTTCATACTGTCGTGGTCAGAAAAGATGCTTGATATGATTTCAGTCTTCTCAAATTTATCAAGATTTATTTTGTGGCCTAACATATGAACTATCCTGGGAAAATGTACCATATGCATTGAAATGAATGTGTATGCTGTTGATTTTGGGTGAAATGTTCTTTATATACCTGTTAAGTCCATCTGGTCCAATGTGTCATTTAAAACCACTGTTCCCTTATTCATTATCTCTCTAGGGGATCAGTCCATTGATGTAAGTGGAGTGTTACATTCCCCTACTATTACTGTATTACTGTCAGTTTCTCTCTTTATGTCTCTTAATATTTGGTTTCTATATTTACATGCTCCTATGTTGTGTGCATGGATATTTATAACTGTTTTATCTTCCTGTTGGATTGATCCCTTTATCATGTGATGCCCTCTTTGTCTCCTGTTATAGTCTTTGTTTTAAAGTTTATTTGGTCTGATGTAAGTATTGCTACTCCAGCCTTTTTTTCACTTCCATTTACATGGTAAATGTTTTTCTGTCCCTTTACTTTTAGTCTGTATATGCCTTTAGGTCTAAAATGAGTTGTTGTAGACAGCATATAGATGGGTCTTGTTCTTTTTAACCATTCCATCACCCTATAGCTTTTGATTGGAGTATTGGAGACCATTTACATTTAAAGTAATTATTGATAGGTATATATTTATTGCCATTTTGTTAATCGTTTTCTGGTTATTTTGTACTTCTCTGTTCCTTTCTTTTTCTCTTGCTTTCTGTCCTAGTGACTGATGATTTTGTTTAGTTTTATGCTTGGATTCCTTTCTCTCTCTCTCTGTCACCCCCCCCACTTCTTTTTTTTTTTTTTTTTTGGTCCATCTAATATTTGATTTGTGGTTAATAACATTCTAAGCATTTAGCAGCCTATATTAAGTTGGTGGTCACTTAAGTTTCAACACTTTCTAAATGAACTTCCTTTTTTACTGCCTCCATGTTTTATATGTGTGTTGTCATATTTTGCATTTTTTTATTCTGTGAGTCTTCTCAACTAATTTTCTGAGGTCTGATTGATTTTACCACTTTTGTCTTTTAACCTTCACACTAGCATTATAAGTGATCTACTACCTTTACTGCATATGCTCACTTTTACTTATGACATTTTTTTTCCTTTCATAGTTTTCTTCTAATTATAACCTTTTCTTTTCTGCTTGAAAATGTCCCTTTAATATCATAAGGCTAGTTTAGTGGTGATGTGTTCCTTTAACTTTTATTTTTCTGGGAAACTTTATCTCTCCTTCAATTCTGAATGATAACGTTGTTGGGTAGGGTATTCCTGGTTGTAGACTTTTTCCTTTCAGCACTTTGAATATATTATGCCCCTTTCTTCTAGCTTGCAAAGTTTCTGCTGAAAAATCAGCTGATAGCCTTATGGATTTTCCCTGTACATAAGTAGTTGTTTCTCTTGTACTGCTTTTAAGAGTCTCTCCTTACCTTTAATTTTCAACATCTAATTTTTTTACTTTTTTAAAATTTTATTTATTTGAGAGAGAGCACATATGCATGTACATGGGGGGGAGGAGTAGAGGGGAAAAAACCTTCAGACTCCCCACTGAGTGTAGAACCTGTTGTAGGGCTCGATCCCACAACCATGAGCTCATGACCTGAGCCAAAACCAAGAGTCAGTTGCTTACCCAACTGAGCCACCCAGGCACCCCTTATCTTCAGCATTTTAATTATTATGTGTTTTGATGTGGACCTCTTTGGGTTCATCATTTCAGTGCTTTCTGAACCTAGATGTCTGTTTTCTTTCCCAGGTTAGGAAAGTTTTCAGCTATTATTTCTTCAAATATGTTTTCTACACCTTTCTCTCATTCTTCTCCTTCTGAGACCCCAAATAAAGGGTCTAAGAAGTGCCACTTAATTAGTGTATGTGCTTGGCTGAGGAGCCAATGGGGTAAAGCTACAATCTGTGGGATTATGACTGAACGCCTCTAAGTCAGAATCCCGCCCAGGCGGAATGACATGGCAGCATCGTGGGGCCTCAGTTGGCCTCAGATAGCTGGTCCCCCGCTGTCCCCACCGGCGGTCCGCTGCATGCGCCCTGCGAGGCATGGCGTGCCCATGCGTCCAGACCGGGGTCCGGTGCAGAGAGCCCCTAGTCTGGGGAAACAGGGCATGGCTGGAAAGGGGGCTGCCCCCTCGCCCGTCAGGCAACGCACGTTTGTGGGGAACCTGGTGCTAAACCATTCGTAGATGACCTGCTTCTGGGTGGGGGTTTCGTACATAGCAGAGCAGCTCCCTTGCTGCTATTGAAAGTCTGCTATCGATTGAAAGTCAGCCCTCGACACAAGGGTTTGTAAAAGAAACAAGAAAAAAATAAAAATAAATAAATAAAAGGGAGTAAAAAACAAACAAAAAAAGAAGTGACATTTAAGACGAAATCCGTAATTCTTGATTATGGCAGCATACTTGAGTTATAATGTGCCCAAATTTATACTAAGAGGCCTCATCCTAATTTTGGTTCTAGGAACAATAATGAGATGCAGAAGTGAAGAAAGAAGAAAGGATGTTTCTTTCTCTTATCTGAGCAATAAAGTACAAAGTTCCAAACTTTTTTGCTTTTACTCCTTTTTCTAATGCATCTCCTCACCAGTCCTACTGTGTTCTACTTCTGCCCTGTTAAAGGGTCTAAGCCAAATGCCCACCCTTCACAGTAATCCAAGGATGACTAACCTGACTTTAACAATCCCTGCAGTATTTGGATTTTTTAACAAATGTTTGTGAGCCCAAAGGAACTGCTAATTGATAGAATTTCTGGATAGACAACACAGCAAATTTTAAAGATCCAGATAGTGAGGTAGAAAGAGCTTAAGGTTTTGCAGACTGCAGTAAGGAGTTGGTAGCTCCTCACTCTGTCACTGCTTATTGCTGCTCCTTCTTTTTCTTTCCCTCCAGCCCCATAGTTTTTTTTAATAACTCTAAGATTATTCCCAGTTGCTCTTTGACAATCAGAGAAGAGATATTTGGGTGAGGAACGCAGGGTGGAACATAGCAATGTGGCTCCTTGTGTGGACTGGAAGTGAATGGTGTCATATTTGCATATACGTGGGTTTTTAAAGGCTCAAAACTGCTGTTTTCAGAAGAAATTTTTCTTACAGTCTGATTTATAAAACTATTCTATTTAGCATATTCTATTTCCTTCCTTCCTTTCTTTTCTAAGATGGGGCCAAGTTAAATTTAACCCACCAATTACCATCATTACAAATTCTGAACTAGTCTAAAATAATGAGTAATCGCAAAACATGAGCAATTTAGATAAAATTCATAACCTGCAGTTTCTCAAGGTGCTATGCTTAAAGAGTAAGTAACAAATCGAGTACATGGATGGGTCAATATGCATGCACTCCTGCATGCTATTCCTTTTCTCTTGCATTTGTCACCATAATCTCTGCAGTTAATAAGGCAGAATTTTAGGTTCTGTTAGACTGTCTCTCACATCCATCTCTTCACACCTACTGCCTGAATCATCAAAGCGGTTCCTATCTCCTGGCTCATTCTTCTCCCATTCAACCTCCCACACTACATTAGAGTAATCTTTCTAAAATGCACATCTTACCATGACATCTATCCACTTGAAACTCTTGATGGCTTCTCATTGCCCTCTGAATGAAGTCTGTACATCTTAACACAGCTTTAAAAAAAAAAAAAAGTGCTTTAAAATTTTCCTGAACTCATTTCTCCAGACTTGCCTACATCAACCCTTCCCCGTATTTCTCACTGTCATTTACCTGGACATCCTGTGCACATTCCCACTATTCTACTGTCTCTCCCGCTTCTTCCTCTGCTGAGATTTGTTTTATTTTGCTCTCCTGAAGCGATCCCACTAAAGCAAAAATAATCATTCCCTTTATTCCCTTGTACTTTATATAATATAAAACATTATAATTTATCAAAACATCTAACTTATGTATTTATTTTTATTTGCTTCTATGAAATGGTCACAACATCTGAATGATCCAATGGAGAGGGTATTGAGCCTTTCCACAGAATTATCAGATCCAGATCCCAGCTCTGGTGCCAAGAATTGCTGTTCTCTAGTTTCTGATAGTAAAAGTCCAAGAAAAAAAAATATGTGTATATATATATATATATATATATATATATATATATATATATATATTTCAGTTGATTTGCAAAAAAATTTTTCCTATTTAGAGGCATGTATATAATACTCTTTAGTCTAACAACTTCCACTGAGCACCTGCTTTGCACAAGTCAGAGTGTTAGCATTGGGGGATGAATGAAGTCTTCATAGTAGGGGTGAGGCTTATTATGGTCTTGAAAAGCCATAAAAATAGGATAATAGTTTTTTGGGAAGAGGTATAAGGATGAACAAAATCAAAGGGCATTAAGTTGAATATCTGAGGAATAGGAAAAAGTCAAGCATGACCAGATTGTAAGGTAAAGAGATTTAAAAAAGCTAAGGTGAATGACTAGGCTGGGAGGGGAAAGACCAACATAAAAAAATGTTAATGAAAGGAATATGGATCTAGAGGAGAGTTTTCAAAAGATTTTTTTTTTTAATTTTTAAGTAACCTCTACACCCAGTGTGGGGTTTGAACTCACAAATCAGAGACCAAGAGTCTCACATTCCAACAAATGAGTGAGGCAGGTGCCCCAAGAAATTACATATTTGGAATTGGGGGGGCCAGTATAGGTGCTAAGATTTTATGCCCTGAAGTTAGATTTTCTTTTCTTTTCTTTTTAAATATTTTATTTATTTCTTTGACAGAGAGAGATCACAAGTAGGCAAGAGAGGCAGGCAGAGAGAGTGAGAGGTAAGCAGGCTCCCTGCCAAGCAGAGAGCCCGATGCGGGACTCGATCCCAGGACCCTGAGATCATGACCTGAGCCAAAGGCAGCAGCTTAAACCACTGAGCCACCCACGCACCCCTGAAGTTAGATTTTCTGATACCAACCCTAGTTCCTCAAGATTTAGGTGTAGACTCCTTTAGGCAAGTTATTTTAACTTTCAAGTTCTTATTTTCCTTATTTGTGGAATGAAGTAATGATAAGGCCTAGCTTTTAGCATTGCTCTAAAATTTATATGAGTTAATGCTTATATGGGGTTGAACATAGTGTCTGGTATTCAGTAAGTGTTCAATAAAAGTTAGCTATAATTATGATGATGATTTAATTTTAGGAAGAACCTTGGGTTGAGAATGTTAAGAAGGGTGGCTTGGAAATGAAAAAGCAAAAGCATATAGAACAATATCCAGATGAGAGATGAAGATGGCCTGAGCCACACAAATGTATTTTATGTGAGTAACTCCTCAAAGCCCTGCCAAGTAAATATCTCTGAGAGCTATATAGCACTATAGGGGAGAAGAAAGGTAATATGGCAAATTGCATTTTTTGAGATGGCTGTGACAAGATCGTTCATACCCAGTGCTCTTCTTAGAATGTGATGGTAAAGTTTCTCCCATCCATAGGTAGGCCCTGTGTTCCCTTCCCTTAGAAATTGGGTGGGCCTGTGAATACCAGAGGTGACACTATCTGACTTTTTTTTTTTTAAGATTTTATTTATTTATTTGACAGAGAGATCACAAGTAGGCAGAGAAGCAGGCAGAGAGAGAGGAGGAAGCAGGCTCCCCGCTGAGCAGAGAGCCCGATGCGGGACTCGATCCCAGAACCCTGGGATCATGACCTGAGCCGAAGGCAGAGGCTTTAACCCACTGAGCCACCCAGGCGCCCCTGACACTATCTGACTTTTGAACCTAGGTCATAAAAGGCATACAGCTTCCACCAGGTCCTCTTTGGACATTCCCTCTTGGAACCAAGTCACCAAGCTGTGAAGAAGTCATCACATAGAGAGGCCACATGTAGATGTTCTAGCCAATAATCCTGGCCAAAGTCTGGGTAGAGAGATGAGACAATAGGTTTAGGTTTTGACACATGGCATTTGAAATATCTAAGAACAGCTACATTTAGATGCCCTGCAAGCTGTAGACTCTCAAACCCAGAGGAATTAGTGCTACAGAGATTGATTCAAGAGGCAACTATGTTAAGCCATGGAATGACTGAATATTCTCAGGAAAAGAATACAGAGTGAGAAGAGACCCCAAAACAGAACTCTGAGAAAGCATGCATTCAGGGAAAAGGAATCAGAACAAATTAAGGTGTAATCAGAGAAACAGGAGGAGAATCAGAGGAAATGATAGACAGAGAAACCAAGAAAGGTGGGGCTGGTCATTGGATCAAATGCTCTAGAGATGCAAAATGAAGTATGAGAAGCAGCTGTTGGGTTTAGTTCTTAGAAGGCCATTGGTGAACTTTGACAGAGAATCTAGTAGAGGAATTGGAAGTTAGATTGCAGATAGTAGTTAAGGAGGAATAAAGAAGCAGAAATGCAAACTAGTCTTTCTAGGGTTGTTGCAGTGTAGAAATAATAGAGCTAGAGATAGATGCAATGAAGTTCAGAGAATCTAGTCATGGTTATGGGCCGTGGAAAAGGAGCAATGAGTTGGGGAGATTCATTTTGCAGTTATAAACTGTACAGAGTTGTCATTTACAGCATAATATAATGTAATATAATATATTACAGCATAATATAATATATTATATAATATAATATAAAGTGTGTGACTAGACAGGGAAAGGTTACTTATTGCTGCAATCTGAGGCAGAATCCTGGAAAGTGAGACAGATTTTGTTTTGTGGCCTGAAAAATGATTCTGAGGGAAATTTTCAAAGAAAAGTTCCAAAAATTTTTTTTGTTTTTGTTTTTTTTTGTTTTTGTTTTTAAGTAGTCTCCATGCCTAATGTGAAGCCTATTGCGGGGCTTGAACTCAAAACCCTGAGATCAAGGCTTGACTTGAAATCAAAAGTCAGATTTTTAACCAACTGAACCACCCAGGTGCTCCCCCACCAAAAAATATTTTGAATAGTAACTTTTTTGTGTGGAAAGAATATATAGATTCTTAGGATGACCTGGAAAGACAATGTTTATTTGTCTGAATAAATTCTGGTGCTCTGGCAGGAGCAGATACTGTAACTATTATCATTCTACAGTGAAGGTAGAGGTACAGAGTATCCTGGTATCCTCTCTCCAAAGTGTGGGTTCTTCATACTATACTGGCCCTCTTTGCCTCCGTCTTTTCAGAAAGTTTTCTTTTGTATATGCTTTTCCACATTTACTGCTAATGTGGGTAATATTGTCCAGTATGAAGGTACAGAGGTCATCTGGGGTAGGAGTTGATCGGCCGGTTTTCCAATTTGTGAGGCAAGATCTCCTAAGATCAGCCCTACCTTGGTGAAATCACCAGCCTTCCAAGTCTGGTTCTTAGCTTTGTGATCCAGGAATTTCACTTTCCCAGCCTACCAAAAAAACTAACTGACTCAAGTGATCTTAGACTAACCACAATGCTTACCAAATTATCATTTTGTGCTGAGGGTTGTTCTTTACAACAAAACGTTCACATCTGTCCTCCAGGAAGCTCTTCCTGGTTTCAAGATATCTTCAAGCCTGTGTGGATACAAATCAGTTGGTTGCTTTGTGAGCACAAAGTCAGAACAAAGGAAGGTTGATAGTATGGCCAGATATATCAGAAAGCTAAATGAGTCATTTCTGACTCAGAGTAGGGTACTGCCTTTAGTAAGCATATTTGCTTTCCTCGGGGTCACTGTTTGTTCCCCTGGACAAAGTTAGATAGAAGGATACTGCCAACCCTAGTTGTTCTGGTCCCCATTTTCATATTTTCATGGAGACTACTCTCTCTTGCTGCAACATTCCTTATTATGAGATATTTATTTCACACATTTTCTGTGTGGGGGCTAGAATCCTTTTTGTTTTTTAATTTGGCTGCCTTTTACATACTGAGTTTTTCAGTCAACTCAGTTCTTTACCCTCTCTACCTGCCTACACTGTATGGCCTGCACAGACATGGTATGCTCTGAATGGAGTAAATCAGACAGCTCCATGCAAGAAGTTGTTATTAAAACTTTCATTTTGCTTAGTAGAATACCTGTAAGAATACTGCTGGGGAACATGAAAGAAATAGAATAGCACTACTATTCTCCCTAAGCTCTATTACAGATTCCAGCCATTTATATTTTGCTCCTATATTAGTTTGTTCTCCATAAAACTCCCTTATCAAAACCCAGAAGAGATATTTAAGCCACAAGCACAGTTGTGTCAGATGGCTATTCAAGTTCTTAATATTTTTTTCCTTTGGAGTGAACTCTCCCAGATCCTATCTGCTAACTCCTTTACTAACTTGATCTTTAAATGTCTTTGTATTTATTTGACTTATATCTATGAGTAAAGGCTGTGCTCTCCATTGCAATTTGTGTTCTTTAACTAAAACCTTTTTTTAAAATTTCTTGATTTATATTGGATATTTACATATTCCTTGAAGCTATAACCTCATCTATAATGCAAACATATTACCAGTACCAATTTATATTAGAATCTATCCACTGGTTCAGTCTCATATGACTTTCAGACTTCCAAACACCTATGTTCTCTAGCTTCATAGACAGGGAATTTGTGTTCTGTTATAGGAGTTAAGAAACTTTACTATCAAGTGAGAATGACTTAAAACCTTCTAAAATTCTATCTCATGCTCCCCCTGCACAACCCCGGGGAATTTCAGAGTGGCATTGTTGCACATGCTGTCAGTCTGCCAGTGTCTTGCCCAAATTCCTCCTTCTACCACTTCAGCATGCCCTAACCTAATTCGAGCTGCTGGTATCTCTACCTCTTTGAGGGCTCTGCCCAGGTACAAAGAGGCAGGTTAAAAGGAAAGAATGGAGAATTAAAATAGCTGGGCTCCCTCAAACGAGGACTGATAGGACATTATGTACAAATATTCAACATAACCCTTCCTCTAAAGTGGACAACTTTGAGGTGTATATTACACTGTTTCCCCACGTTCCTAGCAGCACTAAGCTCCAGTTGCCCACAATGATAGGTAGCTTGATAACATACCCTTTATTGCTTCCTTCCTTTCCCTTTCTCACTTCCTGATCCTTTACCAGTGCTTCCTGCACTTTACGTATAAATACTTTCACTTGAATCGTTGTCTCAGTGTTTGCTTCTGATCCCAAACTGAGGCATGATATAATGGAGAAAAAGAAACTCCCTAGCTATAGGACCAATCAAATTAATATTTGCAAGTCACAGCTGATGAACTATAAAGGACATAGTGTCTAGTATATAGTAATGACTGTTTTATGCATACTCTTCAAACATTTATTGCTTGTGGTCCTCCCTCAAGGAGCACCCAACCCACTGGGTGAGGTTGACATATAAACTATGAGACTTCAACACAGTGTAGCTAGTGCTATAAGGGAGGTGTGAGAAACCTCCTGTGGGAGAATAGAATGGAGTCAACAGTTCAGCAGGATAGGATTGTGACTAGAGGAGGGGTTTCAGAGAAAGTTTTACTGATGGGGTGACATTGGGTAGGAAAGTTGGAAAAGAGCATTTCAAAAGGAATAGCATGAACAGAAAGGGAGAGGGAGAGATTTGAACAAGCTGGGAGAACTGCCATGGTGAAGGGAACAGTGGGCTCAAGCATGGGGTATTTGGGGAGCAGCTGAGTGAGATGAGATGGTGAGAGGCCTCAAATGTCATGCTGAGGGAGTCAGCCTCTTTCTGAAAGTGATAGTGAGACATTGAAGGTTATGAAACAAAGGAACACTATGATCAGATCTCTGGATTATAAAATCTACTTCCAGATATCTATGGAGTAACTATGGGGCTTAAGACTATTCTTGGTGCTCTGTTTACATAGATAGGACAGTAGAAGTTAAGTAGTTAAACACGTGGAGTGCTTTTGTTTGAATCTCAGCCCTGCCACTTGTTAATTGTGTGATAAAAATAACTAACCTTGTTGATCCTACTGTGTGCTTGGCATAGTTCTAGGTACTTTACATATACAATTATTAAGTTATTTTTCCTTCAGATTCCTCTTCTATACAATGGTGATATTATTTCAATGACAATATTGTATGTGGCTCTCTGAAAGAGTAGTTACATAAATGAGTTTACTTGTGTAAAACTCTTAGGACAGTGCCTGGTACATAGCAGGTAGCAGGTGATTAATAAATGCTACTGTTATTATTATGTGCCCCTCTGCTCTCAGAAAAGCTCATATTAAGTGGAATCTATAGCTTTGCTAAGTTCCCCTACATGTGAGTACAGACATTACTGAACAGTGTCCCTGGTAGGCACATGCCCCACTTGAAGAACGGGTGGGAGAAAGATACAGTGCAATGCTACATAGACTTACTTCTCTTACACAGTTCTAAGAACTTTTGTCCACTGGAAAAGTGTCATACCTCCCAGAACAGTCTTTAGAGAGCTGTCCATTAGTGGAGGTGCTGAAGGAATTAGAATAACTTTTTCAACAGTCAAGGCGCCTGAGCAGTGCTCTATGTCTTGGAATCCAGGAGATAAAAGAAGCATGAAATTGGAAGTCAGTTCCAGGATCAGGACCTGGAGAAGTCTGTATGTGTTTGATTTCAAGAAGCTTCTGCTCTTTTGTCTATGGAGATGTCTGTAGAACCTCTGGTGAGCAACTACTAAGTGGCCCAGCCCACAGAGAAGATTCATATGGCTTTGATTGTGAAGAGGGCTGCAGAGAGTTTCCTTCTGGAAGAACCTTACTCCTGAAGCTTCAGTTATAGTTCTAAATGTCCCAGATGAATCAGGCATGACATCATGAGAGACCATGGAGACTATGGAGTGACAAGATATTAAGCTTCTTACCCAAACATTTATGAAATTTGAGAGTTATGAATGTGGGCTCTAGGTACCCATGATAATTTTGGACTAGAACTTGACTTTCAAATTTCTAGAAACAAATGAAGTTTTCAAAAAGAGAGGTGCACTGTATTGTGATTTAGTCTTTATATATTTACAAGTTGAACTAATTTTAACTTTCTTGGAAAAGCATTGCATGACCATGTTGCTTGCTTGTATGTATCCCTTGTAATTTTGTCCTTTTCACTAAATTCTTCCACCTTGAGGCAGGTAGAAGAGGGGGAACTCAACTTTCTCAATTAACATGATGAACTTGAATCTTAAGAAGTTTCAGGGATGCCTGGGTGGCTCAGTAGATTAAGTAACTTATTCTTGATTTGGGGTCAGCTCATGATCTCCAGATCGTGAGACTGAGCCCCACAATGAGCCCTACACTGGGCTCTGCTTCAGTGTGGAGCCTGCTTAAGGTTCTCTCCCTTTTCCTTTGCCCCTCTCCCACAACTCTTTCTCTCTCTTAAAAAAAACAAAAAGAAATTTCATGTTCACAAGGAACTAATGGGCCATTTTCTGGTTTCTTTCAAACAATGGGAGAAAACTATTTACCATCAGTTGGGTCATTTATCTATTTTATTGGACGTGTTTATACCAATGGTTCCTTAATTTAGATCAAGGAAAACTTTTATTATGTATATTCCTTCCTCCACATAGATTCCATGTTTTGAAAGATTTTGCCTATCAAACAAACTGCTTTGACTGAGAAATAATAATTGTTGGTTCATGAGAATTATAATAAAGGATCCCCAAGAATTTAGAAATAAAGAAAATGAAGTTGAAATGAATGCCTAATGGATCAGAGGAAAGAAATCTAAAACGAAGGAGACAGAAATGATGCAATTATAGCCAAAAGCAAGTACTCTTGATGTCTCATTACTACATATAACCCAATCGTAGGTGACTGTATGAATTCTGTAATGGAACCCAGTTGGCTAACTCACCATCCATTCTGACATTTTTTTAGTATATCTTCCTGCCCTGAAGAGGCTCAGAGTTATGAACTACATTTCTAAGAGTTCCTTGCATCTGAGGATTTGGATGTGAGTTGGAGTCTGGCACGCAGATGCACTCTCAAGGAGACTTGAATTGGAATGGAGATAAGTAGGGAGTGAGGCAAGGTGTTCTGGTACCCACTGGATGGTGTCTACTGTACTACAGAAGCATGGATCAGGCTGCCCAATTCAACAGGCAGGTCCCTGATTGTGTCAGGGGCAGCAGCTGCCTTGACAACCCGATTCTTATGATGTACCTTAGGAGATGACCCAGGATGATACTGAAGTCTATTATTTCAGCCCTCCCAACAATTCCATGAACCATTAAGTACCCTGTAATATGTCTTGTTCCACTTAATCTAGCTAGAGTGAATTCTGTCTCTACAAATGGACTTTGACCTAAGCAGTTTTACTAGGAATATTCAATTATTGAAAAGAGATCAAGAACCCATGACCACCTTCTCAAATCAATGTAGGCTCTTCCCAGTTCTCAAAAACAAAAAAAAGTTGGAACAAAGTGGAATCTTCATTTAATCAATTTTAAATGTTTAGTACCCGTATGGGTATTATGGAGGGCACTTGTTATGACAAACGTTGTTAAGAACAATTTAAAAATCTTTAGTTTGATGACCAATGAGTTATTGTTGGGGAAAAAAAAAACTCTAGTACTGATTTGCTATGTTAACTAAGTTATTGGCCAGAATATACATATTTTTCTTCGCTTACTAAAATCAAAAAGATTTTAGATCACATTATTTTCTTTAAAATTAAATGTAATATTTTTCCTTGATTATATGTTCCTTGTAGAAAAAAGTTTCTACAAATTACATTATAGAAATCCATAATCCATAAACTTTCTGTCCATATTGATAATCCTTGTCTCTTTCTTGTGTGTGTATTATTGACATCATATTATATATGCTGGTGTGAAACCTGTTCACTTTTTTTTTCTTTTTTAGAGAGAGAGAGCGCACAAGCCGGGGTAGGGGTCGGAAGGGTGGTGGGGAAGAGAGAATCTTAAGCAGGCTCCACATCCAGCACAGAGCCCAGCTAGGGGCTCAGTCACATGACCCTGAGATCATGACCTGAGTGGAAATCAAGAGTCAGATGCTTAACCAACCTAGCCACCAGGCACCCCTCTTTTTTTTTTTTTTTAATAAAACATCAGATTACAAAAATACCTTTGATGTTCACTAACTTTTAAATTTAAAAAGGATATTACTTTGCAATGTGAGCTTTCTAGTGCTGGGTAGGTAATAAATGGTATTTAGTCTACATGCTGTAGTCCTACTTTTTAAATCCAAACTTCAGTGTTTTTTCAAAATAATGTTATAAAATATTGTTATTGTTATCATTTATTTTCCTTATAACAGGGAAAATAAAATTTACTTGTGTCTACAGTGAAATTAAATTAAATCACTGTTCTTTACTACCCATTTGGTTAATATGTTTATATTATTTTACATACAATCTGAAACATTAAGTAGGTTAGGTACCAACTAAGGAAATAATATTAGCAACTATTATCATCAGTGAGGTAAGAAACATACTTTGGAATACCTCCATCCTAAACATATCAGTGATACTAAATCACAAGCATAAAAAAGATTCCAGTTGTCAACACACAGCATCAGGAACCATCTGACTCTCCTTCTGCCCATCTGGAGAGCATTTCTAAATCCTATGAACAATTAGATAGGAGCAGCCTCACAGGCCTTTGGAGTGAAATGCTTCTTACAAAATCTATTTAACAAGAGGTGAGCCTGAGTTTACGCATTAAAAAAATGTTTATGTACCCTATGGCCTTGCTACTCAAAGTGTGTATTCTGGACTAGTAGCATCGGTATTACCTGGGAGCTTGTTAGAAATTCAGAATCTTGGACTCTACTCTAGATCTCAAGGCCAAATCTGCATTTTAACAAGATCTTTGACTCTTTTGTATTTGCATGAAAGTTTTAAAGGCATTGCATTGGGAGGTAAAATATATTCTAAAGAGTATTTTTTTTCTCCCATCTAATTGTAGAACTTATGAATGCTCCCCAGATGGACAAGAGAGTCAGATGGTCTCTTTTCCTTTCCCATATTGATTCTCTATGTAGTGAGGTCTACTCTTTCATGTAGAAGATATCAGACCACCTTGGGTTGAATCCTGCCTTTACCATTCATATAACCTCTCTGTACCTCACTTTTCCCACCTGTAATAATAAATAATAATATAATATAATATAATATAATATAATATAATATAATATAATAACAAAAGGAATAATAACAGTATCTCAAACAGTTGTGAGGATTAAATAAGTTAATTCTTTAAAAACTCTTATGGGGCACCTGGGTGGCTCAATTGGTTTAGTGTCTGACTCTTGATCTTGACTTAGGGCTTGATCTCAGGGTGGGTAGTTCAAGCCCTGCATTGGGTTATGCTGGGCATGGGGCCCATTAAAACAAAACAAAACACCTCTTAGAACAGTGCTTAGCAGGGCGCCTGGGTGGCTTTGTGGGTTGAGCCTCTGCTTTCGGCTCAGGTCATGATCTCAGGGTCCTGGGATCGAGTCCCACATCAGGCTCTCTGCTCGGCAGGAAGCCTGCTTCCTCTTCTCTCTCTGCCTGCCTTTCTGCCTACTTGTGATCTCTGTCTGTCAAATAAATAAATAAATAAAATCTTTAAAAAAAAAAAAAAGAACAGTGCTTAGCACATAGTGTTTAAAAAAGATTCATTATCATCATTATCGAGGTCTGAGTTTTGTGAGCCATTATCTTAAAACCTCATGTCCCACTTTAAGGCAGCTGCCAGATGAATGGTCCAGAGACAAGAATGGTCAGCTGGGAGAACCTGAGATTAGCAGATTTGTCGGAAATTCCTTTAGGACGGGTCTAGGTCTGGCATGAGACTACCATTTAATAGCTTGGTGCCCAAGTGTAATGACCATAGGATATTGATTACTGACCTCTCTTTTCCTAAATTCCATTCATTAAAAGTCACAGAAGATTTTTCAGCAAATTCCCTGAAACCTTATTATCTCTACTTTGTAAGAAAACAAACTTCTTGAGTATAGTGAAAGGCCATTGTTAATATATCTTCTTATTATATAAATTGATGTTGTTGATGGAATCAATTCTGGCACCTTTCCATTCCTCTCTTTACCCATTGCAAATAACTTAAGTAAAGATGATAGACTGAGTAAAATGGAAATAATAAGAACCTGATTTCATCCCTCACCAATCATCTATAAGAAAGAAATGTGCCATGCCAAGGAACAATTAACAGCCAAATATTTGGGCTCTAACCCTAACATGGAGCCCTAGAGTACAAGGAGAAATCCTATTGCCTAGGTCACTGCTTATGAAAATATACAAATAAGTTACCCAAATGTCTTGTTAAAATGTAGATTCTGTCCAATTTTCCCAGCACCATTTATTGAAGAGACTGTCTTTTTTCCACTGTATATTTTTTCCTGCTTTGTCAAAGATTATTTGACCATAGAGTTGAGGGTCCATATCTGGGCTCTCTACTCTGTTCCACTGGTCTATGTGGCTGTTTTTGTGCCAGTACCATGCTGTCTTGGTGATCACAGCTTTGTAGTAAAGCTTGAAATCAGGCAACATGATGCCCCCAGTTTTGTTTTTCTTTTTCAACATTTCCTTAACAATTTGGGGGTCTCTTCTGATTCCATACAAATTTTAGGATTGTTTGCTCCAGCTCTTTGAAAAATGCCAGTGGACCCTGCAATTGCACAACTGGGTATTTACTCCAAAGATACAGATGTAGTGAAAAGAAGGGCCATCTGTACCCCAATGTTCATAGCAGCAATGGCCACAGTTGCCAAACTGTGGAAAGAACCAAGATGCCCTTCAGTGGATGAATGGATAAGGAAGACGTGGTCCATATACAGTATGGAGTATTATGCCTCCATCAGAAAGGATGAATACGAATACCTAACTTTTGTATCAACATGGACGGGACTGGAAGAGATTATGCTGAATGAAGTAAGTCAAGCAGAGAGAGTCAATTATCATATGGTTTCACTTATTTGTGGAGCATAAGAAATAACATGGAGGACATGAGAGATGGAGAGGAGAAGTTGGGGGAAATTGGAGTGGGAGACAAACCATGAGAGACTATGGACTCTGAAAAACAATCTGAGGGTTCTGGAGGGGCAGGGGGTGGGAGGCTGGGTGAGACTGGTGGTGGGTATTATGGAGGGCACATATTGCGTGAAACACTGGGTGTGGTGCGTACACAATGAATTCTGGAACACTGAAAACAAATTAAAAAATAAATAATTATTTTTTTAAATGTAGATTCTGAGTAGGGCCTGAGATAGCTGTTTGGGCCTGAGATTCTGCATTTCTAACAAACACCCAGGTGACGCCTATACTGTTGACCCAACTTTGAGTGAGAATCAGGCTGTAACTGCTTACATCTAAGTAAGTCAAAAGGATTCTGTCTGAGCCCCCACCCAAATCTGGACTCTCTACATTAGTAGTTCTCAGTCCCAACTGCACATTACAGTCATGAGATCCTTGTCCCTACCTCCAGATGTTCTAATTTAACTGGATTGTGGTTCATGGGTAGAAGAGAGCCAAAAAGAAAGAGTCAAAAAGATATGATTCTGGGAAAGGTTTGACTTTTCATCCCTCTACATTAACAATGAAATTCTCCCTTGGCATTGTGATCTAATAAAATAAACTTGCCCTTGACCCTGATTCAGACTTGGGAGTAGGGGATCAACAAGAGTGGGAACCCTTGAGCTTTTGGTGGAGGTGAATAATACTGCATGTAGTCAACATGGAGGTCAAACAATTTTAATACAGCAGCCCCAGAATGGTTTTTAAAATCTAAGACTAAAACATGTTCTTGGGAGAAAACTAGATCCAGGAATTCAGGAATGCTAATTTGCTCTGATCAAAGGGACCACAAAGTTTGTACTCACTTGGGGGAACGGTATATACATATGCATATATATCAATATTTATCTACATAAATAAATGTATGATTTTTTTCTTTGAGGACCTTATGCTCTAGTGCTCTAGTGAGGGAAATAAAATGTGTGCAGTAAAGGGTTAACTCAGCAGGTCTGGCTTGCTCACACTCTGTACATTTCAAAGAAAGCCTGTTTTTATAGGACTGGCCCTGGGTTAACTCCTGGGTGATAATCTCTGAGCCTTTAGAATATCCTGGCCTCTTAAGCATGTTTTTGTATGCTTGAGGCCCTGGACGATGTTGTATCAGTTTGACCTCTGGGGAGCTGCAGTCTGAGTAGTTACGGTTTGTTATGTGGGCACTGCATGCCTACATGTTGGATTTCCAGTAATAATCCTGGATGCTAAGGCTTGAGTGAGTTTCTCTAGCTGGCAACCCTTCACATGTGTTGTCCTGTATCATTGCATAGAGAATGAAGTTCAGCCCCACGTAACCCCATTAGGAGGAAACCCTGAAAGCTTGTGTCTGGTTTCTCCTGGACTTTGTCCCATGCACCTTTCTCATTTGCTGATTTTAATCTCTATCCTCTCACTGTAATAACTGTAACCATGGGATAACAGTTCTTCTGAGTTCTGTTGAGACTTTTTTGCAAATCACCAAGCCTGAGTGTGGTCTTAGGAACCATTGATAGAACACGGAATAGGCAAGACTAATCCTGGATCTCCCCATGAGGAAGTTTATTTGGGAGGTGATCCAGAAAACAGAACAGAAAGAAGGAAATAAAGTACATATTATTGTGTTGATCATCACTGTAATTGTCTATGGCTTGTTCTTGGGACATTCTGAGGAGCTATGAGATACCTCCCAGAACTGTCTTCCTAAAACATGGTGGGAATATTTATCCACCCTGCGCCTCATCAGTGATTTTCTTTTCAGAAGGATATTGGCTCCTTTAAATTTTGATCACTTAGATTGTAAACTCCTGAGTACATGTCACCCAGAACAGAAAGCAGGAGGTAGTTAGCAAAGCCTAGGCAGGGTGTTGTCAGAGCTGTGCTAAGCTGGTCGCCATAGCAGTGGCTGGAGTAAACGATGGCAGAAAGCACGGGAAGCATAAGAACTGTTTATTTCAGTCCACCACTTGTGCCACAAGATCCAGTTGTTTCCCTGTATTAAGTCCGGTCCAGAAGCCTCAGATAGTGGTTGGCCACAATCTTTATAAAAGATAGTGGTTGGCCACAATCTTTATAAAAGATTCAATTAGGGGGCGCCTGGGTGGCTCAGTGGGTTAAGCCTCTGCCTTTGGCTTGGCTCAGGGTCCTGGGATCAAGGCCCACATCAGGCTCTCTGCTCAGCAGGGAGCCTGCTTCCTCCTCTCTCTCTCTGCCTGCCTCTCTGCCTACTTGTGATCTCTGTCTGTCAAATGAATAAATAAAATATTAAAAAAAAAAGATTCAGTTAGGAAGGTTAATGGAACAAACTACAGTGACTACTGCTGCAAATGGTCTCAAGGCTACAGCCGATATTTATGCCCTACCTCTTCCGTTGTCCATTCTAAATTCCCTTCCCTCTGGGCCTGCAACCTCCGCCAGCAAAGTGCAAGCGGTTAGGAAGTAAGCATCTGGACCATTGAAAAGGAAATATACGAAATGTGTTGGATGATTGTTAAAACTTAAAGTGATACACTGTCTGGTTCTGCTGGACCGCATGCATGGGAATGGTGGCTGGTTATATAAATAATAATTTATTTTATGAGTTGCTGTTACTGAAGGGAATATGCTGTATCCTCAATGTGTTCTGAGGCGGAGAAAGGAGATTGAAAAACTACTGATCTAGAAAATAGCTAATATTTGAAAACTTGATTTAAATTTAAAATTTTCTAGAGAGTAAAGAAATACCTTGATTAAATATGTACAACTGATCGTGCATAATCTATGAGACAAAGAAACACTTTTTATACTTATATGAGAATTATGACATGTCATTTTCTTAGTATCTGCTGGAATCATAATATTGGTCATTAAGGCCCTTAATTTATTACAGTAGTCTGATTGTATTAAGACAACAAAATAAAAATTTAATGCCATCCCTATTTAAATCAAATCACCAGAGAGGCCTAGATTTAAGAAAAGCTCAGAAAGAAGAAACACAGACACAGGCACTCATAAATACAAAATAGCATTCTCTGTTTCTGTTTGAACTAATTTCCTATTTAAGAAGTTAAAACTCAGTTTGATGTCAGATATACATTTATCCAAAAGACATCATGAAGTCAAGAGTTTAGTCATGCTTTCCTTCTTTCTGAATAGGTAAACAGGGCAAACCTATTTAAAGAAGTTAGGAAGGGGACACCTGGGTGGCTCCGTCGGGTAAGTGTCTGCCTTCTGCTCCAGTCATGATACCGGAGTCCTGGGATCCAGCCCCACATCAGCGGCGAGCCTGCTTCTCCCTTTGCCTGCTCTGCCTGCCACTCCCTCTGCTTGTGCCTCTCTCTCTCTGACAAATAAATAAATGAAATCTTGAAAAATTAAAAAAAAAGAAAATAGAAAATATTCACATTATGACGACAAATGCTATGTGTAATTGTATATATGTAATCTGATATATATAACAATTATATATAATATGTATGTATATATAATCATACATATACATACATATATATGTATATATAATCATTTTGTAAAAAACATAAGGTGAGGGATACCTGGCTGGCTCAGTCAGTAGAGCAAGAGACTTTTGATCTCAGGATTGTAAGTTTGAGTCCCATGATGGATGTAGAGATTCCTTAAAAAATAAATAAAATCTTAAAAAAAACAAACCCATAAGGTTAGATAAAACTATAGAACTTTACTATCGTTGTTGTTGTTGTTGTTGTTATTATTATTCATCGTTAAGGTCTATAATTCCTGTCTAAAACCCATGGAGCTAGATGTGTGTCAGTTCAAAATTTTTTAGACTTTTGAAAAGTAATACCATATATTTACAGTATATTACAAAACAACTGCCATTTGGTCTTGGAAAGAATCCTGTAATGAACAAATAAATATTTATGCTACAAAATGTTGAAAATTCACATAAAATGATATAAATGATATAAATAAATGGTTATGAGTAGTCTTTACATTTCAGGCCAAGTTTTGCTACCAAATTAATTTAGCTTATGTTAGGTTTCACTGCCAAATGAGTTATGAAACCTAGCTTGGGGCTTTTTGGATTTTAAAATTGCAGTTATGAGTTTGTGGACTCTTCCATTACTTTCACTGTAGAGCTCAAACTTGAATTGAAAAGGGCAAATATCACCTACGCCCAGAATGTTTGCTCAGTGTCGGTGCTTAAAGCCCCACATACGGCGGAAAGGAAACAGTTTTTTTTTTTTGTTAGACCTGGTTTGAATCAGACTTGAGGAAATCACTTAATTTCCCTGAACTTCATTTTTCTCAACTATAAAATGTTCATAGTAACTCTGTGGACCCTCAACATTCCACAGGATGTATCTTGAGATCTTATAAAATTACAAACTTGTGAATCTCACTAGATAATTCCCTAACAAAATTCAGTCTATTTTTTAGTGAACCCATTGCTTATCCACTAGCTAATCTTTTGTCACTTGCAAGTAGTGAGACAGTCTAAATAGAGCTTATAAAAAATGAATATTCAAAAAAGCAGTTGGAACAAAAATTACTGTTGTTGGTTTATTTCTCAATTTCACATACAACATCTCTTAATCATTTATGTGGAGACATGCTTTATTCTTCATATATAGCTGAATCTTGCCTTGGGCATGACACATCCATGAGAAACATCCAAATATGAAAATAAAATATGAGGCTTAACTAGGACTTTTTAAAAATGTTTTATTTTATTTTATTTTGAGAGAAAGTACATGTGAATGGAGGGATAGGGAGAGAGAATCTTAAGCAGGCTCCACACACAGAGCCCAACGTGGAGCTCGATTTCATGACCCTGAGATCATGACCCGAGCTGAAACCAAGAGTCACAAGTTTAGCCAACTGAGCCACCGAGATGCCCCAGCTGGAACTTTTGGTACCATGAAAAGAAAGTGCTTTTGAAGGTCTTTACTTAAAAAAAAAAAAAATGTATGGAAAGTTTTGAAAAGAACAGTCATTTACATGTAGTAATTCGATAATATGAACTTAAAAGATCTCCCAAGAGATTGAGGGAAAAATAGTAAATAATTTTTAGGTAATGGCTACCAAATCAAGGGAAATTTAGATACTTAAATCTGCAGGAAGCTTATTCATAAACAAAAAAGGCTTCTGGAAATAGACATTTCGCAGATGTTGTTTTTAATATAACGCATGACCGGTATATAATTTCAGGTGCTTTTGTGATGTTTAAGAATCCTTCATTTAAGGAGATACAGGATTTGGGGACTGTCTAGAGCCATTTACATTTACCATAATCACTTACAATTCAGCTGAGCTTCAGTATAAATCATAAATCTACAGTTGTACAGGATAAAATTAAATAATCCAGGATGCCTGGAGTGTGTCATTTTTTGTAGATAAGATTAAAAAAAAATGAGTCAAGTGAATTTCAAGATTTTGAAATTAATAATGAAAAAGGCAACACTTCAATTCTATCTCAGACTTAGGGAATTAAAATTACTCTCCCGAAATCCTATCTTCACAAAGTAGAAAGTCACAGAATTAAATAATCAATCAAGCCTTGGGAAGAAAAGAGACATTATCCACTTGATATCTTTATAAGTTTTAAATGAGTACTATGTGTGCCTGGAAATGAAAGTCTGCTATTAAAGCTCCTGACAGGCAAGGGGACCCTTCTCTGTTCCCAAGAGAATGTTAATAACGCTGAGAGATGATACTTAGAATGAACTATTTTCTCTGGACTGTCCTCTGACCTAATAAAAATGATCAGTTATCTTGTGTGACTGGATCTAGATGATGTCCTTTCTGGAGGGTCCTTACTGTGGTTTTTAAAAATGGCAACCATTATAGATGAGAATGCTGATAGTTGGCAGTTGTGGTATCACTAATAAATATAAAAACTAGATTCTAATAAATGAGAACAAAAATAATACATTAGAAGTCTATATCCAAAGATAATGTTTCTTTCTTATTTATTCATCTATTATCTGGGCAAGTTATTTATTCTCTTGAAGAGATTGAAAATAATGCTAATGATTTAATACAATTTGGTTACAATGTCTTTAAGTAGTTTTCCATGCTTCTGGGATAATCAAAGTGCCCACTAGAATGGCTGTAATCAAAAAGAAAATAACAAATGTTGGCAAGGATATGAAGGAACTAAAACACTCATATGTTGCTGGTGGGAATGTAAAATTATGTAACTACTTTGGAAAACAGTTTAACTGTTTCTTAAAAAATTAAACATAATTGTACCATATGAGCCAATAATTCATCTTCTACTTGTCTACCCAAGATAAATGAAAACATATGTGAAAACAAAGACTTACCAATGAGTACTCATAGCAGCATTTTTCATGCTAGTCAAAAAACGGAAACAACCCAAAATGCTCATCAACAAATGAATGGATTGAAAAAAATGAATGGGTAAACAAAATAAAGTATATCCACACAATGGAATATTATTTAGTCAATAAAAGGGAATGCGGCACAGATCTATACTATAATATTAATGAGACTCAAAGATAGTGTACTAAGTGAAGGTAGCCATATACAAAGGGCTGCATATTATAGGAGACAATTTATACAGATTTTCCTGAAAGGGCAAATGTGTGAAGAGAGAAAATAAATTAGGAGTTGCCTGGCCTGGGTGTGGGTTTGGGCATTACTCGAAAATGAACATGAAGGATCTTACTGAGATGATGAAAATATTCTAAAACTAGGTTATATAATTGCTCATCTGGGTAAATTTACTAGAAGTTATTCAACTGTACACTCAGAATGGGTGAATCTAATGTTTTGTAAAAAAATAAAATAAAAAGCCAGATGGAGAAGAGTATATTCATGTATGATTCCTTTTATATGAAGTTTAATAGGCAAAATTAGTCAGTGGTGTTAGGAGCCAAAAATTGGTTGCCCTGAGGTAAGAGTGGGTGACTATTAACTGGAAAGGAACAGAAGAGAACTTTCTGGGGTCATGAGAATGTTCTACATCTACATCTTGTTTTGGGTGGTAGATACCAAATTATTAAAGGGGATACAACTGTTAAAGCTTGACATACTGAGCACTTAAGATCTGTATGTTCTGTTGCATGTAAATTATATATGCATTAGAAGTATAACAACAATTCCTTAATACTACCAAATACCTAGTTTCAAATCCCCTAATTGTTTATTTATATATATGTGATTTGTTTAAATTAGTATTAAACAAATTCCACACATTGCCTTTAATTGGTGTGTCTCTCAAATCTTTTTTTTTTTTTCCCTCAAGAAAAATAACAAGGGGTGCCTGGCAGGACTATGAGACTCTTGATCTCAGGGTTGTAAGTTCAAGCCCCACATTGGGTATAGAAATTACTTCAAGATATATCTTAAAAAGAAAAAGAAATACAACAAAGTTGATTTATTGGTAGTGTGTTTTGCACATACATTTCATTTACTCTATTTTTAGTACCTTTTTGGGAAATTATATATAAGAAAATTCAAAGTGTTCAGTGCAAGGGTGTCTGGGTGGCTCAGTTGGCTAAGTGTCTGCCTTCCCCTTGGGTCATGATCCCAGGACCCTGAGATGGAACCCTACAGGTTGGGCTTTCTGCTCAGTGGGGAGCCTACTTCTCCTTCTCCCTCTGCCTGCCACTCCTCCTGTGTGCGTGCTCTCTTTCTCTGTCAAATAAATAAAATCTTTAAAAAACCCCAAAACCAAAAAAACAAAGTGCTCAGGGTATGTAGCTTGATGATCTTATAATATGTACATGTATTTCTAATTAGAAAAAGTAATTTAACCACATTGTACAATATATGAAAATGAGAGAAAATAAAAACAACCATAATTACCTTTTTGTTTTATTTCTTTTTATCTTTTTATACAACTACTTCTTCTTCTGTGAAATTATATATATAATATACAGTATCTATAATAATATATATAAAAATTATATTTATATATATTAATAATAATTATTATTATTCCTTCCACAGGCATATGTTCCTGAAGAAATGGTCAGATTTGTAGCCATAAATCATAGTAATGCAACCATATTGAATTTCAAAGCCCCAAGCATACTATCTGATACTACTCTATCATGGTCATATCGAAGAGGTAATTAGCAAAAGGATATGCATGTGTGCAGCAGCATTATGTACAGTCACCTGTCTTTGGATGGATTGATTTCTTTCTCTAGGGTATATGCAAACCTGCTGAAATTTTCCCGAGGACTGCAAAGGTCTTTGTGATGTTTTCAGGGGAAAAGATACTGAAATTTTCCATACGCAGGCCCATATTCACTTTCCAGTAGTTTTCCAGTTAGCAGAAGGAATGAATGTACAGGTCTTTCTTTTGACATTTTCAGGTTCTCAACTGAGTATGTTTTCTTGTAAATGAAGTCATGTCCCAGCATATGTTTTGATCTCCTATTGTCAGCTGACTTGCTGCATACATGGGTTTTTTGAAAATAATTTCCATGTAGCACTTGAAGCATTGATGTTTCTGAAATCTCATTAACTTCCATGTAAATGCCAGGTTTTGCGGAGGAAGAAGAAACAATGTTAAATGATGGGAACCTTGAGGTTCGGGTATTACTTTTACAAGCAGCAATTTTTCTCAGTTTGGAAAAGGTCATACCTTTTTTAAGTATGCTCTTGTGGGGCAGGAGGAGAGAGGATGAGGGGGGAGGGTGCTGCTGTTCCTTTTCCTGAAATGTAATGAGATGCAATTGATCTGTCAACAAAAATGACTTTCAAAAACTATAGTAAAATCAAATCAACACAAACAAGATTATCCAGAAGTGACTTTTGAATAAAAGTGGCTATCCTACTTTCTAAATAGCTTTGAAAATACCAAAAGGATGAAAACACATTAGAAAGTAACCTAACGTTTTCAAGAGTTTACAAGAGCCGGTGCGTGAGTGGCTCAGTCAGTTAAGCATCTACTTTTGGCTCAGGTCATAATCCCAGAATCCTGGGATTGAGCCCGGGGTTGGGTTTTCTCGGGCTCTCTCTTAGTCTGCTTCTCCCTTTCCCTCTGCCTACTCCCAAGCTCATGTGCTCTCTCACTCTCTCTATCTCAAACAGATAAATAAAATCTATTAAAAAATAAAAGGTTATGAAAGCCTTTTCAAAAAATGGTGCAGGAGCAATTGGACATCTATCTGTCCATCTAATTGGACAAAACCTTGACTTAAACCTTATACCTTATGTAAAATTTAATTAATTTATTTTTTTTAAAGATTTTATTTATTTATTTGACAGAGAGAGATCACAAGTAGGCAGAGAGGCAGGCAGAGAGAGAGAGAGAGGGAAGCAGGCACCCTGCTGAGCAGAGAGCCCGATGCGGGACTCGATCCCAGGACCCTGAGATCATGACCTGAGCCGAAGGCAGCGGCTTAATCCACTGAGCCACCCAGGCGCCCCGTAAAATTTAATTTAAAATTAATCACAGACTTAAATATAAAATATAACACTATAAAACTTTTAGGAAAAAACATAGTGAAAACTTTCAGAACCTAGAGTGGGTGAAAAACTTCCTTTCAGATGTGACACCAAAAGCATGATCCATAAAAGGAAACATGGGATAAACTGGACCTCATCAAAATTAAAACCTTTGTGGGACAGCTGGCTGGCATAGTCAGTAGAACATGCAACTCTTGATCTAAGGGTTGTGAGTTTGAGCCCCGTACATGGCATGGAGTTTACTTAAAATAAATTTTTAAAAAAATTGTAACTTTTGCTCTGTGAAAGATCTTGTGAAGACGATGAAAAGCCAAGCTACAGACTGAAAGAAAATATTTGTGAATCATGTATTCAACATAATACCCTGTATCTAGAATGTATAAAGAACACTTAAAACCCAATAACAAAACAAAAAAAAAAGGAGCAAGAAACATGAACATACATTTCATTGACGAGAACATACAGATGGCAAATAGGCAAATGAAAAAATGTCCAACATCAATATCTCTTAGGGAAGTGCACATTTAAACCACAAGAAGATATCATTATACAGCATCAGCATAGCTAAAATAAAACATAATGACAACAAGAAATGCTAGAAAGGATACAGAGAAATTGTATCACCCACTGCTGATGGGAAAGTAATATGATACAGCCATTCTAGAAAATAGTTTGTCAATCTCTTACAAAAATTAAATAAGCTCTTACCATATGACCCAGCAACTGCATTCTTGGGCATTTATCCCAGATAAGTGAAAAGTTATGTCAACACAAATACTTGTACATAAATGTTCAGAGCAGCTTTGTATATAATAACCAAAACCTGGCTGCCCTTCAACAGTTGAATGGCTAAACAGAATATAATACAAGGAACATACTAAGGATACAACTTGGAAGGATCCGAAGGGAATTATTGAGCTTTTAAAAAGCCATTCTCCAAAGGTAACATACTATATGATTCCACTAATATAACATGTTTAAAATAATAATATAAAGGAAGAACAGATGGTTGCTAGGATTTAGAATGAGGATGTGGGGGCTGGGTATGACTATACAGGGGTAGCATAGGGAGCTTTGTGGTGATGGAATTGTTATGTCTTCATTCCGGTGGTGGATATAAGAATTTATGCATCTGGGGGCCCCTGGGTGGCTCAGTCATTATGCGTCTGCCTTCGGCTCAGGTTCATGATCCCAGGGTCTTGGGATTGAGCCCTGCATCAGGCTCCCTACTCCTCAGGAAGCCTGCTTCTCCCTCTCCCACTCCCCCTGCTTGTGTTCCCTTTCTCACTGTCTCTCTCTCTGCCAAATAAATAAATAAAATCTTAAAAAGAAAAAAGAATTAATGCATTTGATAAAATTGTGTAGAACTACACACACACACACACACACACACACACACAAAACAGAATATCTGAATAAGTCCTAAGGACTGTATTAATGTCACTTTCTTGACTTTATTTTATTTTTAGAAATATTTATTTATTTGACAGAGAGAGAGATCACAAGTAGGCAGAAAGGCAGGCAGAGAGAGATGGGGAAGCAGGCTCCCTGTTGAGCAGAAAGCCCAATGCGGGGCTCAATTCCAGGACCCTGAGATCTTGACCTGAGCAGAAGACAGAGGCTTAACCCACTGAGCCACCCAGGTGCCCCTCCTGATTTTCTTTTATTATTTATTTATTTAGGGTTTTTTTTCTTAAATTGATTTATTTGACAGAGAGAGAGAAAACGAGAGTGGGAAAGGAAGAAGGAGGCTTCCCGCTGGGCAGGGAGCCCAACACCGGGCTTGATCCCAGGACCCTGGGATCATGACTTGAACTTAAGGACTCAGCCACCCAGGCGCCCCACTTTCCTGATTTTAATATTGTCCTATAGTTATGCAAGATGTTGCCTTTGGGGAAAACTAAATAAAGAACACATAGGACCTGTCTGTATACTTTTTTGTAAAAAGAACTTCTTTGAATCTATAATTATTTCAAAATAGAAAGTTTAAAAACATTATGGGGGCTTGAGTCCTGTGCTTATTGAGAGAAGTCTGGATGGTAAAAGACCATTGTAGTTGTTTGTCCCATCTCCTTCCTCTGCCTTTCCAAAGAACTGGTGGGTCTAGGTCTTGAGAATTTCATGCAAGAAAACGGATTCTCCTTTTTTTACGTCTGTTCCTCCTATTCTCGACATTGCCACCCTTCATGGTGAAATTTTTTTAAAATGGAGAAAAACCGGGGCGCCTGGGTGGCTCAGTGGGTTAAATCCTCTGCCTTCGTCTCAGGTCATGATCCCAGGGTCCTAGGATCGAGTTCCGCATTGGGCTCTCTGCTCAGCAGGGAGCCTGCTTCCTCCTCTCTCTCTGCCTGCTTCTCTGCCTACTTGTGATCTCTGTCTGTCAAATAAATAAATAAAATCTTAAAAAAAATAAATAAAATTAAAAAATAAATAAAATGGAGAAAAACCTCAGAAGTTTTCAAAACCCTCTCTTCTATTTATTTGAAGGCATCTCTTCCTCCTCCACTTGCTTACCATCACCAACACAGTAAAACTTATGGTGCACTTATTTTGTGCCAGTCACTACTGAAATTTTTAGACACCCAACTTAAAAGGAAGATGGAAAATTCTGACTTGCCTCATTCTGCAGGCCAAAGGATGAACCTTTCTTCAGGCATGACTGAATGTCAGCACATAAAACAATTTTGATCTCTTCTTTCTTGTTTTCTCTCTTCATTTCTCATTCTAAGACAGCCCCTCTCCATGTAGCTCCCATGATCTATGTCAGACTCCCAGAGAAAAAGAAAGCCTTTGCCATAGCCCCTGTGCCAGTCCAGGGATTGTCCCTTGAATTGTATGAGTCTTACAAAAGAGGGAAGTGCTGGTCTTCCAAAGGAAGGTATGTCATGCAGGCAAAAAATGATACACTCTTATGAATCATAAAAGCTGGACCTTTCAAAGGTCAGTTATCATCCCAGGTCTTCCAGCTGGTGGTGGTGTGGCCATGACACAAAGCCAGTTAAGTTAGTCCAGCTGTACTGCTCTGGTTCTCAATCCCGAGGTCTTACTGCCTCCAAGGATTCCTGCTCTTCTGGAGAGATCGTCCCAGTGCCAAACAAGATTTCTACATTCATTTTTATTTTCTACCATATGTTTATTGACTTAAAAAAAATTCTGGGTTCTGAAGTCTCCCAAACTGAGTAGAAGAAAATAGGAAACAGAACCCAGGAAGATTCTAAGCAATGCTTTACACAGTGAAGGATCTCTTCATTATTCCCCTATGATTTAAGGGTGTATCATCATTTACAGAGTGAGATATATGCTTAAAGATTATATAATATTATAAATAAAAATTTTACAAATTATATTATTCCCTTATTCATATATATATATACACATATGTATGTTGTATATGTGTGTGTGTGTGTGTGTGTGTGTGTGTGTGTGTGTGTGTGTAAAATTTTAGTGCCCACTATGTGCCAGGAACTCTCAACAACACCAAGAACAAGAGACAACAGAATAATATGGAAGTGAATATAAAATAAGTCTGCTTTTTTTTTTTTCAAATAGGCTCCACACCCCACTTAGAGCTTAAAGTCATGACCCTGAGATCAAGACCTGAACTGAAATCAAAAGTTGGATGCTTAACCAACTGAGCCACTCAGATGCCCCAAAATATGTGTCTTTAAACTGATAAAGATTAAAGTCCCGACTTGGAGTTGTCTTTTCCATAAAGGGAGACAGATCATAAACAAAACAGCAACTATATTGACAGAGTTATCTAGTAAGGTTTACCAGGTGGTCGTGTGGTAGTAAGTGCTAAGGAGGAAAAGTCAAGCTGTGTAAAGGAGGTAGGAAGGGCTGAGAAGTAGAAGAGTGCTATTTATTATCAAGTGATCAGAGAAGGAATATCTGTCTCCAGATATATCTGTCTCTAATGCTTTGTCCAGTATAGAATTATGATGTGGTAGATAGGACAGGAGTTGGAGGCAATTCCTTGATATATTTTTAAAAGAATGAAAGTACAAGGAGATAGAAGGGTGAGAAAAAGAAGTTCAGGTTGATTTTGATTGACCAATGACAATTGCTACAGATCAACTGTTGGCAATTGAACCAACAGACATTAAACATATAGATGACAGAGAATACCAGGGTGACCTGCTTGGAAACCTACTCCGTTAAGACAGTCATTGTCTTCACTTTATTTTTCAATTTTCTCTAAGAAGTAAATCTATTATCTTGCCTATTTCTGCTTTTTCCCCTAAGCTGTTTAAAAACTCTTCAAATTAGGGTTGAAACTCAGTAAGACTGAAAGGAGCTTATATCTGAAAATATACTAATGGGTGAAAACATAGGAAAAGAACCTGTGGTTCATTTTTGAAAGAAAGGGATTTGATTACAAATGAACAAAGACGTGGCATTGGCTAATTTTATTCTTTTCAGAAATTTCTTAAAATAATATCAACTAATATTTAACTTAGAGCAGTATGACATACATATATATATACAACTTGCAGCATTTTGTGTCTGCATAATCCACTTAAAAAATCTAGAGCTAAAAGTATTTGAGACACTAGAGATAAAATGAGTAGTGATTACTCCTTTTATGAGACTAACTGAAATGTCACTAATTTTTATATTCAGAAACTTACTCCAGGTCTCTTTTGATTATTTTAACGTTTTTTAGAACGATCAAATTATACCATTTTCTTCTCTTTCTTTCAATTACCTTTGACCAAATGCAATAAGATTTTTTATTTGAACATGTCTATGTAAGGAAATTATGTATTTTTTCATAAGTACCAGATATCTTTAGAAAATATAATAATGTTTTAACTCATTTTTAAATAGATTGAAAACCATCTGGTGATTAAAAACTGGTTTTACAGTTTAGTATATAGAAATAATAAAATTTACTTTATCTGCCCTTTTATTTTTATAGTTATCATTTTAATTGTAGGTTCTGTTTTTATAAAACCTCATATGTCTGGAAGTGTTTGTTCTTCTGCCAGCTTTGCCCTGATGTGATTCATAAATATGTCAAGAAAATCTAATAAATCTTTCATTAGTATGTATTAATATTTTAATTGCAATTTAAGGAACAAAGAAGAGATTCTGCCATCAACTGATTGAATTTTTTTTTTATCAGCATGTTTCAAATTAGCGGTAACAGTGCTGCTTTTCTGCAATGGTTTTGCCCTCAGAACATCTATCACGTGAAGAATCTAGCCCTGTGGGCATTGATGTGACTGCAAAAAGTTATTGACTTTTGCCTTTAAAAAAATTCTCTTATTGGGGCGCCTGGGTGGCTCCGTGGGTTAAAGCCTCTGCCTTCGGCTAAGGTCATGATCCCAGGGTCCTGGGATCGAGCCCCACATCGGGCTCTCTGCTCAGCGGGGAACCCGCTTCCTCCTCTCTCTCTCTCTGCCTGCCTCGCTGCGTACCTGTGATCTCTATCTGTCAAATAAATAAATAAAATCTTTAAAAAAAATTCTCTTATTACTTTTCTCGAAAGGAATTTATCTCTAAAGACTTGGAGATAAACCTGTGCTCCTTTAGTCTGCATGTCAATCTTCCCTAGACTGTGCTGGGAAAATTCATAGACAAAGGTTCATCCTACATGAGTACAGGCAGCAAGTAACCGGAAGTAAAGAAGATGGATGACAGGTGGTCTTAGATAAGTGGTCTTAGAGAAGACAAAACAAGACACAGACTTTTCAGCATTTTGTGAGTCTATAACTCTTATAGCTGACACTGATTTAATAAATGCTCACTGAATGAATGAACAAATGAGTGAACGAACGAACGTCCTATAAAATAATTCAAGTTGTCATTATTTCACAAATAGAATCTACTTTCCATGTTTTAGATAATGACAATATTCATAGTTAACGGTTATATCAAAGTGACCATAAAGACAAAGGTTCTCCATCTGGGTGTAAATGAAGTATTTCCTGACCTGAAAAAAAAAAAAAAAAATCAAAGCTAGTGACTATAGCATAGCCATTGATGCAAACATGGCTTAAGTGAATGTCTTTAAAAAGTGGGAGAGGAGGATCTCATAGTTGCCAAGAACATCCAGGAATTAGGAGTGCCTGGGTGGCTCAGTCGGTTAAGCGTCTGCCTTCGGCTCAGGTCATGAATCTAGGGTCCTGGGACCAATCCCCACATCAGGCTCCCTGCTCAGCGAGGAGCATGCTTCTCCTTCTCCCTCTACCTGCTCCTCTGTCTGCTTGTGCTCTCTCTGCATCTCTCTATCAAATAAATAAATAAAAATCTTTTTAAAAAAGAACACCCAGGGGGCGCCTGGGTGGCTCAGTGGGTTAAAGCCTCTGCCTTCAGCTCAGGTCATGATCTCAGGGTCCTGGGATCGAGCCCCACATCGGGCTCTCTGCTCTGCGAGGAGCCTGCTTCCCTCTCTCTCTGCCTGCCTCTCTGCCTACTTGTGATCTCTCTCTGTCAAATAAATAAAATCTTTAAAACAAAACAAAACAAAACAAAACAAAAAAAACACCCAGGAATTAAATAACAAATTTCAGATATTTCATGCCAAAAACAGATAAAATTTTCCTGTGCTAAATTTTTAGCAAAGACTGCCACCATCTAGTCCAACAGGTCACCATCATCGTATCTGATCTGGATTTCTTTCTTCTTTGAAAATTGAGGTATAATTCACATACCATAAAATTTATCCTCTTCATGTATGGAATTCAATGGTTTTTAGTATTTACAACACTGTGCGGCCATCACCATTGTCTAATTCCAGAACATTTTCATCACCCTAAAAGGAACCCCCCTTACTTATTAGCCACCCTTTCTGTCTCTCCCCAGCCCCTGGAAACCAGTCATTTGTTTTCTGCTTCTGTGGAGCTGCCTCATACAACACGTGGCCTTTTGTGACTGGCTTCTTTGACTTAGCAAAACATTTTCAAGGTTCATCCAGGTTGTAGCTAGTATTAGTCCTTTATCCCTTTTTATGGCTCTCGTATGGACTTCGGCAATGTCCTCCCACCTGGTCACTCTGCCTGCATCTACTTGGGTCCTCGAGAACCTGCTCACCATTGAAGCCAGAGTAATCTTTTTCAAATATAAATCTTATCACCTCCATTATTCAAAATCTTCCAAAAGCTCTTTTACTTAGAGAAAAATTCAAAGTCCTTGCCATGTCCTCTCCAAGAGGTTTCAATGATCAGGATCTGACCCTGTCTATTTCTCTGACCTCAGCTACCGACACCCCACCCACTCTGTGCCAGTGACCTCTGCTTCTTTAACCCTTCTGGCTTGTTTCTGCCTCAGGGCCTTTGTACCTGATGATACCTTCACCTGGGCTCTTCTTTGACAATTCTTCCCATGACTGGTTTCTTCTTATCTTTTTTTTTTTTTTTTTTTTAGATTTTATTTATTTATTTGACAGACAGAGATCACAAGCAGGCAGAGAGGCAGGCAGAGAGGCAGGCAGAGAGACAGGAGGAAGCAGGCTCCCTGCTGAGCAGAAAGCCCGATGCGGGACTCGATCCCAGGACTCCGAGATCATGACCTGAGCCGAAGGCAGCGGCTTAACCCACTGAGCCACCCAGGCGCCCATATCTTTAAAGCATCATATAGCATCTCCTCAGAGAGGCAAGGTGAGATAAACCTGTTTCAAGTATCTTTCCCTTAACTCCCAGTCACCTTCTATTAATGTATTATCTTGTTTTAATTTCTTTATTGTATTTACTACTATCTGAAATTGTTTTGTTTTATCATATTATTATCTTTATCTCCTTGGAAATCTGTCAACTCCACAAAGGCAGAGACTTTAAATGGCTTGGTCACTGCTATATCCCAAGCTGCTACAAGGGAGCCTAGAAGGTGCTTTATTAATATTTAAAGGATTGCATGACTGACTTGCCTAGAGCTTCTAAAGCTTCTAGATCTTCTTCTCAATTCCTAAAGCTGGGTCTCTTTACCTATGACTGGACTTTCTAATGCCAACTACTTCTTGACTGGATTTGTCTCTATTGCTGACTCTTTCATTGTCTGACATTCAGCCCTTCCCTAACGCCCTCCGTGACAACTCTTCTGGACATCCCTATCACAGGCCAGCAGGTCCTATTAACCCATAGGTCCGTGATCAAAGTGAGCCTTCATTCTTATAGGTTCAGGGCAGAAAGCAAATTTCAGTTGCCCATTTGCAATCAAGAATGCAAGAGATAATGGGTGAGAGGAATCAGCATGGTACCCAGAATCAAACTTTCTGACTTGAACAGAGTAAGTGGGAGTACTTTAGATGCCATTCTACCCTTGATGGTACAAACTGATGTATAAGCTCAGTTCAACTAATGTGGACTTCTACATAGAGATTGGAACGTTTGCAACTGAATTGTTAAGTGTCCCATGCAGAGATTCTGGGATCTAACTTCTTTGGACAGAGGGGTCCTGTGGCACCAGTTTCATTTCATTGAGTCAATTGTGGAATCCCTAATCTTTGCTCCTGGGTAAATAAAGTGTCTATCTTCATTCTCTCATCTGTCTTCTCTTATCATTCAAGTCACGTAACGGCATGACCACTAGTCTGCACATCTTGTCTTAAGCATTTTTTCAAAAATAACTCATATAGAGAGAGGTAGGGGATAAGCCATAAATACGGAGAAAATATTTGCCAAACATTTAACCAACAAAATGTCCAGGGGCGCCTGGGTGGCTCAGTGGGTTAAAGCCTCTGCCTTTGACTCAGGTCATGGTCTCAGGGTTCTGGAATTGAGCCCCGTATTGAGGTCTCTGCTCAGCAGGGAGCCTGCTTCCCCCTTTCTCTCTGCCTGCCTCTCTGCCTACTTGTGATCTCTCTCTCTGTCAAATGAATAAATAGAATCTTTAAAAAAAATTCCAGAAAGTTTTTTAAAAAGGCAAAACAAAACAAAACAAAACAAAAACCCAAAAAACGCTAACAACCCAATGGGTACAAGAAACAAATGGGTATTTCACTGAAGAGAAAGCAATGATGACCAATACATGTGTGGAAAGACACTCACCCTCATTAATGCTGGAAACTGTAAATTAAATCCATAATTAGATGCCACACTCACCAGACTGGTAAAGATTTTTGCAAGGAAATTTCATGCAGTGCTGGTGGAGTGCAAATTGGTATTACACACTGGAAAACAATTTCAAGCAGAGTTTAACCAGATTTTCTCCCATGATACCTCTACTTCTAAGTATATACCTGTGAAAACTCTCGCACATGTGCACCGAGGGACATGTACAAGGACATTCAGAGCCGCCAGGTTCACGCAGAAAACACTTGTAATACCTAAGTTGTTTCTTTTGCTGTCCTGCCAGGGGGTATAAAAAGCATTGAGGCCACTATTTTCAGGCTTCTCTGTTCTCACTGACATCTCACTCCCCACAGGCTGCTGAGGCTAGCTATCCTCTAGTGCCCCTCCAGGAAACCCAAGGAAGACTGGGGAATCAGAGCCATCTCCATCTGCTGACAGCCTTTGCACTACCTTTTTACTACTTTGGGAATAAATCAAAGCATAAGCAATCTTGACTCGAATCTGCTCTCATCCATCCTTGATTCTGAACCATGACTCTAATCCAGCCTGTTCATGTGCTAACATGAACTGTATCATGAACTGTATCAGATACATGAACATGTATCTGAATATAGATAACTTAAAAAAAAGGTAGTGAATATATTTTTTCACATTACCTGTCAGGATAATATACCTGCCTCCGTTACTGACTATCCCAACCTGCCTTGTAAGACAGCTCTTTGAGTATGGATTTGGGGTCCTTCACCAAGTTCTAATTTCTTTTAGGGAAGTTGCTCCTGTTACTTAATGTTCTAGTCCTTAAGGGCATGCTTTGCCTATAGTGGGTGGCATAGTGCACATCTAATGCATTAAAATCTCCAACTTAGAGAAGGAACGTCTTCACAGAGGGGCCTGCCTCACAGGCTGATATCCTCGGGCAGTTTAACATCTCCAAGCATCATCAGATGAAAATCATAATACTTTTATATCCCAGAGACGCCATGAGTGTTATATTAAATAGCATGGGAAGATGTCTCTTAAGAAACGTTAATTACGTCCTTTCTATCTTTTCCTGGGTTCCTTTCGAAAGGAGGTCAAATGAGATCAGTCTTCCCTCCTTCTGTAGAAGGAAATTAAAACTGTGTCAGCCAGTATTCCTGGGAGAGGCTGCTTCCTGCACATTTCTACCTAGGAAGTAAAGGAAAGCATGGAGGGGGATAGCCAAGCTGCCATCGCCCTAGAAATCAGAAGACAACGGGTAGCGAGTGACGGAAACGCATAGAAAAAGGAGTAACCTTGGGCTTGGAAATCCACAGGACAGTCTTCCAGACCTATTGGAAATGTATGTGTGGTCAAATCTCAGCAATCCTTTCTTCTAGACCTGCTTCACCAAGTAAGTGCATTTCCCTAAATGATCTCAGACCTTGCAGGAATTTGGGGCACACCAACATCACTATGGCTCTGATAGGCACCTCGCGGGTTCTGGGGGCTGGGGATGAACGAGTGAGCAGGACAGAAGTGCTTCTACAGAGGCGGAGGCACGCACAGTAGGTGGGGGGCACAGAAGTCTTTCCTAGGAGCTGAATAAGGGGCGTCCCAGCCGGACGTGAGAACTGACAGAGCGTCGCCACCAGCAACCTTAAAAACCCCGATCCCAGCCTGTTCGGGTCTCCTGGTTTGCCATCCTCCTTGGCTTCCAGTCAAACCCTTGCCAAGAGGCTAACAGACGTGCACTGTTTTATTTCCACGCTCACCCCAGAGCCCAGAGGGCACGCAGAGAGAGAATGCGCGGTGCCCTGAGTCAGAACTATGACCGGGGGCGGATCCCGCTAAGGGTGGGGGGTCGGGGGCGGGCAGCGGGTCGCTAGTGACGCGACGGAGGCCGGGCGCGTGGGGCCCGCGCCGTCCCAGCCCACGTGTCCGCGAGATTTAAAAGTTGGCTGCGCGCGGGGAGGTCAGCTTGGCCGCGGAGCCCCGCGAGCTGCGCGCAGAAGACACAGAGGCACTGCCAGGCTCCCGCGTGGAGTGCTGGCCCGGGCAGCGCAGAGTCCAAGCCCCGAGCCTCCCTCCAGCGCCGAGATGCCGCAAGCAGCCAGCCGCCTTCGCCCCGCGGCCGCCCCGGGACAGGTGGCCGCCGCGTCCCGGCCCCTGCTGCTGCTGCTGCTGCCGCTGCTCGCCTGCTACGTGGGCACCTGCCTGGGTAAGTGGGCCCCGCGCGCCTCCCGGGCTCCCTCCACCCTCCCGCCGCGCGCCCCCTCCACCCTCCCGCCCCGCGCCCGCAGCTTCTGGAGCCTTTCCCCCCGCCACCTGCTGCGCCCTCTTCCCTCCCTTTCTCGCCTCTTCCGTTGGTTTCTGGTTCTCTCCTTCCCCTCCTGCTGTGGGGCTCCCCAGCTTCTCGCCTTTGATGACCCGCGCGCGTTGCTGTCCGCGGGCGGCGAGCGGAGCAGGTGCGAGTGGCCCGGCCAGAGCGCGGTCGCTGCAGGGCCGAAATCCCCAGGCCCCCGGTGGCCTATGGTTGGCGGAAACTTGCAGGGCTCCCTCGCACTCGGGTCGTCCCTGGCCCGTGGCCGGTGAAAACTGATATAAATTAACAGTGAAAATTAAAATGCATTCCCTTTCACTGCAATTACTGGAGGGACTGATGGCTAAAGTAAAACGAGAGTTTGATACTTCACCTGCTGGTGCCAGGTCAACTTGGAGAGGGCCCATCTTTAGTGAATGAACTCCTGTTCCATCCACATAAACCAGAGGGGCCCTCTTCTAGGTGGGCTCTGTGCCGTTTGGGTTTTGACGCACAGATCAGGAAAAAAAGAATGGACACCTTTTTTTTTTTTTTAAGATTTTTATTTATTTGACAGAGAGAGAGAGAGAGTACAAGCAGGAGGAGTGGTAGGAGGAGGGAGAAACAGACTCTCCCTGAAGCAGGGAGCCCAAGACCCTGAGATCATGATCTGAGCCAAAGGCAACAGCTTAAGGGACTGAGCAACCCAGGTGCCTTGGAGACTTTTTTTTTTTTTTTTTTTTTTTTTTAACATAGATTTGGAGAGGCAAGTGGGCAAGCCTGGCTTTCAGTCCGTGCTTACAGCTAAAGCCAGTGAAGGCAAATGTGACTTGATAAAACAGGGACTTCCTGTTCTTGACCTAGAGAAAAGAAGTGGGAAAAGCAAAGGCGAGGCCAGGGAGGGGTGTCTGAAGCTTGCAGACAAGGTAGAGCTGAGCCCAGCACCTGCCAATGGGGAGATCACTTCCCTATTTCCTAAATGTTATTTTTCCAGGTACCTTGAGGGATCCATCCTTTACCTCCCACCTTTGACCCAGAGTCCCCCCCCCCAGGGCCAGCCACTGTCTCGCTAAGATCACGAATTTTCTAACTGCACAGCAGCGTCTCTGAGTTTCCCTCTGCTCTCCTGTCAGTGAGGCAAAGGTAGGCAGACCATCTCATCATTGTCCAGAGCACTGGGGACTTGAAACCATAACTCCCGGGACCTTTCAGAGCCTGCAGGCCGGCCCTCAATTAGAGGTAGAAAGACTGAAGCAAGTCTTTTCCAGTGGGTTTATTTTTATCGCTGTCCTTTCATTGTTTTGGGTTTTTTCCCCCTTTCCTGGGGGCATTGGAGAAGGGGGCAAGGAAAATGGGGCCATTTGGCTGTGGGATCTAAGCAGTCAGAAGCTAGTCTTAACCTTCTCCATCACAGAGCCAGCAATAATACAGCATAACTTATGCAAAGTAATATTAATATTTTTCTGTTTTAAATTTGTTATTAGTAGAATTAGGATGGCAGCCTTTATCTACCTTATTAAGGAAACAGATAATTACAGTTTTTTTGATAATTATAGTTTTAAAAGTGTCTTTTTTTTCTGTAAAGCAAATGTACTTGCCATGCACATTACATGTTGTATGTTTACAGTGATATTTGCATCAGCTGGGGATACCTGCTTTTTGGGAAGAGGGGGAATTTTCAGGTCACTGGTGATCAAGCAGAAACTGTGGAAAGCTGCTTTCTAAAAAGGACAAGTCTTGGGTTTTATTTCAGAAAAGAGTGTTTCTGCTGGCTGGCCAATCATCTCATCAATATCCCTCGTATTTCTCAAGCAAAGGGATAAGATGCCTTTCTCACTGCACAGAGACCCCCTAGACTACCATTTCGTATCTTTTCCCCCTTTAGACCTGCTCTTGATATTTTAAAAAACCTAATCTTATCTCTCTAAAGATGTGAGGGAAAGGAGAGAGGGGAGACATAAAGTGTGATCTTCCCTAGTCCCGAGTCCCTAAAAATGGCCCTGGAGGGGAAGCACACCATGTATAACCGAACTTGGGAGATAATCCACCAAGATTAATCACCATGCAGGATGCAACTGGATGTACCTAAAAAAACCAGTGAAACAAACATCACAAAGCCAGAGGGAAGTAAGACAGTGTCAGTCAGTGGAGCAGCCTTGGCAAGACGGGTCAGCAGAGCCCACAACAGCAATGCGAGACGAAGAACCGGCCACAGGTTTAGTGGCCACAGGTTTATGCTTCAGAGAACATTATTAAAATAAAGAAGGAAATTTCCTAAAAGAGGGTACATTTGGATAACTGCAACAGACCTTGATTTGGTTTGTGACAGCAAGTGATCAAAATACCCGAGACTAAATTAAGAAGTGTTTTTTTTTTCTGGACGCCTGGGTGACTCCATCGGTTACGTGTCTGCCTTCAGCTCAGTCCTGATCTCAGGGTCGTGGGATTGAGTCTTGCATCAAGCTCTTTGCTCAGTGGGGAGCCTGCTTCCTCCTCTGCCCCTGCCCCTGCTCGTGCTCCCTCCTTCTCTCTCTCTGACAAATAAATAAAATCTTAAAAAAAAACCAAAACTGCTTTTTCCTACTCAGACCCCTACTTATTGAGTAATTCTTAAAATTCAGTCAGCAAGAAGTTTCTCCCTTTCAAACCCTATACTCGTTAAGTTCAAGCGATGAGAAAAGAAAATTAGCACCACTTTTAGAATAATCAAATCTGTTTTTCGGAGAAAGACAAATACTAAAAGATCTGACTTACATGTGGAATCTACAAAAACCCCAACAAAACAAAATCAAGCAAGGGGCGCTTGGGTGGCTCAGTGGGTTAAATCCTCTGCCTTTGGCTCAGGTCATGATCTCAGGATCCTGGGATGGAGCCCTGCATTGGGCTCTCTGCTCAGCAGGGAGCCTACTCCCCCTGCCTCCCTGCCTCTGCTTCTCTCTGCCTGCTTGTGATCTCTGTCAAATGAATAAATAAAATATTTTTAAAAAATCAAGCAAAATATGTGAATACAGAGAATAGATGGGTGGTTCATAGAGGTGGGGAGGTGCGTGTGTGAAATGGGTAAACGGAGTCAAAAGGTACAAACTTCCAGCTATAAAACAGATCGGCCACAGGCATGTAATGTACAGCATGGGCACTATATGGTCTATTTGAAAGCTGCTAAGAGTAAATCTTAGGAGTTCTCATCACAAGAAAAAATCTGTAACTATATATGTGATGGATGTTAACTAGACTTATTGTGGTGATCATCTCACAATATATACAAATTTAGGATCATTATGTTGTGAACTAATATAATGTTGTATGTAAGTTATACCCCAATAAAAAGGTCAATGTTTCTTTCTCTTACAGAGGTGTATTGACAGATACAAAAGTTGTCTATCCATATTATTTGCATTAGTTAGACTGTGCAACATAAGACTAAAGGTTTCACTTTACTAGATAGTACGTAAGTATAAATATCTCAAAACTCATCAAAAACAGTGCAGTTTTCAGGATCTCGAAGATAGGGGAATGTCTCTGACTGTATTGGAGGAAGTGTCTAGTACTCTTATTTGACAGTATAAAGCCCATATCTAGGGTATCTTGGGGGAGAACATCACACCAACTTTGGTTGACAGATACACAAAGGAGAGAAAAATAATTCCCCCTAAGGTTTGGGTTTGGTACTAGGATATTAGTGGGTTTCTAAAGTTGAAAGCATTTTAAAATGTTGGCTCCTCTAACTTTTTTACCCTGAGACTGTATTTACATGTGTTGTGTAAGAGCCACAAAGTACCCCTTTTTAATTACATAAGAGCTTGGGACTAAGTTGGATATAATGGCGATTTCTGTGTGGCCCGGAGCCGGCTTGGGGGCATGGAAGGAGGCAAGCTTACGGTTGTTGGTGAGGTAGTGTGGAGGAAGGAGGGTGGGAGACGGGCAGGCATAGGAAGAACATAAAATTGTATCCTTTGCACAGGAACACCTGTGAAACAAACAGCAGTAGAGTGAGTGGACAAATCAGAAGTAAATGCCGGTAAAGACTGAATCCAAAGAATGGAAATCTTTGCGTTTTCCCTTTGCATCAGTACTTGGTTCTGGTTTGGTTCTTTAAAGTCAACTCCTGCTCTCACCCTCCATCCTCTTCCTCTCACCTCCTTATTACTCAAGTCTTAGTAACTGTAGACAAGCCGCGTGTCCAAGTTGTGAGGAAAGGGCCAGTGGCCTTTTAGACTGTTTTCCTGAGAACGTTCATATCCTCCTTTAGGAAAGATTCAGACTCGTTAAAGAGAAGCTTAGACCCAAAATGTTTCTTGGAGCTGCTTAGTTCTGTTGAATAAAGAGGCATCCTCCATTTCTTTCTTTTTTTTAAACTTTTTAAATTTTTTTTTTTTTTTAGAGATTTTATTTATTTGATAGAACACAGCAAGAGAGGGAACGCAAGCAGGAGAGTGGGAGAGGGAGAAGCAGTCTTCCTGCTGATCAGGGAGCAGGGAGCCTGATGTGGGGCTCAATCCCAGCAATCTCCACACTGAGTGCAGAGCCCGACATGGGGCTTGATCCCAGGACCCCTTGATCATGACCTGAGCAGAAACCAAGAGTCAGACACCTAACCAACCAAGCCACTCAGGTGCCCCAGCACAGTGAGTTTTAAGTAGACTTCTAGAACTGTCCAGTTATGACAATAATACAATTTTCCATGACACTCCCCCAAAATCTGTTATGTCCATGTGCAGTCAGTCTCTATTCCTACCCCCAGCTCCAGGAAACTACCAGTCCTTCTTTAATACAGCCTTTTCTGGACATTCCATGTAATAGAATCATACAATATTTGTTTTTTTTTTTTTTTTGCATCTGGCTTATTTGATTTAGCATAATATGTCTGTGATTCCTCTTTGATGCAGCATATATTAATACTTCATTCCTTTTTATTGTGCAAGTAGTATTCCATATGTGCACTCACCACGTTTTGTTTATCTCTTTTCAGATAACAGACATTTGGATTGTTTCCACTCTGGGGCTCTTAGGATAATGCGGCTATGCACGTTCATAGATGTGTAGAAAAAAAAAAATCCATTCTTTATGTCTTTGAAATGCTATTAAGGTTTATTTAATAATTATGTATCCTTATACTAAGTCAAATGCTGAAATATCTAGTTGAAATAGGAGGGTAATGATGTACAGTGAAAATGAAAAATGGCATCCAAAACTGAATTATATATAAATGTTTAACTTTAGAATAAATACCATAAAAATAACATGTAAGTATAACTTTATTTTTAGGTGCTCCAGTATTATCTCAAGGATTACAGACTGAGCAAGAGCGACAGCTGTGGAATGAGGTAAAGCATTGTCCCTATACATTAGTGGAAACTTTATCTTCTTTGAAATTATCAAATGAAATAAGATAATTGAATTTGGGAACAACTATAATTTTACTAATATTCTGATATCATAACATTCAGAATTATTATTCTTTTGAAATGAAAGAAGGAAAGATGAATAGAAACAAAACAATTATAGTAAATGGTAAAGTGAGATGGCAGAAATAAGCCCTAATAATAATTACAATAATGTGAATGTACCAAAAATACCACCTAAGGACAGAAATTCGCAGATTGGAATTTTTTTTAGAGATCCAACAATATGTTGTCTATGAAAGTCACACTTAAAGGCACCTGGGTGGCTCGGTGGGTTAAAGCCCCTGCCTTCGGCTCAGGTTATGATGTCAGGGTCCTGGGATCAAGCCCCACATCGGGCTCTCTGCTCAGCGGGGAACCTGGCTTCCCCCTCTCTCTGCCTGCCTCTCTGCCGACTTGTGACCTCTCTCTCTGTCAAATAAATAAATAAAATCTTAAAAAAAAAAAAGTCACACTTAAAAAAGAAAAAAAGGCCAAGCAAAAAGTATGGAAAAGGACATACCAAGCAAATATGAATTGCAAGAAAATTGGAGTATCAGTCTTAACATCTGATAAAATAAAATCCAGATAAACAAACCATCTTAGCAAAGAGGGACCTTATTTTATGATTTTAGTAAATTATGCTCAGTATCTCAGTATGTGCAGATCTTAAATTATATTCAGTGTCTTATGCTGATAAAAGAACAGCAAGGTAAAAGATACAGCCATTATTAATATGTATTTTTAAAAACTCAAAATTTACTTAATATCTAATAGAACTTCAGGGGAGAATAGATCAGTGAACATTTGTAGTTAGAGATTTTAATACACCTGTTCAAAACTGATGTTAAAACAAATGACATCGATAGATATAACAAAGATATAACCATACAATTAATAAGTTTAATCTATTTGAAATATTTTTTAAAACCTACACTAAATAGTATATACATTCTTTTGGGGCATAATTGGAACATTAAACAAAAAGATGCCATGTGTTAGGGCACAAAGAAAATTTCCGCAAGTTAAAAAGGAACCATTTTAAACGTTTTCCAGCCATAATGCAATAAAATTAGAAATTAACAACACAAGTATAACTTCAGTATCCCATCTGTTTGGAAAATAAGTAACGTTTTGGTAAATAATCCCAGGCTAAAGAGGAAATTACAAAATAGTTAGAATTAAATGACATAAAAAATTCTAAGTCAAAATTTGGGGGTGCCTGGCTGGCTCGGTCAGTAGAGCACGCGACTCTTAATCTCAGGGTTGTGAGTTCAAGCCCCATGTGGGGTGTAGTTGGACTAGAAATGCCTGAGAGTAAATGCTCCCACCCCTGAGAATACCCCTCAATTGCTAACCCAAGGGAGTTGGTAGATAAATACCTCAGCTGCCTCTTCCCTCTGTTGGGATAACAGATGTGCTCTGCATTGGCTCCTAGAGTTCCCCAGACAGACTGATCCCAGTTAGGCATGGTGGTAATCCCCTCGATAACATATACTTTATGGAATTCCTTCTCTTCCCTGTTTATCTTCTTCGCTATTCCACTAGTGCTTCTGGGATCATCTCCCTAATAACCTACTCATATCCATATCACTATCTCAAGGTCTGTTTCTGAGAAAACCCTAACTAAGGCAGAAATGCACAACTTGGGGCACCTGGGTGGCTCAGTGGGTTAAAGCCTCTGCCTTCGGCTCAGGTCATGGTCCCAGTGTCCTGGGATCGAGCCCCACATTGGGCTCTGTGCTCTGCAGGGAGCCTGCTTCCACCTCTCTCTCTATCTGTCTGCCTCTCTGCCTACTTGTGATCTCTGTCTGTCAAATAAATAAATAAAATCTTTGAAAAAAAAAAAGAAATGCACAACTTACAATAAAAGTACCATTAAAAATCAGAGGGAAAACCACAGATTGCTTGGCAAGTGAAGGTGAAAAACTGGCTCGCTATATGGAGAGAAATAAAACTAACACCCCACGACCATTTTGTAATGTATAAAATAACAAATCACTATGTTGCGCCCCTGAAATTAATACATTGTATGCCAATTATCCTTCAATTAAAAAAACTAAGGGGGCTCCAAGTGGATTAAAGATCTAAATATAAAGGGTAAATTATAAGAATTAATAGAATCTATCTTTTTTATTAGGACAGTATCTTCGTGAACTAGGAGCAGGGAATGACTTCTAAAACAAAATTGCAAATATAAATCATGAGGCCAAAAAGATGATGGATTGAATTACATTAAAAGTAAAGATTTCTTTCAAAAGGACTACATTTAGAAAGTAAGAGCTTTTGAAAGATGTTGGCTGTGTCTCCACACTGAGTGGAGAGCCTGACATGGGGCTTGATCTCAGGACCTCTTGATCATGACCATCAAATACATAAAATGGGTAGTAAGTGCCAACTGCTACACAATCTCTAATAGCAAAAAAGCTCATAAAGTCTGTTATAAGGTTCTCTGCCTTGATATATCAAAATACATGCCAGAGGTATATAAACAAGAAGAATAATTTAGATAACAGAGATTAATGTATAATTCAGAAACATTTATTTTAGCTGGAAACCATATTTCTGTGGAAAATTTTTGAAATTAGATTTTAGATGATAAAGCTGGGAAAAAACTAGAATTGTAAAACCCTATAAATTCTTTTACAGGAAGAGATATTTAAAGAAATTAAGACACTAAAAGATGTGCTTTTCCACTGGAGGTTTTAAAAATGACTGAGCTATCCACACACTAGAAACACGTCCTTTTCCAACCTTGTATGGAGACCTAACCATTTTCAAACAAATTCATCAACAGACTCTACAGAGTTCTCAAAAGCAATTAGTGGCTCTTAAACCCATTAGGGCCACAAGCCCAGTAAAATGAACCAATGCTTATCCAAACGGAAAGTGGGTGAGCAGTGTTGCTGTGCCTTTCAAAGAAAAAAGAACAAAGACTGAAGAGCTTTGCAATTATCTCCTATTTTGATTAATTGGTGTTTTTTCTTATTCTGATATTTTTCTCCAAACAATACTGATGCACTGATTAGTTAGCCCTTAGGTTCAAGGGTCCGCTGTTCTTGGACAGGGCCACCTTACCTCGGCACGCAGCCTGGTCTGCAGGTGGACAACTTTGCCTTTAAGTATGTGGTATCTTCAGATACCAAAGTACCACAAAAACCTTGCAAGAGGGATTGGTTCCTCCGACCCTGCTGACGCAAACTAAGTAACATTTAAGGGTGATATATTAAAGCACTGGTCATAATTCAAGGCTTTAGAAAGGTATCTTTTTGCCTTTCGCTCTCAATTGACTTTATTTTCTTTCTACAAGTTCAATGCTACTTAAAGAATATTTATTGAGCACTTATTCCGGACACGTTGGATATGCCATATCCTGTGTGTGTATGTGTGTGTGTGTCTTTATAGTTGTGACTCTGGATTTGCATGGCATGGAAGAGGGGCAGGTGGGTGGGCACAAGGGATGAGAGGAATTAAAAAAAATTTCCCTGGGACTACTGGGTGGCTCAGGTGTTAAGTGTCTGCCTTAGGCTCGGGTCATGATCGCAGGGTCCTGGGATAGAGCCCCACGTGCAGGTCAGGCTCTCTGCTCGGCAAAAAGCCTGCCCCTCTCCCACTCCCCCTGCTTGTGTTCCCTCTCACTGTGTCTCTCTCTGTCAAATAAATAAATAAATAAATAAAATCTTTTTAAAAATTCCCTAAATATTTGTGATATATGGAGAACATGACAGGCTCTGTGAGGATAAAAAGGAAAGAGACATTAAGACTTTGGTCTTCTAGGGACGCCTGGGTGGCTCAGTTGGTTAAGCAGCTGCCTTCAGCTCAGGTCATGATCCCAGCGTCCTGGGATCGAGTCCCACATCGGGCTCCTTGCTCATCGGGGAGCCTGCTTCTCCCTCTGCCTCTGCCTGCCATTCTGTCTACCTGTGCTTGCTCTCTCTCCCTCTCTCTCTCTGACAAATAAATAAATAAAATCTTTAAAAAAAAAAAAGACTTTGGTCTTCTATAATATTGTATACCTTCCTTATTCTCTAGATTAGAGAATCAGATGTTAGAGTACATGTTCATCTTGGAAGCAATAGGAGCATGAGGAATTATGGCCAAAGAGTATGATTATCCCCTCTTCTGTGTAGTATAAGAATGGAAATGAAATTAACCTGATCAACAAAGAATTCCAAGATGTTATGCCATAAACAGGACTCCAGTTACATTATCCAAGACAGACAAGAAATCAGTACCATTTTTTCCAGTCCCATTTTAAAAGGCCACTGAAGAAATAAATGCCATAAACTACTCCAGACATCCAGCTTTAGTGCTAAACTTCGCAGCACAGTTCTTTAATGATTAATATAAATCTCTTATACTACAGTTTAAAGTCTTTCAATTTTTCTCTTTAGGACAAAAACTGAAAACAGCTGTCAACTGTAGTTCACTAAACCTTATTTTTTTAATCTGTAAAGATTTCTTTATTTCAACCACAGCAGCTAATATTCCCTACTTCTAACTACAGCCATGACAAAAATACAATAGTATTTTGTTGTATTGCCACCTCCTTTTTCATAAAGATGATTTGATATCACGTTTTATATATAGAATTCAAAATGTTCCTTAGTACTACAAAACACAGGTGATTCCCCGAACATCTATTTCATGGTAACGTACATCAGTGTTAATCAGTCAGCCACAAACAGTATCTCCATTTAGATTTTCATCATATGGTGTGTATTATATTGTTGTTAATCTTCAAAGGAAAATTAGATATGCACAAATCCCACTGAATGAAGAAGGCTGTCATGTTATCTTTGCTTCAGCCACAATAGTCCACATGATTTCATACACCCACGAGAAGTACAGGTATTTCATAAAGTGATTGGACAGTAGAAATACATTAAAATTTGCTAGTTACAAATGCCAAATAGGGTCAGTATGAAAAAACATGTTGTCATTAATTATGCTTTTCCAAAAATCCATCCCCTTTACCTTTTAAAGCAGACTAGCAAATATGTTATCTACACATTTAACTCATATTCCCTATAGTAAATATTCTGACTTAAACTAATGTCTGAAAAGAGTGATTGACTGACTTCTATTGTTAACTGTGACATTTATTGACATTTGATGTTCCATGAAATACTTCTCTAAATTTTTTCTATCTGTAAAGTTATTTTCCTTTAGGCACTCCCTCGTGTTTTCTTTTCTTTTTTTTTTTTTTTTTTAAGATTTTATTTATTTATTTGACAGAGAGAGATCACAAGTAGAGAGGCAGGCGGGGGGGGGGGGGGGGAGCAGGCTCCCTGCTGAGCAGAGAGAGCCCAATGTGGGCTGGATCCCAGGACCCTGAGATCATCACTTGAGCCCAAGGCAGAGGCTTTAACCCACTGAGCCACCCGGGTGCCCCTCCCTCGTGTTTTCTAAGGTGTATTTTTTTAAAAACAAAGGTCTTTGCTCTTTCATTACATTTCTAGAGTTTGAATCTAGTGTGACTTCGGGGACACTGAGTAATGACTGAATTTCAGTTAAAGGCTTTGCCACTTTCTTTACATGTTACGGTTTCTCTCCTCTGTGAGATCTATGATGGTGAGTAAGTCGTGAGTTCCAGCAAGAGGCTTGCCACAAATCTTTGTGTTTGCACGGTTTCTCCTCAGTTTGAACTCCGTGTTGTGAATAAGGGTTGAGAAGTCCTTAAAGATTTTACCATGTCCTTTACACTAATAAGGCTTCTCTCTAATTCCATGATACTGAATGAGGTTTCACCACTGATCAAAGGGCTTCCAGATTCTTTATATTTGTAAAGTTTCACTCCAGTATAAATTCTCTGGTAATGACTCAGGGATTAGCATTGTTTAAAGGCTTGCCGCATTCTTTAACTGACACTCAAGACTTACTCAACAGCAAAGAATTCAGAAATCTATAAACTTGATAAATGTGGGATGATGCTTAACCATCCGTCAGTGCTCAACAACTATCAGAGTATCAATCACGAGGAAGAACTTCACCTGTGTAGCAAACTGAGACAGGCTTTACAGAGGAGTCAAACATAAAAAACTACCACAGCCCATAGGGGAAGGGAAGGAAAAATAAAATAAGGTGAATCAGAGAAGGAGACGAACCATAAGAGACTCTTAACCCTAGGAAACAAACTGAGGGTTGCTGGAGGGGCGGCGGGTGGGGGATGGGACAGCTGGATGATGGACGTTAAGGAACATTAAGGAGGGCACTTGAATAATGAGCACTGGGTGTTGTATGCAACTGATGGATCATTGAGTTCTACCTCTGAAATAATATAGTATATATTAATTAATTGAATTTAAATAAAAATTTTTTTAAAAACTACCAGAGGCTTTATAACGCAGAGAGAATAGATCAATACAGTGGGTCTGAGGAAAAGTTTAAGCAAGGCTCAAATGCTGATATACGTCTGAGGACTCACTTTCCAGAGAACCATTATAAATGTAGTAAACGTGCGAAAGTCTTTCCTGAAAGCTCAGAACTTATAATACATGAGAGTATCCGTTTTGGAGAGAAACCTTATAAATGTAATGAATGTAGGGAAAACTTTCAGCCAGTCCTCCAAACTTGCTGAACATCAGAGAATTCAGGTTGGAAAAGCCCATATAGATGTAATAAATCTGGGAAAGTCTTTGGTCAGTGGTTACGTCTAAGTAGACGGAAGACACAGCCCGAACTGGAGGAAAACTTACAAAAGTGAAGAGTGTGGCAAAATCTTTACTGATTCCGTAGTAAACCACTGAACTCCAACCCTTTCCTAATGCTGGCTCCTTGCTAGAGAACTGGTAGCTGTTGTGTAGAGTTTTTTCTGTGTATTATTTATCAATTAGCACTTATGCTATTATCATGTTAATTAATTTATTTTTTAAAGATTTTTTATTTTTTATTTATTTGACAGAGAGAGAGAGAGAGAGAGAGATCACAAGTAGGCAGAGAGGCAGGCAGAGGGAGAGGAGGAAGCAGGCTCCCTGCTGAGCAGAGAGCCAGGACCCTGGGACCACAACCCAAGCAAGTTAAGGCAGAGGCTTTAACCAACTGAGCTACCCAGGCGCCCCTTATCATGTTAATTTAGATAGTGTGATCGGATTTACATAATAAAGAACCACAGGATCACAGGATGCTTCTTAATTTTGAGGCCATTCTTTCTATTTCCAAGCTGTAACTGGCATTTCTCTTTTCCACAGATAGATGACGCTTGTTCGGCCTGGCTGTCCCTTGATTCTCAGCCTCAGGTAATTCCCATTGGAGGTGTTTTTGTAGCGACATAAGTAGATGTCACTCCATTTCTCCCTCTGGACCTGTCATTACTTTATGGACTCATTTAAACATGTCAACACTTTAGAAATCCTTACATCATCGCCAGGTAATAATCAGTTCTGTGACTTTATGTTGTGAGGTCATCCCGGGGCCTTTCTCTCTAAGGGAAATAGATTTACAGATAATATGCACATATTTTGGAAATGAAAATGCTAATTTCAAAAATTCTGCGTTAGGTTAAAAATAACGTATCTGTTGTTGCATTTGGAGGCTAATATCCTCTCCCTCAACTGAGTGTGAAACCCACAGAGAGAGAAACATGGAGTCAGACTTACGGAGGTCGAAGTGTCACTGTAACAGCGAAGTCACTTTTCCAAGGTGGCCTTAGATCTGATACCAAGTGTGTTTGCTAAAACTACTCCCAGAATTGAAACTGGGCTTGGAGGGTGATTCGAGGCCTCCGGGCCAGTCAGGTTTCCAGGCACAGGGTAGAGACCCAACAAGAACACCAGCCAGAGAGCGGCTCCCGAGGAGGAAAGGGCTGAAGGGAGCATGCCCACTTTCCTCCTCCCAGTCAACCATCAGTGCTCCCGCCTCTTCCACAGGCAAGAGTTCAGAGATGGTGGGGAAGTGAGGAGTGTTTGTATAGCTCGTGTACGTGGAAGCATGAGGCGTTGACAGTAAGCGTGCCTTCTCCACACCATCTCGATGGGGTGCGCTGCTTTCTGTCCGCTGCTCTACTCCCTAGTGTGGGTGCAGCAGAGTTAGCCTCAGTGTGCTGCCTTTGTTCATCAGGATCACTAGTTCCCTGGCCGGAGAGGCGGGCTCAGCCTCTTTCAGACCAATCAGTGGCGTGCTTGCGGCCTAGCTACTAACTGCGAAGCCCCCACGTAAACCCTCTGTGGTCTGGCTAAGGTGCCATGCTATGCCAAGGTCACGTCGTCCTTCCAGAGTGTCATCATGGCCGAGGTGGAGAAGCAGCCTCGTGCAGTGCTATATTCCTCCTGCCTTGACTCATCCCCCGGTCTGCAGGCGAGCTCATGGCATTAGATGGAAAAAGCAAGACCAGGATCACAATAGATGACATTTATGAATAATATTTCAAGGTGCTGGAGGAGCACTAACAGCTTATAACATAGGATGGATGTTAATCAGCGTATAATGCAGAAGCATGCATTTAAAAGTCAGGAACACCCTCGGAGTCATCTTATTTCTTCAGTACTAAAAGCATGAATTTAAAAAACACTCATTTAGACCCCATGAAGCCAGACGAAGCTTTTGCTGGATTTGGAGACTGCACCTTTTGAGGAGAGCTTTGGTAAATTTACTATGGAATCATTTACGTTTACTGATACGACTTTTATTTTTTATTTATTTTTTTTAACTTTTTTTTTCTTTTAAAGATTTTATTTGTTTATTTGACAGAGAGAGATCACAAGCAGGCAGAGAGGCAGACAGAGAGACAGAGAGACAGAGGAGGAAGCAGGCTCCCTGCCGAGCAGAGAGTCCGATGTGGGACTCGATCCCAGGACCCTGAGATCATAACCTGAGCGGAAGGTGGAGGCTTAACGCACTGAGCCACTCAGGCGCTCTACTGATACGACTTTTAAGAAAAATCATTACTTTTCACATTAATTATAATTTTATTGTTTGTGTGATTATCTGAACATTCACATACAAAGCATTCACATACAAAGCATTCACATTCAAAACATTTTTACCAAAGAGGAAAGAAAGTATCTTTAAAGTCCACAAATAAAAAATAAAATATTAAAAACAGTATGAGAAAAATCCTTAAAGAATAGTTGTAGCTCAGAGAATCATGGCTTCCTAAGAAGAGTGGGTGGAGAAAATGCAACATGTTTTGAAACCTTTTCTGTCAAACTTCGGTCCTGTCGCCAAGCCTCGTCCGGCTTCTAAGCTGTTCTTAGGAGACACTGAATTTATTCTTCTGTGTGTTAAGAGACACATGACATCACTAGATATTTTCTTTTTATTGTTTTGTGTTTTACAGCATTTCTACATGGGCCATAAAAGGAGGTTTCAGGAATTTGTTTCCAGATTTTTATGGGGTGACTTATGTATCCAACCCGGAGAGGAAAAAGTGGGAAGGAGTGTATCAGTGTTACTCTCTCTCATCCGACCCCCCACCCCCACCCCAGCTATAGGCTTAATGGCCAATGCCAAGGCCACACAGCAAGGTCTGCAGGCCAGACGGCCAAGCCCCCAGGCCACCCAGGACTAACTGCGGGTCATGTGTGGTTCTGATCACGTGACAGTCTCCTAGAACCTCCCTGTCCTCCTTACGCCCGCGTTTTAAGGACGGAATGCGAATTAGGTATATGAAAGTGTTTTGCAATTTGCTGAAGCACTACGAAAATAGGATCCGTTTCATATTATTCCTAAATATCCCCACAACATGCCCGGCAGGCAAACAAATGGAAGAGAGCAAAGCAGACCTCCGAAGCGCTAGGGAGGATGCTGTTCGGGGCTCCACCTGGATCCCTCGCTACAAGCCACGCGGTCACCATGCGCTGTTGTTGCAAGGGCGAGACCGTCGCTGGCCCCGAACAATCCTTTATGGCGTGTCTTCCCAACGAAGAGTAACTGCTGTTGTAAATCCAGCTTTACAGGCCACACATTCTTTACTGCTCTTACTGCTAGCTAATTGCCACGTACCTGGCACCGTGCTGAGAGCTCCGCCTCCACCTAATCCTTCCAAGAACTCTCCGCAGGGATGTTGTCATCCCGGACTGGTGGCTGAAGACCGTGAAGTTTAGAGAGCTTAGATAACCGGCCCAGGGCAACACAGCTGAGGAACAGAGCTGGGATTGCACGGCTCTAGAATTTGAGGCAGCTCAGCTCCGCAGCCCACGTTTTCAACTACTAATTCTACGGCTCCCCGCGCCCCCCGCCCCCAGCACGGTTCCAGCTCCTCCGTACTTCTGCTATGCGTTTATTAAGTAATCAATTGTTCGTGGTGCTAGTGTGCTGAATCCTGTGCAAAGCAGGTTTCGCCCCTGCTTGTCCATTTGTGTTACTCCTCACCACGCCCAGCCGGCGCCTAACCGCAGGGAGCCATGCCCTAATTCTGTGCTCAGATGCTTTGACAAACCTGATCCCGGGGTGTGCAGTCAGCAGCCTGGAAGGGTGGTAACTCAGATTAGGGGCACCGTGTGCGGCTCCCTCCCCTCCCATTGTTCGGGAGCCATTGCAAGATTTTTAAATGAGCCAATAATGAGTAATATTCGGCGAGGCTCACAGATTTGGCATGTACATTCAGATTCTGCTACAAGCCGGGAAGAATAATCCCTCTTTTGGCCCTGTTCTCGTTTCTCTCGGTCATAGAATTTCATGGGGTCTTAGCAAGTGCTGAGAACTATGTATCTGGACCACAGCGGAAGCCCCCATCCACGCCTATGCCCAGCACACAACATTCTCCCCTTCTGGTTGCAAGGAAGGTTTTACTTTTAGGAGTCAAGTGTTTGTCATGAGAGAAACCAAGGGATTCCTACAGAGTTTTAATGGGACACGAGGAGGATTCTCTTCTGGGTATTTGCAATATCCTTGTGCTCCTAACATTCCATAGTTCTCTCTTCTAAGTAAATGATGCAAAAGCAAAAGCCTGGCCTGTGTATCTTCTTGTTTTCTTTAGGCATCCAATGCATTGGAGGAGCTTTGCATCACAATTATGGGAACTCTACCAAAGCCCCAGGTAAGGTTGAAATAGTGTTTTATTTATAGGCAAAATATTGTTCAGTGATACCTTGGAATTCCTTCTGGAAGAAAGTATGCCCAATTTCGGGAGCAGTTCGTGAAGAGCTAGAAGAGCCTAAGTTGGTTTTGGATAAGATACAAATAGTTCGGGGCACCTGGATGGCTCAGTGGGTTAAGCTCAGGTCATGATCTCAGGGTCCTGGGATCCAGCCCGGAATCCGAATTGGGCTCTCTGCTCAGTGGGGAGCCTGCTTCCCCCTCTCTCTCTGCCTACCTCTCTGCCTACTGTGATCTCTGTCAAATAAATAAATAAAATCTTAAAAAAAAAAAAAGAAACAAATAGTTCAGCTTCTCAGATATGGGAGAATTTAACGACAATAATAAGGGAGTTTACAGTCATCTATTATAAACAATATTTGATTAATTTCCCATTTATTTTTAAAGATATTATTTATTTATTTGACAGACAGAGATCACAAGTAGGCAGAGAGGCAGGCAGAGAGAGAGAGGAAGGGAAGCAAGCTCCATGCTGAGCAGAGAGCCCAATGCGGGGCTCGATCCCAGGACCCTGAGATCATCACCTGAGCGGAAGGCAGAGGCTTTTACCCACTGAGCCACCCAGGTGCCCTTTCCCATTTATTTAAGAGCAATATATGCTTAACCAGTTTCAGGCTTGTATTTTATATCACATATTTTTAAAGATTAAAAATAATTTTATGTTATAAACTTTATACTACATATATTATAGTATATGATTATAATATACTACATAATATAATATAGTATTTTATATATTATAATCTTATAATACGTTATATATAAGATGATATTTATTGCTCTCTTTTTTCAATAGGAAACAGATGAAAAAGATAATACCAAAAGGGTAAGGTGATTTCTGTAAACACATACACTAAAAAATAATAAAAGAAGTCGGTAACCATTTATAGTAAATCTCACTTTTTTTTCCAACAGTTCTTATTTCATTATTCAAAGACACAGAAGCTGGGCAATTCAAATGTTGTGGTAGGTTGTAGAATTACTTCTTATTAGTAATTGCTAGTATTTTTTTAAATCTGTTTTTGCAGTTTATCTAATAGAGCTAAATCAAAATTCATGTTTTTCCCTTTAAGAGTTTGTATGTGAATAAACAAATGTAATTCAATCTTTATTACACATTTCATTTATTTTATATCTTACTAACTACATGTACATTAAGTTTTTTCATTCACTCAACAATTATTTACTGAGTATCTATTCTGTGCCAAGCACAAGTCTAGGTACTAGAAATGTAGCAATAAAATTAGAAAATTAAAAAAGAAATCCCTCCTGTTATGAACTTTACATTCTAGATGCAAAAAAAGGGCACAAATGATTAAGTAAAACCTATTGTTTTAGAACTCAATTAGTACAAGGAAAAACAAGATTTAACCAAAATCATTTTAAGAATGACTTTAAATGATGATTGCCAAGAATGTCATTAAATATAACTAGAAATATCCAGTACTATTCCTCAGCTCTCCTTATTTTGTAATTAGGCTTTTAATGTGAGAATTTACTAAGATTAGCCAGATACCAGTAACGTGAATTCAGTTCACTCCCAAATTGTGTGGTTTTAGTGGTAGTTTTTCTTTTTATACAGATGAATGTTTAAAAAGCTATTTTGGTGTTTCAATCTGAAATGCTTAGTAATTATTCAACCATAATATTCCTTCTATGCTTGTGATTCACTGCCATGGACCAATTTTGGGAATGAGGAGCACAGTGAATTTTAAACATAGGTGTACCTCTGAAAAGGTAACTGTAATATAAACTCAGTTTCAAATGTTTGTCATATTGAATATTCTTATGTATAAGGAGTTGAATGGTAGGTTGAACTGGTTAACAAATCACTGTTAGATAGGGCTTAAAGTAATCCATATGACAAATAAATTTAATATTTGTGAGAAGGTTCAATCCAAGCCATGCCTTTAAAATGAAACTGTATCGGGTAATCCCATGTCTCAAATAATACTTTCATTTCCTTCTGCTTGACATCTTTACATTTTGAGAAAATGTATTTTAGTCCCATTTTTCACGATCAATGACACCTTTGTCACTTTTGTGTCCCCTGTTGTCTTGTTCCATATGTTCAGTTTTAAATACAAAATAACTTTTGTGAAGGAGGTTCCCAGATGCGCGTACACGATAATCTTCCAGACAAAACATTTTCATAGCAGAAAACTGATTCTCAGAGTTGGTTCCATCGGTCCAAACCATTTTGCATAAGTCTGGAAGCATCTCAGAGATGCTGGCGGGTGATTTACTTGCCGGAAGCTGATGACGGAGCTGAGGCCCTAAGGAAAGCATTTCTCCAGCCTGATGACGAGGATCCTAGCACAGACCCTACCACATTTCATTCAATCTCTTGGCTTATTCTCCGCATTCTTTGAAGCGTTCTCAAAGAGCTACATCACATAACATCTTTCTTGTTCTTTTTTGTCTGGAGCAAGTAGAGTGGGGTAAAAGCAAAACCAAAACCAAACAAATAGGAAACCATCTTTATGCCCAATGCTGAGAAGCTTTCGTGCTCATCATGTGTGTGTGTTCGTGTCTCTCAGTCATCTGTCGTCCATCCGCTGCTGCAGCTTGTTCCTCAACTGCATGAGAGAAGAATGAAGAGGTTCAGACAGGACGTACGTAACACAAACTGCATGCTTGCTTCGTCACTCTCTGTGGGGCCCTGAATTCCCAGTTGTGGTGATGTAGAAGACACTCTCTCAGGACAAGCCTAATATAAGTGTTTTCGCTTATATTGGAGGATATAAGTGAGGAAGTGTTTTCACTCAGGAGGAAGAGAATCGCTCCTGCCCCCCTTAGTATTTCCCCTTGGATTCAAGCTGAGGGAAATGAGGGAAGCTGGGGTTACACGCTCTTCCAAGGGCCATGACCCTCCCGGTGAGGAAACTTTTCTTGGTTCAAGGAAAGGACACAACAGCGTGCCTAGTACTTAGGTTGGAACAGGAGAAAAGGTGAAGGACCATTTGCCGCTCCTCAGTGTACAGGTTGGCTGTTGGCTAGGATGGGAAGCTTTCTACCCAAATACTAAAATGTTGGGAAGAGTAAGGCTTGTGAAGGAAATAGATCAGAAACTAAATGCAGGCATCTTTAATTTTCACAATTAAACAGAAATATGGCCTCAATCCAGTATCTGTGTTTAAGAGGAATACAACTGAGTTTTAACATGTTTTAACTAGAGATTGTGGAGTTTTTATTGTCATTTTAAAAGAATTTTTAACTCTCATTGATGAAAGTTTCTAGGTATTACTTTTAAGTAATGCCTCACATTGTTGTAATGCATTTTAGTTTTAAGTCTTACGTTATCTCAGTTTATTCTTTTGGCAATTCTGTTAGTACTTATGCAAGTATTGCTATCCCCAGTTTACTAAAAGGGAAACAACTCAGAATAAAGGTGTTTCCCAAGATCATGCTAGTAAGTGAGATTAGAGATTACAGCAGAGTTTTTTGACTTCTTGTCTAGGCAAATTTTTTTTCACTATGCTCTCTTTATTGTCTAATCTTGGATTCTTCTATTATTTCTTTAAATGATTTTAAGTGATCTCTACACCCAACATGGGGCTTGAACTTACAACTCCAAAATCAATAGTTGCACTTTCCACTGACTTAGCCAGCCAGGCGCCCCCACATACTTCTATTACTTTGTTGTTAGATTTTCCCTTAATTTAAGTACCATGTTAATTTTATTCTTACAATACTACCAACAAACGGTCTTCAAATACCTTTAAAAATGCATACAGTCTAGGCAAATAAATTCATCAAAAATTTATTTTTATGGTCACTATTTCCTTCCTAAATTCTTCACATTCTTAAACTAAGCTTCCGTCAAGGAAGACAATATCTACTGCCAACTTGAATAAGAAATGTAAGAGGAACTGTAATAGCCTCTTAAAAAAAAAAAATCAAATCGTAGTCAACAAACTTCCTAGAAATAATATATGCCTTTTTGAATTAACTTTTACTTTCTGTACACTTTGCTTGACTGATGAATAGTGTAAGATTTCAATTTAAAGATGCAGTTTCTTAAAACACACCAACCAATGACTTGTTTATTATATCACTTCGCTGTCGTTATTTACCAGATCTAAACACTCAGTATTGTGGCCACTTGGTACTTTGTCTAAATGTTCCACCTTGAGCAAGATTGTATTTCCAGAAAAATAGCTGAATATGTAACCTCTGACTTAGCAGTATGACCTGATGGACAAATAACTCCTAAAAGTATTTTGCAACAAGCCAAGTTTCATAGGAACCGATGAAAGAAAAGAATGTAAGACATGAATAAAAAAAATTACAGTAGAGTGTAAGCTTTGTTGGGCCTAAGTCTCCTAATTTTAAAACAGATTTTTGATAGTGAAATGTTTTGTGTTCTTAAGGAAAATGAGTTTTCAGATTTTGGGCATCCAAACACTTTTCTTAAACGTTCTTTGCTAGACGTCCTCACTTCCGTCCCGACAACTTTTTTATCTCTACTTCCTAAATTTTTTCTCCAATAAGATTATACAGACCTATATGTTTGGGCTTGAAAGTTTTAAAATTTGGCACTCTTTAAGTTACATTTTCCTTGTCTTTTTTTTCCTGTTTAATGTAACATACGTAACTTTTCTTATACAAGCATATAAATATATAGTTTCTATGTGTGCATTTTAAAATATTAAGTAATTTGGGGGAGTTTGTAGTCAGGATGAGAATTAGGTACAAAATATTGAGAATTTAAAATACATTTCTTGTAAAACAAGGATTTCAAAGGTTTTTTTTTCAAGTTTTTAATTTATTTACATAATCTCTACACTCAATGTGGGCCTCGAACTCATAACCCTGAGATCAAGTCACATGCTCTTCCGACTGAACCAACCAGGCACCCCAAATTAATATGGGATTTCAGAATTTTAATAGATGTCAGAGCCATTTCTTAGAATTTAAAATTTGATTTTACTTACAGAATAATTTCAAAAGGACTTGATAACATATTTCATAGTGATTGCCATCCTTCCTGATGCTGCTATAAGAAGAAGTTGTTGAAATAGGAAGCTATGAGAACCCATTTTATGGAAACCATAAAACGTTAAATCTTTTCCATTGTTTAAAATGAAATGCTTTAAGAAAAGAAGCAACTTCAAAATAACACCCATTATGAAAAACTGGTGTGTTCTTACTTGTTTTTTTTTTCTTATCATTTCTGTGAATATGATTATACTGGGAAAATCTACTAATCTACTAAAATCTACTAATAAATAAATAAATCTAATTTATTCAAGTCTCCTTGAATAAATATCGTTTACCAAAGTTGTCCTTCAATTTCAATTTCAATTCCTATGGAAACATAGTGTATTTTAGGTCTGACACAATTCTATTTTACATTTTTCCCTGATCATGTGTTAGCACATACAATATGTATTTTAAGGAAACTATTTCGTTTTAACGAAATGCTGAGAGGAGGTTTTAAAATAATTATCTATGAACTTTCATCTCTCATTCTACTAACTGATGAATACACATGCAACTGACAAACTTCCTAGAAGCTGTTATGTTGATAAGGAAATTATTTTATTATTTTATTTTAAAAAAATTTTAAGTGAACTCTACACCCAACATGGGGCTCGAACTCGTGACCCTGAGATCAAGAGTTGCATGCTCTACCAACTGAGTCAGCCAGCTGCCCCTAGGAAATTATTTTAAAATACAACATTCTGGTGATATTGCTAAGTGAAAGTTCCTCAGGTATACATTTAAAGATTACTTATTGATAGGAATTTTATACTCAAGTCCTTGATTCCGTCCTCGTTTAATTATGGTAGTTGAAAATAACTTGGAGCTTCACTAAGAATTCACTAAGAATTTGCACTTATTTTTACTGTTAGTTTTGATTTGTAATGCCCTCCTTTTCTCTTCCAGGAAGAATTCCAAGGTCCTATTGCAAGCCAAGTTCGAAGACAGTTTTTGTTCAGGGTATGCAAATACCATATTTTTTTAAAAAATCACGCAACATTTAAATTGAAAAAAATACCCTGACTACGCACTTATTTACATTAAGTTTTTAAGTTTGTTTATAGATATTTGATATCAGGTGCTCTAGTCTTGAGATTCACTTCTTCCCCCACCATATTGTTTTAATTTTATGGTAGCTCTGATCTTTTCTCTAATCCACTCATGTTTGTAAACACCCCAAGTGACATTCAGATATTAAATAGTTTATTTCTATCAAATTTCATGTGCAGCAAGTGAGTGTCTTAAAGATGCATTACTCCTTAAGTTCCAAGGAATCATTTACCGAATATTTGATTCAGGAGACTAGAACAGTTATGACTATTTTCAGAAGTTTTTAAAAGTGAAAGAATCAACTATACTAGAGGCTATAAGTCAACAAAACTTTGTAATTGCATTTAATATTTTGCTTGTCCAAATTGTGTAAGAAATGTGAGTTTTTTTCTAAGCAGCTTTACTTTCTAAAATGTTTGTATCCTTACTACATTATCAGAGATTTTTTTATTCATTCACTTAGCAATTTTTTTTTAAATTTCTACTGGGTGCTGGGCAATGTTGCAAAGATTAGAAGCATACAGATAGGATTCCATTCTTATGCTTTAAGAGTTTACAGCCTAATACAGGAAACTGATAAACAAATACAAAATACTATGCTAAATGCACCTTCAATCCAGGCAGTTGGTTTCTGGAAGAAAGGTGTTTAACCCAGGCCGGAATGTGGAGGAGGTACAGAGAAGGCTTTAAGAGCTGAATTTGAAGAATCAACAGGAATTAGCCAGTGAAATAGTTAACTAAGGAATTTCAACTTTAGTGTTGGGCTAGGAAGAGCCATGCAGTAAGATTGGCATTTTAGAAACTAATTTTAACAACAATTTGGAGAATGGATGGAAGGGAGAGCAAAACTAGATAAAAGAAGATATAATAATTCCCATAGAAATCATTAGGTTGATTTGTATGAAAGTTAACTTCATTCCTTAGTTACACTGATTTATTTTTTATTTATTCTTTTCTAGCCACGCAATGGAAGAAGATCAGAAGGTTACAGTTAAAATGGTATGTACTTCCCAATTCAACCCAGTTTGAAAATTTCTGTCATTTTCAGATATTCACAAATTAAACCATGCTCAGTATATTTCTATTACTTGACTGCATGGGTGCATTAATATTCTATATACATACTGTTGTTATAGGGGCAGTGGGGGCTTTATATGATGGAAAATGTCAGTATTTTAGGACCAGATTTGCTTTGCCCATGTTGTGTGTTCCTTGGACTATGTCACAGTAGTCCTGTTGGGTTTTGTAGACATTGACCTTATCATCATTTATTCCACAGGTAAGATGTCAAGGATTGTGTTCTTATTGTAGTAATCAGTGTCCACAATAATGGGCCAGAACTTACAAGCTGAATGCATTTCTGTCTTCCAAGTGACCTGTATTCAAAGATTCTTTAGAAAAGTTGTGATTTACCACTTCTAGAGAACTAAGACAATGTGGAAAGACATGAGAACATGACTTCTACCTCAGAACTCACAGAATTTCCACATCAGAGCTGGAGATAGAGGAGATATATGGGTGGTCCTACATATTTAATAAATGTGTTAATCCTAATATCTTACTAGGTTGTAAATTTTGAAATTAGACCCAAATTCAGATTGATAAATTTATACCACACAAATAAAAGTATATTCTGTTAACCTCATGTAGTCTTAATGTAGATTCTGTACTTAACATACTTTTGCATATATTTTTTCATATCACTATCTCAACCCTTAAATACATAGTTAGCTTAAGAATGTTAAAATTCTTAGTATTTTCTCATAGAAACAAATATCAAAATGAACTATTTCTAACTAATGAAGATAATACCAAAATTATACAATATCCAGAAAACAAAGAGATAATAAAAACACTGCATGTTAAAACTTACAGGATTCTGCCAAAGGCATATTCAGTGAAAAATTCAATGCTTTAAATGCTCTCAAACAAGAAAGAATGAGTGAATTAAGGTTTTAGTTCCAAAAAAAAAAAACCAAAAAAAAAAAACAGGGTGAACCTCAAGACAGCAAAAGGAAGAAAATTATAAAATGAAAAATGAAATTAAAAAATTACCAAATAGTTAAAAAGAAAAATTGGTAAAGCAAAATCTAATTATTTGCAAAAAATAAAATAAAATAACCTAATTAGCTTAATCTAATAACCTAATAACCTAATCAAGAAAAACCCTAATAACCTAATCAAGAAAAAAAAGAGAAGCCATAAATGTACAAATATACAAATGAAAGTAAGGAAATTGAAACATATAGAATAAATGGAAATCACAAAACAGTACTTTACAAATCTCTATGACTATCAGTTTGAAAACCTGAATAAAATGGAGGATTGTCTAATAAAGTAAGTACTACCAAAACTGATGTCAGAAGAAAGAAAAAAAGAATACCTCTGAACAGACTAATGGGCATGGGAAAAAAGTTGAAAACGTTATCTAAAAACTTCCCCCTCCAAAGTACTAGACCAATAGATTTTGAATTTTTATAGCTCAGAGATGGAAGAAAATATCAAAATATTTTTACGAAGCCAGAAAATACTACTATCAAAACCTTATAAAAATAATATCAAAAAAAGGAAAACTGGAAGTCAATCCTATTTATAAATATCAACATAAAAATGTTAAAGAAATATTAGTAAGTTGTATTCGGCCGTATTTTTAAAAATTTTTTAAATTATGTGACTCCATAAAAGTGAAGTTTGTTCCAACAACTCAGGATGGTTCAACATTAGGAGGTCTATTAAAATATTTTCACCATTAGAAGAAAAATTATTTAATCATTTCAAAATTCCACATCAATGTCTGATGTTTTAAGAGAATATCTTTTTTTTTTTAAGAATTTATTTATTTATTTGACAGAGATCACAAGTAGGTGGAAAGGTGGGGGTGGGGAGCAGGCTCCCTGCTAAGCAGAGAGCCTGATTTGGGGCTCCATCCCAGGACTGTGAGATCATGACCTGAGCCGAAGGCAGAGGCTTTAACCCACTGAGCCACCCAGGTGCCCCAAGAGAATATCTTATAGAAAGAGATGAATCTTTATTAACATTGTTTATGTAATGGTCTCAAAGTAAGTAACAACTTTTTTGTTTGTTTGTTTTTAAGGATTTTATTTATTTATATGCCAGACAGAGATCACAAGTAGGTAGAGAGGCAGGCAGAGAGAGGGGGAAGCAGGCTCCCTGCTGAGCAGAGAGCCCTATTCGGGGCTCGATTCCAGGACCCTAGGATCATGACCAGAGCTGAAGGCAGAGGCTTTAACCTGCTGAGCCACCCAGGCACCCATCAGTAACAGTTTTGATAGTAAAACACTTTGGAGAATTTCTGTTAATGTCAGGAGCAAAGTGAGAGTACTCCCTCACCTTTGTTTTAATGTGGTTCTTATACATTGGCCAATTCAGTTAGATAAGAAATGAAAGAGCCAAATATACTGAAAATGTGAAGAAAAAATTTAGTGTGCTCTAGAACCTAATTAGGAACTTGAATTTTCAGACTATATTTGGCATTAATTTGTTTCAGCAACGAGCTGTTCACATCAGAAACATGCGCAAATATATCCTTAATTCTTTTCTTTTTTTTAAGGAACTAAGAACAAAAGGATAATGGAAAAGTGGCTATCTTTTATAATATTACAAATGTAGAGACATTTACAAAGTACACACAAAAACGTTTAATATTAAATGGAAAAAATGTCTGTGCTCGTAATACCAAACCAAGTGGTAGAGTGCTCACAGATATGAAATAGAATTTAATCCGTGATTTGGTTAATTTAGGAAAACTTCTTTCTGAGGAAAATAGCTTGATTTGGATTGTTTTCAAGATTAGGGCTTACATGGACTAACTCACTTAAGATTTCGTTTTATTTTGTTAATAGCAAAATAGTTCAGTAATCATTTTTTCTTTGTTTTTCTCATCTGATTGTCTGAGGTTTTACTCTGTCCTGGGGACTTATGTTTACTTAGAAAATGGTTAGACATAACATAGAGTGATTTAATTGCAAAACCAAAGGAAATAAATACATGAGGAATAACTGCAACTTTTGAAATATTTTATTCATAAATCTTATTGGCATCAATGAACTTTAGAAAACCACTTTTATATAGTAATATATATGTATATATATATATAAATACTGTAAAATTTTGGAAAATACAGACATATAGAATAAGTGGTCTATCAGAGAGAGATTGATAGCTAAAAATATACTAAATGAAGAATAGCTGAGATATCTCTCTTATGTCAATTTTATCAGACCTGAAGAAATATTTTAGAAATGTCTATATGCTAACATTACATACATACACCTTCACATACTTATACTTGACTTTAAATTTAATTTTTCTTTTTATACAGGATACCAACTATTTTTCGCAGAAGCAGTACCAGAGAATGCAAAATGTTGACATTTTGTTTTCTTCTCAGAAAAACTGCTTGCTAAACTTACCATGTGTGAGAATCCCTGTGTTGTAAACATTCTCAATAAAAGTTGGTTGAGAGTATAAATGTTTAACTTGTCAACAATTTTAAAAGCATCCTAAAATAGTTTTTCTTTTAAATCTGTTTTTTTTTTTTTTTAGATTTTATTTATTTATTTGACAGAGAGAAAGCGAGAGATCACAAGCAGGCAGACAGAGAGAGGGGGAAGCAGGCTCCCTGCCGAGCAGAGAGCCCAAAGCGGGGCTGGATCCCAGGACCCTGAGATCACGACCTGAGCTGAAGGCAGAGGCTTAACCCACTGAGCCACCCAGGTGCCCCCAAATAGTTTTTCTTATGTAATAAACCTCTAAATAATGATGTTCCTTAGATCCTTGCAGTTTTTGACAACACAGTTGACCCTTAAACAACATGGGTTTGAACTGCAAGATCAAATTATACATGGACTTAAAAAAAAATTTTTTTTTAAAGATTTTATTTTGGAGTAGAGAGAGTGCGCATGCACAAGCAGGGGGAGGACTTGAGGGAGGGAGAGATAGTATCCCAAGCAGACTCCCTACTTAGCTGGGAGCATAACTTGGGGCTTGATCCCACGACCCTGAGATCATAACCTGAGCCGGAACCAAGAGTTGAAGGAACCTTCAACTGACTGAGCCATCCAGTTACCCCTATTTCCTATTACTATTTTGTTGGTAACATTTTCTTCTCTCTAGCTTACTTTATTGTAAAAATACAGCATGCAGTACATATAACATAAAAAATTTGTGCTCATCGACTATGTTATTAGTAAGGGTTCTGGTCAACAGTAGGCTATTAGCAGTTAAGTTTGGGGGATTTTCTCCAGGGGGTCCTTCCAACTCCTGTGTGGTTCAGGGTCAACTGCACCGACATACGTGTTCTTTTGTTATTTTTGTTAAAGACACTCAGAAGAGAGTTGAGTTTTAATGAACTATTTTAGTTCATCCTGTTTGGATTCCATCAGTGACAAAATCACCAGCTCTTATAAATACCTTAGTGTCCAGTAGCTAACTATCTTAGAATGTGACTAGCAACTGAACCTACACTAGTTGGAGAATTTGGCCATGATCCATCCAAATAGTCCAATAAGCAAGTTCTGATTTATCTATTATAAAAGAGATATCTGAGTGCTACAAATGTATCAAGAGAGTTAGCTTTTTCTACCAACTGGTAGTGTTCAATTTATCTTAAAATTAGTCATTTCACCCTGCAACATCTGAAAGACAACCAGTCTTGTCCATTACCAGAAAGAAAATCTCTCTAGCAGAGGATCATGAACACACCTGGAAAACTTTTTACATCAAATCAGTGTTTATTGGACACAGAACTAACTTCAGATGGATGCTGAGATTATCTGCCTTCAGGTTCCCCTGGATTTTTCCCTTCTGACCCCCCTCTTGGATAACCTCCTCTACCACCAAGCAGGCTGCCTGATTAGAGGAGGTTGGCTCTAGAGTGGATAGGATTGTCTTAAATTCTTCAGGGTAGAGGACCTCACAAAGCTTTATCTTACTAATGCTGACCAATAATTACAGCTTAAATTATGCCTTTTACTAACAAAGTCCCTGAATTTCACTTCTTGTCAACCTGTGCGAAGAATGTAAGGAAAGAAGGAAGAAGAATACAAAAAATTTTAAAAATGAATTGTTTTGAAAGATGGGGACTTGAGAGGATCGAGGTCTCCTGCTCTAAAGCCACAAATATATAGAGCAACATTAGCTGGTGCTACACACAGTAGTAATTCAACTAGCTTGGATTTTGGATTGTCAAAATAAAAAGGAGTCACATATTAATTTAAGCAGTAGTTCCCAGAGCCTCTTAAAAATACAGAGAGACTTAGGTCATTTACATTTTTCAGAGATCCCAGGATATTAAAAAAAAAACAAGAAAAAAGAAAAAAAAGGAAGCAAAAAAATACCAAAATATGGTTACAAAAATTGTGGGATGTTTTAAAATATTTTATATTTAACAAATTAATATTTAATATACAAACACAACAAAATATATAGGCTACCAGGAGTACAGGATTTGTATTACATATTAAATGGGCACTACACATGAAGAGGTCTAATACTGAACCCAAGTTTAAAAAAACATTTTTTGATTCTTTGCTAAATCCTATCAGTATACCCCTGTGACCATGTATATAACCTTATTTGGTGATAATATCAAATGTTTTCCTCACATTCCTGGCAGCTCCCAGTAAACATCCTTTCCTTAACCCAACCACCAAGGAACCGGACTGTCTAGGTTTCCTACCTAAAGCCAGAGCTCCTGTCTTCGAAGGCAGTGGGTTTTTAAGATGGCGGCGGCAAACCATTTGAGAATCTGATGAAATCTCTGGTCCTAAACCCCCAATCCCTCCCTCCTTCCCCAACCAACAAATGTACATATAAAACAAAATTATGTACAATTGGGGCTGTAGGCTAGGGATCCCCTAAAATGCATCCAAATATAGGCTATGGGCTCCAGGTTAAGAAGCCTTCCTCTGGAAGGTTCTCTCCCCAGGATTTTGTTATTTCTCTGTGAAGACGGTGCTCAGGGGTTGAAGGGTGCCAGAGGCTCAGAAACAACTTGGTGATTTGGTGGTGGCGGAAGGAAGGGTGGGAAGAGTACAAGCACCAGCACAGGACTGCGAACAGGTGAGATACCACTTAGGAGAGATGCCCCCTAACTGGCGCTTCGGTACGCACAGCTAAACCCCAGCTCCCGCCTCCACGTTGCCTGGCAACAGAGCTGCGCAAGCGCACGTGCGTGCGTAGGAGGTCCTTGTTCTCCCCCCCGCCCCCTCCCCTTGGGCGGTGGAAACCGCTAGGCTTGCGGTCCCGCTCGCCTCCACCTTGAAGGAGACTTCGGTGTGAGTCAGGAGTTCGTCGCCAGGGGCAGGACGACGCCGGCACGCAAGGGGCAAAGGGGAACACCATGCAGGTGGGCACCCAGGGGAGTCACCGGCTGGGCCTCCAGTGAGCACCAGGGCGGGGGGTGGGGGGCGGTTCACAACGGGTGGGTTCTAACATTTGTTCTAACATTTGTTCTGGTACGAGCTAAAGTTTGCGTGCGTCTCAGTCGAGGTTTCAGGTCAGTTCAGTCAGTTCCGTCAAGTCCGAACTGACTCCAGGAGAACGCCATTTTTCAGCGCTCAAGACAGGTTTGTCTGTGGGGCGAAGCATTCGGAGTTGTTGGGGGTTGTTGTGTTTCACACCCGAGTCCATGGAGCTCAACTGCTGGACTGTTTCTGACTTGAGAACTAGACCAGCAACTTCAGCCTCCGTGTGACGCAGTGTAAGTCCTCTGCTCCCGTGCCTTATAACAAGATCCTAACGGAAACCCAGCAGCCGCATTGTCTTGAGAGAGACCAACTGTCCGTGGAGTTTCTCAGTTTCTCCTACCTGATTGCGAAAGCTCTGTTAGGCTTCCCTGTGTTCCTCAGAAGGAGGCTCCTCTGTGTAAAGCTTCCTTATTAATCGGAAGCCTGTGTCTTCGTTTCTTCTTTTACCAGGACAAAAGTTCCACTTGGTGACTTTCGGAAACAGCTTCTTCCCACCTGCTCCCCAGATGAAAACCACTGTGATTTTTCTTGTTTTACATTTACTGGCATATACTGCATAATTAACTAGGATATTTTGAATATGTTACATATAATTTTTTTAAGATTTTATTTATTTATTTGACAGAGAGAGATCACAAGTAGGCAGAGAGGCAGGCAGAGAGAGAGGGGGAAGCAGGCTCCCTGCTGAGCAGAGAGCCTGATGTGGGGCTCCATCCCAGGACCCTGAAACCATGACCTGAGCCATCCAGGAGCCCCAGTTAATATAATTTTTAATGGATTGTCCTTTGGTCTTAATAATAGATTCCTAGCAAGTACATTTTGTCCAGTCTGTAAAAAGTTGCAAATTTGTCTGTATTTATACCTCTCTTCAAGAAATAGGCCACATATGATTGAGAGTGAAGTTAATAGCCCATTAGCTTTTGTTCGTTTATTCATTGATTTATTCAGCAGTCAGTAATTCAGTGTTTATGTTTAGTTTTGGACTTATTCTGAAAGAGTTTACTGTGAGGGAATAAGAGGGAAACAGATGTAACTATTTGCCATAATAGTTTTAACAAATAGATTGTGGTACCTATTTCTATTGGATAAAATTTCATAGATAATTTCTAAAAGTGAAGGAAAGAATAGACTCGGGAGCCTTTACTGTTAAATTCCATTGCACTGAACTCCTAGATCAGTTAAGGAAGAGCAGAGAAGGTATAAATAAAACCATAAGAAAGTGGTATCATGAGTATCAAGAAAGGTCATTTTAACAAGAAAGGAATGACAGTGTCTCTCCAGTTCTGCTTAAGAGATCAAATACAGTGAATATCCATTGAAATGAACAACATGGAGCTTGTAGGTGATTAGGTAGAGCACTTTTGAAAGAATTGGAAGCAAACTTGGGAGTGGATTGAAGAGTTAATGGGATATGGGAGTGGTTACAGCTTATGTAGACAATTGTTTCAAGAAGTTTAACTGCGAAGGATGAAGGAGAAGATGGTAGGGGATGTCAGGTGCAGAAGGAGTTTTTTTAAAAAGGTAGTGCTGGAATTTCTGATGATAATGAGCTACTCTTCTGTGCATACAAGTAAAAATGGGGGCTAGCATGTAAAACATATTTCCTTTAAAGCGTCAAAGAGATGATATGATAGTAAGAAACTAGGAGACAAAAACTGAAGGGAAATTGGAAAACCAGGTAAATGGATTTCCACAGTTCCAAAGCCACTTTTACCATGAAGGCATTAGCAGTCTGTGTGTTGATCGTGGGTATAATCACAGGGTGAGAAGGAGGCAAAGGAGTATGGACCACCAAAGAGTGGAAGACTAACTAATAGGAATAGGAACAAGAGATAAACTCATGTATAGGAGAACTCAGAGAAGGTTGTCTTGATGCTTAGTGGAAAGGGGAGAAAAAGAAAAGAAATAATACCTGTCCCCAAGAAGTTGTGGCCCATGGCAGCTCTCACACAGATTACAACCTAAGGCATATTGTCTAGGTGGTCTAGTGAGACTCATATTATGAATTGGTATATATTAGTTATATACTTACTGCCCATAATGCCTGAAAGAAATAAAAAATCCTCTGTGTAGGAGATATCTTTATCTTAGGCCTCAGAGAATTCCCTCAGGTAAGTTCTCAAGGACTTCAAACAGAAATCAGTCAAAAGTAAGCACATAAAGGAAACAGGGCACCATGAACATGAACATGAACAAACAGAAGACTTTTGCTAGAATGATCAGAAGCAGGTTATAAAACAATTATGTTTCTTAGTTTAAAAAGTAAAAGCCTAGACTGAAATTATCTGCAGGGAGTAGTGAGTTTAAAAATTTGATTAAAATACACCTATACAATGAATAATGAATAATGAATAATGAATAATCCAAAAGAAAATTAAGAAAGCAATCCCCTATATATTTACATCAGAAAGAACAAGATATTTAGGAATAGGGACACCTGGTTGGCTCGGTTAAGTGTCTGTCTTTGGCTTAGGTTATGATCCTGGGGTTTCCACGATTGAGCCCTGCATCAGGCTCCCCCCCCCCTCCTAGTGAGGAGCCTGTGTCTCCCTCTCGCTCTGCCTACTGCTCCCTCCACTTGTGCTCTATTTCTCTATTTATTTATTTGGCAGACAGAGATCACAAGTAGGCAGAGAGAGAGGCAGAGAGAGAGGAGGAAGCAGGCTCTCCATGGAGCAGAGAGCCCAATGCGGGGCTCGGCTCAATCCCAGGACCCTGGGATCATGATCTGAGCTGAAGGCAGAGGCTTTAACCCACTGAGCCACCCAGGTGCCCCAATAAATAAAATCTTTAAAAAAAATAAAAATTAAAACAGTAAGAAACCACTGCATGCCTTTTAGAATGGCCAAAATCTGGAGCACTGACAGCATCAAATGCTGGCCAAGGTGTGGAGGAACGAGGACTCTCATTTATGGCTGGTGGGAATGCATTCAATTATCATTCAATGCATTCAATTCAATGCATTCATTCAGTGCATTCAATTATCGTTCAATCCAGCAATCACATTCCTTGGTATTTACCCAAAAGAGTTGAAAAGCTAACATCCACATAAAAACCTGCCCTTGGGTGTTAATAGCAGCTTTATTCATATTGTCAAAACTTGGAAGCAACCAAGATGTCCTTTAGTAGGTGAATGGATAAATTAAACAAATGTGGTATATTCAGAAAATAGAACATTATTTAGTGCTTAAAAAGAAATGAGTTATCAAACCATGAAAAGACATAGAGGAACCTTAAATGCATATTACTAAGTGAAAGAAATCTATCTGAGAAGACCATAAACTGTCTGATCCCAACTGTATACCACTTTGGAAAACTATGGAGACATTCAAAAGATAACTGGTTGAAAAGGGGGGAAAGACAATAGCCAAACTATGGAAAGAACCTAGATGTCCATCAACAGATAAATGGATAAAGAAGATGTGGTATATATATGCAATGGAATACTATGCAGCCATCAAAAACAAAATCCTGGCATTTGCAACAATGTGGATGGAACGAGAGGGTAATATGCTAAGCGAAAGAAGCCAATCAGAGAAAGACAATTGTTGGATCTCTCTGATATGAGGAATCTGAGAAGGAGGGCAGGGGGGTGTGGGGGGTAGGGAGGGCAAAAATGAAACAAGATGGGACCAGGGAGGGAGACAAACCATAAGAGACTCTAAATCTCAGGAAATAAATTGAGGGTTGCTGGGAGGTGGTGTGGAGGGGCAGGGATAGGGTGGCTTGGTTATGGATATTGGGGAGGGTATGTGCTATGGTGAAGGCTGTCAATTGTGTAAGACTGATGATTCACAGACCTGTATCCCTGAAGCAAATAATACATTATATGTTAATTTAAAAAATTCCAACAATAAAAAGACAACCCAATTTAAAAATGGGGAAAAAAAAAAGAAGGGGGGAAGGATGAATAGGCAGAGCACAGAGGATTTTTAGTGTAGGGAAAATACACTGTATGGTACCATAACGATGAATACATGTCATCATGCATTTTCCCAAACTCATAGAATATATACCCAGAGAGAAACCACAATGTACACTGTAGACTTTGGGTGAGTATGATGTGCCGATGTAGGTTCACCACTTGTGAAAAATGTGTTATTCTGGTGGAGGATGTTGGTAGTGGTAGCAGCTGTGCATATGTGGGGCAGAGGTATATGGGAAATCACTGTATCTTCCATTGAGTTTTGCTGTGAACCTAAAACTGTTTAAAAAATAAAGTCTTAATAAAATAAAAAAAAAATTGTTGCTGTTTTATTTTGGCTTCTTAAAAAATGTTGAATCAACATCTTATTTATTAAAGATTTTATTTATTTGCTAGAGAGAGAGCACAAGCAGGGGGAGCAACAGACAGAGAGAGAGGCAAGCAGACTTCCTGCGGAGCGGGTACCCTGACTTGGGGCTTGATCTCAGGACCCTGGGATCACAGCCCCAGCCAAAGGCAGATGCCTAACTGACTGAACCAGCCAGGTGCCCATTATTGTGGCACCTGTGAAGAATTTGCTTTAAACAAAGTTACCACTCTGGTGAAGGATATTGTTAATGGGCAAGGCTATGCATATGTGGGTACAAGGGTATATGGGAATCCCTGTACCTTCCTCTCAATTTTGTTGTAAACCTAAAACTGCTCTTAAACAATTGTCTTTATTCAAAAACAAAAACAAAAACCAAAGATTTTTAAAAATGGGCAAAGCGTCTGCACAGCAAAGGAAACAGTCAACAAAACAAAGGGGCAATCCACGGAATGGGAGAAGATATTCGCAAATGACAATACAGTCAAAGGGCTGTTATCCAGGATCTATAAAGAACTCCTCAAACTCAACACACACAAAACAGATAATCATGTCAAAAATGGGCAGAAGACATGAACAGACACTTCTCCAATGAAGACATACAAATGGCTAACAGACACATGAAAAAATGTTCATCACCATCAGGGAGATTCAAATCAAAACCACATTGAGATACCACCTTACACCAGTTAGACTGGTCAAAATTAACAAGACAGTAAACGTTGTGTTGGAGAAGATGTGGAGAAAGGGGAACCCTCTTCCACTGTTGGTGGGAATGCAAGTTGGTGCAGCCACTTTGGAAAACAGTGTGGAGATTCCTTAAGAAATTAAAAATAGAGCTTCCCTATGACCCTGCAATTGCACTACTGGGTATTTACCCCAAAGATACAGATGTAGTGAAAAGAAGGGCCATCTGTACCCCAATGTTTATAGCAGCAATGGCCACGGTCGCCAAACTGTGGAAGGAACCAAGATGCCCTTCAACGGATGAATGGATAAGGAAGATGTGGTCCATATACATTATGGAGTATTATGCCTCCATCAGAAAGGATGAATACCCAACTTTTGTATCAACATGGACGGGACTGGAGGAGATCATGCTGAGTGAAATAAGTCAAGCAGAGAGAGTCAATTTTCATATGGTTTCGCTTATTTGTGGAGCATAAGGAGTAACACGGAGGACATGGGGAGCTGGAGAGGAGAAGGGAGTTGGGGGAAATTAGAGGGGGAGATGAACCATGAGAGACTGTGTACTCTGAAAAACAGTCTGAGGGTTTTGGAGGGGTGGAGGGTGGGAGGTTGGGTGAGCCTGGTGGTGGGTATTATGGAGGGCATGTATTGCATGGAGCACTGGGTGTGGTGCATAAACAATGAATTCTGGAACACTGAAAAGAAATTTTAAAAATAAATAAAAATTTAAAAAAAATAAAAATTGGCAAATAATTTGAATATGTATCTCTTCAAAGAATATATACAAACGGCTGATAAGCACATAAAAAGCTGCTCAATATCATTAATTGTTAGAGAACTCTTAAGTCAGAATCACAGGGGTACCTAACTAGCTTAGTCAGTAGAACCTGTGACTTGATCTTGGGGTTGTGACTTCAAGCCCACATTGGGTGTAGAGTATGGTGTAAAAAAAAAAAAAAAGAAGTTTAAAAATAAAAATAAATAGGGGCACCTGGGTGGCATAATAAGCATCTGACCGAATCTTCGTTTTTGTTAAGTCATGATCTCAGAGTCATGAGATTAAGCCTCATATCAAGCTCCATGCTCAGTGCAGAGTCTGCCTGGGTTTCTCTCTCTTTCTGCCTCCTGCTTGTGCACATGTTCTATCCAAAATAAATCTTTTAAAACATAAAAATAAAGTTCCCAATCAGAGGCCACACTTACTATCAAAACAGAAAATGACAAGTGTTGATGAGGATGTGGAGAAATTTAAATCTTGTGGGTTTGCTGGAGGGAATGTAAAATAGTGCAACTGCTGTGGAAAACATTAGGGTAGTTCCCCAAAAAGTTACATGTAGAATTATCATTTGATCCAGTAATTCCACTCCTAGGTATATAGTCAAAAGATTTGAAAGGGACTCAAACATACTTGTACATCGATATTGGAAACAACCCAAATGTCCATCAGTGAATGAATGGATAAACTGTGGGGTGTATTTAAAATAGAATATTATTCAGACTTAAAAGGGAAGGAGATTCTGATACATGTTTCCACATGGGTGATCTTTGAAAACATGCCAAAGGAAATACACCAGTCACAAGAGGACAAATACTGTATGATTCCACTCATCTGAGGTAAACTAGGAGAGTCAAATTCTTAGAGACAGAAAGTAAAATACTGGTTACCAAGGCTAGGGTACAGCTCAGGAATGGGGAGCTATTGTTTAATAGGTACAGAATTTCATTTTGGGATGATGAAACATTCTGGAGATGAATAATGGTGATCATTGTATCACAGGGTGAAGGTACTTAATGCCACTAAAGTGTATCTTTCAAAAATGGTTAAGGTAGTAAATTTCATATTATTTACATTTGCCATAGTAAAAATTTGTGGTAAAGAGCTAAATGAAAAGTCTTGAAATGAAAATGTACAATAAAAGGAATAAAAACTATCGGTGGATAAGTTTATCAGGTCAGTATGGAAATATGGAAAGATACAAAAATTAATAAATAAGGAAATATCTGGCATTTCAAGTTGGATTTCAGTTGTAGAGTTAAATTTTCCAGCACTTTTAAAAGATACCATTCTACAATTTCTAAAAGCCCAGTGAATCCACACAGGATAAATGAAAGAAGTACATGAAGGGAAGGAAAAATTCTTTTCTGTCTTCAAAATCTTCCAGCTGGACTAAATTAAATTTATGTAAGATAGAGTAACAAGAGAAAAAACCAAAGTTTTATTATGTGCACATGGAGACCCAATGATGATACTGAGATTTTTTTTTTTTAAGATTTTATTTATTTATTTGACAGAGAGAAAGAGATCACAAGTAGACAGGCAGGCAGAGAGAGGGGGAAGCAGGCTCCCTGCTGAGCAGAGTACCCGATGTGGGGCTCGATCGCATGACCCGAGCTGAAGGCCCACTGAGCCACCCCGATGCCCCGATGATACTGAGATTTAAAGAAATGATGGAGGCAGATAGTTTTTATACTTTCTAGATAGAGACAGTAAATCTGTGAGGAATTGACAAATCAAAGAAAACTTTGGGAATTTCAGTTAGTAAGGAATTCTAAACAGAATTTGGGCTATGGTAGTAAATTAGTAAAAAAGAACAAGGGTTATTAATACAGGCTTCTGGGCTCTAAATTTCCCATCTTTGGTGATAAGGATGTCTCTTTACCTCCTGTTGCAGGGAGGGTACTTTTCACATGGAAGATTTATTTCCTGATTTCAGGGGGACAGAAGAGTCTTGAGTGTCCTTGCATAAGTCTGTTTCTTAACTGACTTTAATTTAAAATAACCAGGGTGCCAAAGTGGCCTATCTTGAGGCAGCCTGCCCTTGGGACTTACATATACAACTAAATACATCATGAACCCTGCATAGAACTACGAAGAAAATGTCAAATGCAGGCAAACAAAGAAAAGATAGATTATCTTCAAAAGTATAAGAGATCGACAACTGATTTTTCAACAGTGGATCTAAAAAGTAGTGAACAATGTGTAGGAAGAATAAAAGCTATACTCAGAAAAATTATTTTTTAGGCTTCCAGATTTGTTGGACTCTATTTTATTATTTTTTATTGAAGTATAATAAATCTACAGTGTTATATTAGCTTCTGGTGTGCAGTATGATTCAACAGTTCTGTACATTTTTTTCAGTGTTCATCAAGATAAGTGTACTCTTAATCCCCTTTTACTAGTTCACCCATCCCCTCACCTCCCACCCCTCTGGCAACTACCAGTTTGTTCTCTGTATTTAAGAATCTGGGTTGTTTTTTGTTTGTTTTTGTTTTTGTCTCTTTTTTCTTTGTTCATTTGTTTTGTTTCTTAAATTCCACATATAAATGAAATAATACGGTATTTTTCCCTCTGATTGACTTATTTCACTTAGCAGTATAGCCTCTAGGTCTATCCATGTTGTTGCAAATGGCAAGATCTCATATTTTATGGCTGAGCAAAGAAAAATTATTTTTATAAAGAGAGCAAAATAAAAACATGCTGAAGGTATTTGAGAGAATAATGCCCTAGCAAGTCTTGACTAAGGGGAATTCTCAAGGTTGAGAGTGAGTGTGTTTCCACATGGATGGTCTGAAATTCAACAAGGAATGGAAGAAAAAGATGGTAAATAACGTGAGTAAATCTATACTGTTATACTATAACAGCAATATTAATTATGATAATGTATTATTAAGAAAAAAAATATGGAAATAGAATGAGTTACATAAGGGTAACTTATGGCCCCTCTCCCAAAATTCATGTTGAAATATCCCCAGTGTGATGGCATTTGGAGGTGGAGTCTTTGGAAGGTAATCAGGTCATGAGGGTGGGAATTACTCATGAATGGGATTACTGTCCACAAAAAGAAGAGGCCAGAGAGCTAGCTTGCTGTCTTTCAGCCATGAAATGCTGCAAGGAGAAGGCAGCCATCTGCAACTCAGAAGAGGGCTTTCACCAGGACCCAACCGTGCTAGCATCCTGATTTCCGATTTACAGCCTTTAGAACTGTGAAAAATAAATTTCTGTTGTTTATCAGCCACAGTCAACAGTAAATTTTTACAGCAGCTTGAACTAAGACAGTAACATGTAAGTTGGAAAAGGGGTATGTGGAGTTGATGTATTATAAATATAAAACAGGACCAACAGAGAAGCACAAAATAAAGTGGTAGCTCTAAACCTAATATATCTGTTATTTACCTAGAATGTAAATGGATCTACACTCTAGTTAGAGACTTTTAGATTGGATTAAAAACAAACAAAACCCTAAGTATATGCTATTTATATGTCTAAAACATGTAGATACAGTTGAACATAAATGGATGGATAAGCCACAAAAGGGGAAAGGAAGTTCTGTTTTGAGTTATAAGTAACTGTGAGATTTGAGGAACTCTCACTATCCACAAAAAAAATCCACAACAAATACAATCTGCAAAAAAACTTGTATGTAAACGAAGGGTTGTTGGAGGAGAGGTGGGTAAGGAGATGGGATAACTGGGTGATGGGCATTAAGGGCACGTGATGTGAAGAGCACTGGGTGTTATATGCAGCTGATGATTAACTGAACTCTACATCTGAAATTAATGATGTACAGTATATTGGCTAATTGAATAAAAAAAAAAAACCCACAAAACTTGTGTGTAGTCTTGCTGCTCTCATAGAGGTCTCTGAGAGCTGCTCCACTCCAAACAGACAAATGAGGGTTGAGCCCTGAGTGGGAGGTAAGACTATGTTGTGGGTGGGAATATCCAGGATCCAGGGTAAGGGGTCACCAGGGTCAGATCAACAGATGCCAGATTCAGGACTGGAACAGCAAAGAGCTGAGAGGTGGAGAGAAACTAAAGATGTGTAGGCAGCAAGGAAGGGTTTCCTGAGGCCTGAAGACCAAAGCAACACGTTGACCTTTGGAATAATCGAAGTTACAGGAGAAACTTTCTTCATTATCAAAAGTCCTCTAGGGAGGTATCAGAGGTTTAGTGAGTGAGAAACAGTACTCCTGGTTAACAATGAAGCAAACCCTTTTTGAAGAAAATTTGCAGTATAGCCAGAAAACACCCACATTTTAAAAGAAATATGATCTCACATTTTAGAAGAAATTGATCTCAAAATAATCACACAAGACTACTACAAATGCTGAACAAAGGCAAGAAATAACAGATATAGATTCCTAAGGATTGTAATTGCCCAATACAAAATCCCTGTCATTAACTGTTCAAAGAAATAGAAAGTGAGATTACAAAGATGAGTTTATAGGGAAACTATTAAGAATGAACAAACAGCCCAAGTATCCCTCAATAGATGAATGGATAAAGAAGATGTGATACATGCACACGTGCGCACACACGTGCACACACACACACACACACACACATATACACACACGGGAATATTACTCAGCCATAAAAAAGAATGAAATCTTGCCATTTGCAACAACACGGATGGCTCTAAAGAGTATAATACTAAGTGAACTAAGTCCAAGAAAGACAAATATATTATTTCACTCATATGTGGAAGAAAGAAACAAAAAAGACAAATCAAAAACCAGACTTTAACTATAGAGAACAAACTGGTAGTTACTGACGGGGAGGTGAATGAGGAGATCGATGAAATCGGTGATGGAAAAAAGAGTATACTTATCATGGGGCACCTGGGTGGCTCCGTAAGTTAAGCATCTGCCTTTGTCTCAAGTCATGGGATTTAGCCCCACGTCTGACTCTGCTCAGTGGGGAGCCTGCTTTTCCCTCTGCCTCTCCCCCTGCTTTTGCTCTCTCTCTTTGTCAAATAAATAAAATCTTTTTTTTAAAAAAAGTATACTTATCATGATGAGCAGTGTGAGTAATATATAGAATTGCTGAATCACTGTATTGTATACCTGAAATTAATGTAGCACTGTATAGTAACTATAATGGAATTAAAATCTTTAATGAATGAATGAACGGAAAAATGAAATACTTTGATTAAAATACAAAAAAAAAGAATGAATGGATAAAGGAATGGAAAGGAGCTTGTAGAAATAGAAACTATACTTGTAGTAAAAAGCTGAATGGACCTCTAATTTCTTTGCTGAATACTAAAGTTTCTAAGTTTTGCTATTATGAATACTGCTGTGGTAAATGGGGGAACAGGAATTTTTTTTTTACATCTCTGATTATTTTTTAATAAAGATTTCTAGAAGTTTAAAAAAAAGAAACTAAGACAAAAGCCCCTGCATGAATAAGCATATTAGTTATCTATTATGGTGTGATGAAATAGCCCCAAATCTAGCAGCTTAATACAACAAATATTTATTATCTGAAAGTTTCTGCAGGTCAGAAGTTTGTGAGTGGCTTAGCCAGGTGGCTATGGCTCAAAATACCTAATAAGCATTTATTATTAACACATCAGCTGGGGCTGCAGAATCTGCTTCCAACATGGCTCACTCACATGACTGCTGGAAGGAGGCCTCAGTTTTCCACCATTTGAACTTTTCAATAGGGCTGTTTTATGGAACGAACTGTGTCTCCCCAAAATTCATATGTTGAGACCCTAACCCCAAATGTGACTATATTTGGAAATAGCATGTTTAAGAAGGTAGTTAAGGTTAAATGGAGTCATAAAGGTAGGTTTCTAATCCAAAAGGACTGGTGTCCTTCTAAAATGAGTAAGGGACACGAGAGTGTTCTCTCCTTGCCAACTCCCCAGTCTTTCTCTGTGCACAGAGGAAAGTTCATGTGTTAATACAGCAAGAAGGTGGCCACCTGCAAGCCAGGTGTCTCACCAGAAACTAACCCTGCCTGGTACCTTGATCTGGGACCTGCAGTCTCCAGAACTATGAGAAAATAAAATTCTATTCAAGCCACCCAGTCTTATATTCTGCTGAGGCAGCACAAGCCCACAGACTAACACGGGCTGCTTGAGCATCTTTACAGCATGGCAGCTGGTTTTCCCCAGAGCAAGAGATGAAAGAGATTGAGAGAAAAAAGTGGCAGCAATGCCTTTTCTGACTTAGTCTCAGAAATCGTGAGGTATCACTTCCATCATGTTTTCAGTTTATTAGAATTGAGACACTGAGTCCAGCCTACTCAATGGGAGTGGGATGAAACTTCACTTCTCCAAAAAGGAGTGTGAATTTGTGGATTTTTTTTTTTTTAATTTATTTGACAGAGATCACAGGTAGGCAAAGAAGCAGGCAGAGAGAGAGAGGAGGAAGTAGGCTCCCCGCCGTGCGGAGAGCCCGATTCTGGGCTCAATCCCAGGACCCTGGGATCATGACCTGAGCCGAAGGCAGAGTCTTCAACCCACTGAGCCACTCAGGCACCCCAAATTTGTGAATTACTTTAAAACCTTCATAATAGGTTAAAAAAGATTAGATATTGTTGAGTACCTGAGGCCATTCTACAATCAATGTCACAGGGAGATAGAAAATGATTGAGTTGTTGGAGGGTAAAGTACTGGGCTACTAGAGTGGTGGAGAATTGTGGGGAAGTCTCAGAAAGGAAAGTAATGTAGAAAGGAACCTTAAATTCTGTATATAAAATCCATCCAACTCTTGGTCAGCTAAACATATGTACATAGGATACTCTGAGGAGCCTGTAAAAAGTCACCACTGGAAGGTGAAAGAACGGAACAGATCTGAGGTTCCAGCTGCTGACCATTTCAGTTGAGCCCAGCCAAGTTAATTTCCCGAAAGTATAAAAATCGGCACATTTACGAGGAACAACACAACAGAATCATGAATCTCTGTCATCCTCAATGTCTAGTGTGCAAAATCATTAGATAAGCAAAAAGAGAAGATGAAAATATGATCTATATTAAAAAGTGGAGCAATCAATAGAAACATCCTAAGATTATACAGATATTGAGGTTAAAAAAGAATTTAAAACAGCTATTGTAAATATCTTTAAGGAATTAAAGGAAAATGAATTAACAGATGAAGAAGCTTAGCAGAGAAATAGAGTAATAAAATACTCAAGTGGAAGCTTTAGAACTGAGAATATTAACAAGTGAAATAAAGAATTAATTAAACAGGCTTCACAGCAAACCAGAGTCAGCAGAAGAGTAGGTGACCTTGAAGATGCATCAGTAGAAAGTGTCCATTTGAAGAATAGAGAAAAAATATTCAAGAAAAGTGATTAGAGATTTAATGAACAGAGAAGACATTATTAAATGGGTTAACATACATGGACCTGGAATCCTACAAGTGAAGAAAGAGGGCTAAAAAAATTGAAAGAAATGATGCAAAAAATTGTTTAAATTTTAAGAGAATACAAACTTAAAGAGGATTATTATTAGAAATAAAGAGGAAGATTTCATAATGATAGGAGAAATTAATCTAGAAGATATTACAAATATAGCTGTGTATTTGCCTAATAATTAGGCTTCTAAAATATAAAACAAATCCACAGTCATAATTTGAGATTTTAACACCTCTCCTCTTAGTAATTGATAGAACAACTAAGTATAAAAATTGCTAACAAAATAGAAAATTTGAACAAATCTGTCAACCATCTTTTGATTTTTAGAGAAATATACCCATCGGCGGCAGAATACACACTTTTTTTAAGCATTCACAAAAATACATCATATACTGGGTTATAAAACAAGTCAATACATTTCAAAAAAACCAAAATCTTAACAAAGTATGTTTTCTAACCAAAGAGAATTAAATTATAGATTATTAATAAGATATCTAGGAAAGTTCAAATCATTTGAAAATTAAGCTATATATATATATGCTCTCTCTCTCTCTCTATATATATATATATAAATTAAGTTATAATGTTCTGGAGTATAAGCACATAAATAACATTTCTTCATCTTTGCCATGTTCCTTTGGTGAGAGGTATGTCACAGTTCCCACCCATAATCAAGGAGAGGGGGCTGTGGAAGGATTTGAATACCAGAATGTGGAGATCATTCAAGGCCATCAAATACTTTGCCACAGTATTCCCTCATGTATAAAAAGTTCTTCTTCTGGAAATACCAGAGAAAATTTTCAGCAGACCAGAAAGAAAACAGTTAATATATTACAACTTCTGGAAAAGAAGCAAATAAAATATCAAAGTCTAATTTACAAGGAAAACAAGGTTAACTTTTTAGAAAGAAACTATAATTAGAACTTAAAATATGGAAAAGTTCCTAGCTTCTTCTAACATTTAGCCTGGGAGTAAGAACCCCTTGAAGCTATACAGTTGAAAAGAGAAGCATGTTCACCTGGAGGTCTTAAAGGCCTATATAGAAAAACAAAACAGTATTTGTACATGATGTGAATTGGTTTGCCTTCTGTAGTCATCAGAGAATTTTCCATGATTTATGAGTTTACTTCATTAATATTTGATATATATGTTCCAAATTGATTTTTTATTAAGCATCTCAGGATAATTTTGAGGGTAGAGGATGTATCCTATTTATTGAAGTATGTAGTACTGCTAGTGCTGGGAAGTGAGGATAAAGTAGGCCACTTTGTTCTAGTCTTTGAAACTAATTGTCTAATATAGAGCTCCTGAATAATTGTATCGTTGAAAATGCTATATATCAATTTCACATACACATATTAAAATGTACAATTATGTTAATAGATTTTCTATTTTTTTAATAGGATCCAAATGAAGATACAGAATGGAATGAAATTTTAAGAGATTTTGGCATTCTTCCTCCAAAAGAAGAGCCAAAAGATGAAATTGAAGAAATGGTTTTACGTTTACAGAAAGAAGCAATGGGTACAGTTATGCATTTAGTGGGCTGGATAGAGATAATGATAGTGAAAGTGTATTTCATAAACTTAGAGGGAGAAAGAACACTAGAAATCCCACCCATTCTTTTAAAATTAGGGTGCTGACACATAAAATTTTTAATTGATCTGTCAAATGTCATAAGCTAGTTAGTAACAGAGCTATAATGTCCTGGTATCTAACCTAATGAGACTTTTCTCTGCCATATTCCTTCACCTTGTGATTATCTTCTATTTTGATCAAGATTTTCATTTGTCAAGATTTTCAAGTACTTGGGAAATCTAAATTTATGGGGTCTAATTGATGTTCACATCTACTTTAAATGTAGGTTGGTAGTTCTGTGAATTTGGAGGGAAATTCACACTTTAAACAAAGCTGAAGCAGTCAGCTGGAAAATAGATTTATATATTGGAGAACCTGCAACATTAAAGATATTCTTTATCTCCATTTATCTATACATTGTATTTTCTAGCCATGTGACTATAAAGTAAAAAATGGTTTTTATATAATTCAGTTATCTATAATTTATTTTGTTTTAGTTAAACCATATGAAAAGATGACTCTTGCACAGTTAAAGGAAGCTGAAGATGAATTTGATGAAGAAGATATGAGAGCTATTGAAATATATAGGTACAGTGATTTATTTGGGCAACTTAGTAGTTTTTGAATGGAAAAGTATAAGAATAAAACAAAAAAATCTGATTTTTCCTATGGAATAGATTTTTTAAAAGAACAAAATGAGTTTTTAAGAACATTTTAGTTTTTTTTTTTTTTAAGATTTTATTCATTTATTTGAGAGAAAGAGAGAGCACGAGCAGGAGGGTCAGAGAAAGAGGGAGAAACAGACTCTTCACTGATGAAGGGAGCCTGATTTGTGGGGGAAGGCTTGATCCAAAGACCCCAGGATCATGACCCGAGCTGAAGGCAGATGCTTAACTGACTGAGCCATGCAGCTGCCCCATGAGCATTATAGTTTTTTGTCGCTTTTTTTTTTTTTTTAAAGTAAGCCTTACACCCAACATGAGGCTTGAACTCACAACCCCAAGATCAAAAGTCACATGTTCTACCAACTGAACTGGTCAGGTGTCCTTTTAAGAACATTTTAAAATCAACTCACTATATATAAGATGGAAATTTTTTTCTTGCATATTTTTGCCTTTGCTTAAGTAAAAAAAACTATCCAGTGATATACAGTGGAACTTCATCAAGTTACATTTAAGTAAAGTGGAAAATATAAGTGGAAAATAAGTGAAAAATAAAAGACCAACAGGAGCCACAGTTTTCCATCTAAGATAATGTCTATCATATAATAAATAATGAAATGCCAGTCATAAATAAATTCTTTCAGAAATTAGAACAGATATATATATTTTTCAACTTATCCTGAATGTCACAGAAAAATACCTCTTATGAATATAGGCACAAAATTTTTAAACAAAATATTAGCAAATTAGATCCAGCAATTAAAAAAGAACAATGCATCCTGATCAAGTGGGATTAGCCCCAAGAATGCTTTGTTTTAGGGGTGCCTGGGTGCCTCAGTTGTTAAGTGTCTGCCTTTGGCACAGGTCATGATCCCAGGATACTGGGATCAAGCACGGCATTGAGATCCCTGCTCAGCAGGGAGTCTGCTTTTCCCTCTCCGAATCCCCCTGCTTGTGTTCTCTTTCTCACTCTTTCTGTCAAATAAATAAATTAAACTAAAAAAAAAAAAAAAAAGAATGGTTTGTTTTAACATGAAAATGAAAAAAAAAAAACAAAAACAAAAAACAACAACCCCAACAACAGTGAATTGGATTAGAAGCAGGAATAGTCTGGTAGCAATGAGTGTACCTAGCTCTTTGCTCTTGTTTTATAAATGCTATTCTTTAATAACAGGAATCTTTGTCCCTTGGAGAACACTGTGTGAGTTGAGTAATTAAAATATGAGTCTGGAGCATCTTGTGGTACCAGAAAGTAAAGAAATGCTAAAGAAAACAAGCATTTTAAAGGTATAGGAGCCAAACTAAAGATCAGAAATGGCCATAGTTAGAACAACTTGAACAATAAAATAAATACTTACAATACTGAATGACAAAATAAATATCCTGAATTCCCTAGTGACATAAATAACTTGATATGTGAAAAAATTCAGAGAAAGTAACACCTCTTTCTCACTGAAAATTCCAGTATGTAAGTGTTAGATGGAATGAGGAAAATAGGAAAATCATCGTCAAGGGCACCTGGGTGGCTTAGTTGGTTGAGTGTCTGCCTTTGGCTCAGGTCATGATCTCAGGATCTGGGATTGAGTCCCACATCAGGCTCCCTGCTCAGTGGGGAGTCTCTCACTCTCTCTCTCTCTTTCTGCCCCTTCCCTCTTCTGCTCGTGTTCTCGCTCTCACTCCCACTCTCAAAATCTTAAAAAAAAAAAAAAAAAAATCACCATCAGAATACCAGAGTAATAATTCCCCATGGGCCAGGCCTGCTGACAGATGCTGAAATAAGTGGGGAAGTTTAAATAGAAGGATACTTTCATAATCTCAGAGTTTCTCCCCTAAAATATTTAGTAATTATAAGGGAGGAAGTAGTAAGTCTACAGTGTAGAGTGTTGGCAGACCCCATTTTATGGAAGTGACCAAGGTTAACATCACCAATAATATATATTGACATCAGGTAACTCCTGATATGACACACTGAGGAGGACACATTACCTATGTAGTGTCCTTGTCAATAATTCATAATCTCTGTCAAATCATAAAAATACATGAGAGAAACCCAAATTTGAGAGACTTTCAAAAAAACAACTGACTAAGCTGATATCAGGAAAGAAGGCAGAGTAGAAAGCTCCAGAAAAACATATGTCCACTTAGTTAACTATTGTACTGCAGAAATGATCTCAAGCTACAGCTTTGGAACTCTGGAGTCTGTTCGAATACTTGCAGCTTCCAAGATAAAGTTTAGCTGGTAAGTTGTAGTTAGTATTGGTTGATTTCAGTCCTCAGTGTGGTATTAGCTACCCATCCCTCATCCCCACCCCCACGGTAGGCAACCCTGTTTGGACAGCAACCTGTGTTTCTGGCACAGCTTGCTGGAGCCAGAGTGGACAATAAAGACTCTGCCCTCAATATCATTTGATGTTCTGATTATGAATTGTTGCTTTGGAATGTGGAGGTATAGGCACAAAGAGTGGTTGCCATGGTATCAAGTTTTACTGGCTCAGGTAGCTTCCAGAGGACTTAAAGGGGCCATATCTGTTCACTTGTTTGTTTGTTTTTTGGGCATTCAAGAACTACTCTATAAATGAGGGAATTTAGAAAGGCTTGGGGAAGATGAAAGCTCAGAAAAGACCAGAGATGACCTTAGTGCTTTTTCATCAGGCTGATCCCTGGCACAGAGACACCATACGATAAGAAATCATAGGAGGCAGGGGTCTGATTTCTAGAGTTACCACATTATAAGAATCCAGTGTTCTTTTCAACAACAACAACAAAAAAATCACAAGACATACAAAGAAATAGAAAATTATGGCCCATTCAAGGAAGAAAATAAATTGATAAAATGTATACCCGAGGAAGCCCAGATGTCAGACTTATTAGACAAAGACGTTAAACCAACTAAGTTAAAGTTACTTAAAGAGCTAAAGGAAGACATGGACAAAGATAGGAAAGGATCATATGAATAAAGTGAGAATAGCAATAAAGAGACAGAAATTATAAAACAGAATGAAAAAATATATTCTGAAAATAAAAAGTACAATAAAAATTGAAGTGAGATATATATAAGGACTTCAAAAGCAGATTTCAACAAGCTGAAGAAAAAATCAGCAAATTTGAAGACAATTGAATTATTGAGTCTGAGGAAGAGAAGGTAAAAGAATGAAGAAAAGTGAACAGAGCCTACTGTTCACTAATTGGCCTTATGATACACTGAGTGAGCCAATTTATAAGTGTGAGAATCTCAGCAGAAGAGAAAGGACTAGAGAGCATATTTGAAGAAATAATGTCTGAAAGCTTCCCAAATTTGAGAAGAGACATAAGTCTGTAAAACTAAGATGCTCAATGAATTTCAGGTAGGATAAACTCAAAGAGACCTACAAACAGATACTTCGTAATCAGCTATGAAAAAATAAAAACAGAAACTTGAAATCAGTGAGAGAGAAGCGACTTGTCACATATGAGAAACCGTTAATAAAACTGTCAGTATCGCTGGGGCTAATAATACATTATATGTTTATAAAAAAAATTTAAAAATTATAAAAATAAAAACAAAAAACTGTCAGTGTCTCACCAGAAATCTTGGGAGGCCAGAAGTCAGCCAGTTGATATATTGTAAGTGCTGCAAAACAACACCACACACAACTGTCAACCGAGAATTCTTCATTTGGCAAAACTATGCTATAAGAATGAAAGAGAAATGAAGAGATTCCTAGATAAAAGCTAAGTGAGTTTGTTACTCTTAGAATTGCCCTAAAAAATTAGCTAAAGGAGTCCTGCAGGCTGAAATTAAAGGGCTCTAGACAGTAACTCAAAGACTTCTGAAGAAGTAAGTAGCATAGGTAAAGGTAACTACACAAGTAAATATAAAAGAATTACTCAACTTTGGTTCTTAACTCTATTTTTACCTGTATGATTTAAAAGGTAAATATATAAAACAGCAGCTATAAGTTGGTGTTAATGGGCAGACAGTATATAACAATGTAGGTTGTAACAATAATAGTATAAAAGGGGAAGGATGAAGTGTATACCAGCAGAGTGTTTGTGTGATACTGAAATTAAGTTGGTATTATTCACAGTAGGTTGTTATATTAATTTTAATCTCTAAGATTTCTCACAAAGAAAAAACAAAGAATAAAGAACAGCAAAGAAGCAAATTAAAATGGCACATTATAAAAATCAACTAAATACAAAAAGAAACAGTGAAGGGAGAATTAAGGGGGAAAGTCACATAAAGAAACACAAAAAAGAGTTAAATGGCAGAAGTTAGTCTGAAAGAGGGATCTTAATGGGTGGGGGCAGCCTAATTCCTTATCTGGTTGTTCTGCTTGTAGCTGTGTCATACAGCTGGCAGTATGTTTTTCAAGATGTATATCTTTTGACATGGGTGCCTCAGCAATCAAGAGCTTAATGTCAGGCACTTATACGAAAATTAAAAAGTGTCACGTCAGGCACTTAACATTGCATAGTTTAAGTGTATTTTAAATTAGTCCGGCTGATCTCCAATTAAGAGCAGAAGTTGGCAAAATGAATACGAAGAAACATAATCCATGTTCTGAAAACCAAAGATATCTTGAGAAAGAACAAAGTTGGAGGACTCAAACTTCCTGACTTTAAAACTTACTACAAAGTGACAGTAATCTAAATAACATAGCAATGACCTAAGGCTAGACATACGGACCAACAGAATAGAATAGGAAACCTAGAAAGAAACCTCCCTATATACAGTCAAATGATTTTCAACAAGGTGCCAAGACCATTTGATCTTTTCAACAAATGGTGCTGAGAAAACTGGATTTCCACATGTAGAAGAACAAAATTAGACTCCTACCACATATCATAAATGAAAAATAAAGTGGATCAAAGACCTAAAAGACCTAAATATAAGAATTACATTTAAAAGATTCTAAATGTAAGAATTAAAACTATAAAATTCTTTTAAGAAAACATGGAAGGGGAGTAGTGTCCATGACAGTGGATTTGGCAATGATTTCTTGGAAATGACACCAAAAGCACAGGCAACAAAAGAAAAAATAGATAAACTGGACTTTATCAAAGTTTAAAACTTCTGTGCAAAGGACACTGTCAAGAGAGTGAAAAGATAACCCACAGAATGGGAGAAAATATTTGCAAATTATATATATGATATGGGATTACTAACCAGAATACATTAAGAATTCCTAGACCTCAACGACAAAAGAAAATAACCCAATTTGAAAACATGCAAAGGACTCGAATAGATATTTCTCCAAAGCAGAAATACAAATGGAAAATAAGTACTTGAAAAGATGATCAACTTAATTAGTCCTTAGGGAAATGCATATCAAAACCATGAGATTCCACTTCATTCTCACTAGGGTGCTTATGATAAAGAATACAATTAGAGTTGGTGAGCATGTGGAGAAACTGGAACCCTCAGAAATTGCTGGTGGGAATATAAAATGGTGCACTGCTTTGAAAAACAGTCTGGAATTTCTTCAAATGTTAAACATAGAATTATCATATGATCCAGAAATTACTCTGAGGTAGATATATATACAAAACATGTACATGTACATGAATGTTCACAGCAGCATTATTTGTAATAGTCAAAAAAAAATACAAAGAATGTGAATGTCCATCAACTAACTGGGTAGTAGATAAAGTGTGGTATACCTGTACAATGGAACTTTATTTAGCCGGGCAAAGGATTGTGATACTGACACATGCTACAGGATTGAACCTTGAGAATACTATGCTAAGTGAAAGTAACCAGTGACAGAAGGCCACATTTTTATATGATTCCATTTATGCAAAATGTCCCAGGATTGGAAAATCTATAGAGACAGAAAGTAGATTATCAATTACTAAGGCCTATGATGGGGGAATAGGGAATAACTACAGATTAGATTTTGGGGGGTTAGTAAAAATATTCTAGAATCAGACAGTGGTGATGGATGCACAACTTTCTGAATATTTTAAAAATCACTGAATTGGGGGTGCCTGGGTGGCGCAGTCTGTGTCTGACTCTTGACTTCGGCTCAGATCATAGTCTTAGGGTCGTGAGTTGGAGCCCCACCTCGGGGTCTGCTCTGTGTTCAGCAGGGAATCTGCTTCTCCATCACCCTCTCCCTCTGCCCCTTCCTCTGCTCCCATTTTCTCTCTCTCTTTCTCTCTTTAAAATCAATCAGTCAAAAATTTTTAAAAAGTCACTGACCTAAACTCTAAATAGTTGTATTTTATTGCTAGGAAAAAGGATGGATGGAAAGGAATCTGTAGATTAAATGAGACTTAAGAGATATAACAACCATTTTTATAAATCTAATTTGGATCCACATTTGAATAAATGAACTTTTAAAAATGATACAGTGGGGCGCCTGGGTGGCTCAGTGGGTTAAGCCGCTGCCTTCGGCTCAGGTCATGATCTCAGGGTCCTGGAATCGAGTCCCGCATCGGGCTCTCTGCTCAGCCAAGAGCCTGCTTCTCTCTCTCTCTCTCTCTCTCTGTCTGCCTCTCTGCCTACTTGTGATCTCTGTCAAATAAATAAATAAAATATTTTAAAAAAAATGGATACAGTACTCAGTACCACTGAACACTTGAAAATGGTTAAATGGTAAATTTTATGGCTATTTTATGTATTTTAGAATAGGATTATTTGAATAATATCTGAATATATTAAGGAATTAATTGTTTTAGGTGTGATTGTGCCATGTGAATTAAATTTTTTAAAGTATCCTCATCTTTTGGAGATATGTAATGAAATATTTTCAGATGAAATTACATGATGTCTTACATTTGTTTTAGAATAGTTCTTGAGATGGGAAGTTAATGGGGGTGGAGACGTAAGAAGATAGGCCATGCATACATCTGGGGTCTCTTTACCTTTGGTATGTTAGTAGTGTCCATATTATAAAGTTTAAAAGTGCTCATTCCTGAGACCAGTATCAAGAGGTAATATTCAGTAAATTTGGGTTGGATCTCAGGAATATGCCCATCTGTGGAAACTGCTGTGCCTAAGTGATTATCATATAGGATGTCCACATGTCTTAACTTGAAAGGCATTGCTTTAGACCAGTCTCACTTGTAAAACATAGGTGCTAAAACCTTAAATACCATATTGGCAAATAAATCAGTATATTAAAATAATCACCTAGAGTGAATAATTAGTTTGTTCAAGGAATGCAAAGATTGTTCAAGGATGGCAATTGTACTGATGTAATCATTTGTGTCAGCAGAATTTATTGAGATGATTAATGCTGTTGTAACAGACAACTACAGGATCTCAATGGTTTTAGGCAGGACAGTTCCTCACCCACAGGTGGTGTGTGTCCTGCAGTTCTCCTGAGCAGCTCTCCTTTGGGTGATGACTAGGGATCTGGGCTGTTTTCATTAGGTTCTCTTCATCATGTCAGAATCCTTTCCCTCCAGGCTTGGGGACTAGGGAGATAATGTGAGTGACAGCATAGGACATTTCAGGGATGAGTCACAGAAATGCACATATCACTTTCACTCCTGTTGGCCATAATCCAAGCTCCTAGGCCTAATCTAATTGCAAGGGAAGCTGGCCAATGTAGTCTTCCCATCAGCGCTGGAAGAAGAAGCTATACCAGTGACCACCCAGCCAATCTCTGCCCTAGAGATTAAAGAGAAATACTCTGTGTGGAAGTTCTCCCACTGCCATATTCCATATCAAAAGTCCAACTCTAATTGCCACCAACTTATGGTATTACTTTCATATCTCTGTTGTCACTTCAAAGGAAAAAGGAACATGAACCTTTCAAAAGTTATTAACAAGGGAAAATTCTGTAGTCATCCTGATAGTGGTGATTTAAAGTAAATTCCTTATTATAGCCAAAACAACAGAAAAATTTTAGGTCTTTTATTTTTTTAAGATTTTATTATTCATTTATTTATTTGACAGAGAGAGAGAGAGAGAGAGAACGAGCAAGCGAGCAAGCAGGGGAGGAGGAGGAGAAGCAGGCTCCTTGCTGAGCAGGGAGCCTGATGTGGGGCTCTATCTCAGGTCCCTGAGATCATGACCTGAGCCAAAAGCAAACGTTTAACCAACTGAGCCACCCAGGTGCCCCTTAAGAATTTTTTTAAAGCAGTTTTATATGCACAGCAAAACTGAGTGGAAGATACAGAGATTTCCAATATACCTCCTGCCCCAATACATGCATAGTCTCCCCCATTATCAACATCTCCCACTAGAGAGATAGGTGTACTATAAGTGATGATCCCACACTGATACATCATAATCACCCAAAGTCCAAAGTGTACATTACAGTTCATCCTTAGTGTAGTGTTTTCTATGAGCTTGGACAAATGCAGGACATGTACCCATCATTATGGTATCATACAAAGTATTTTCACTGCCTGAAAAATTTTTATGTCTGCCCATTTGCCAGCCTCCCCACCTCCTGCCAATCCCTGGCAACCACTGATCTCTTTACTGTCTCTGTAGTCTTGCCTTTTCCAGATCGTCCTATAGCTGGGGTCATACAGCATGTAGCCTTCTCAGATTGCTTCTTTCACTTAGTAATATGCATTTAAGGTTCTTCTGTGTCTTTTCATGGCTTGATAGCGCATTTCTTTTTAGTACTGACTAATACTACATTATCTGGGTGTACCACAGTGTATCCATTCACTTGCTGAAGGACATCTTGATTGCTTCCAAATTTTGGCAATGATAAACGTTAGAGCTACTATAAACACCTGCGTGCATATTTTTGTGTAGACATAGTTTTCACTCCTTTGCGTAAATACCAAGGAGCGTGATAGCTGGATGATATGGTATGAGTATGTTTAATTATATAAGAAACCTCCAACTGTCTTCCAAAAGGTATACATTTTATATTCCCACTGCAATGAATGAGAGTTCCTGTTATCCCACATCCTCCCAATTTTTCGGTGTCAGAGTTCTGGATTTTGGCCCTTTTAATAGATACATAGCTGTCTCTAACTATTTCAGTTTACGTTTCCCTGATGACACAGATGTAGAGCATCTTTTCATACCATTATTTATCATCAACATATTCTTTGGTGAGTTCTCTGTTAAGGTCTTTGGCCCATTTTCAAAGCACATTGTTTGCTTTCTTAGTGTTGAGGTTTTAGAGTTCTTTGTATATTTTGGATAATAGTTCTTCATCAAATGTGTCTTCTGCAAATATTTTCTTCCAGTCTTTGCGAAGGAGCTAGGTCCCTATAGACAGCGGTTGCTGCCGTGGCTTTCTGATCCCCAGTGTAGGCTGACAGTAGGACACATTGAAACAGTAGTTCCAGATTCCCCAGTTTCTGGATTGCAAGCAGAGCAAGCTATTCCCCTGGCAGACCAGTTTTTAGTGTTGTTTTGGGAGCCATTCCTGGTAGCTCAGCCTAGAATCTTCATTTTTACACCTAGTGGGTAAAGCGCTTAACCCCCCCAGATTAAGCCTGTTTAAAATGGCTGGAGGGCTTTCTGGTTTTGTGACTGAATCCTAACTGATAATGATTGCTAGGTGAAAAATGCTGGCCATGGAACACTACGTCCCTTTCTGATGACAAAAACAACCTGGGTGTTTGTGAATATCCCTGCCCAATCCACTGAAATAACAGAGAAAAATGAGGAGAAGGTGCGGGAGTAGAGGAGGAAGAGAAGTAGTTGACAGTCACACTATTAAGTAGGGTGTGGTCCCATCACTGGAAAGAAAGCTTTTTGAAATTTTTGGTAGATCTAGCCAGTGAGATCAAATTGGAGGAATTAATGGTAGTGATGCTAAATACTCATAGTGAACAAAATAGGGCTCCCAAGAGATTTTTGGAGTAACCGTAAATTCTGAATATCTGGGTCAATAGAGAGAAAACTGAAGGACCTCAGTTTGAAAGTTGTGAAAAGGCCCTAGGTTTGTATTCCTATTCTTGGCATTCTCCTCTAGGCTTCATTTTGCTTGGCTTACTCATTATGTAAAGTGAGTGGTTTTACCTGACCTGTTTCTAATACGTGAAATAAGAACAGAGTGTTCTAAAATATACCCGGGATTTTGTATTTATTCAGGTATGGTCATGCCAATGGAACAGGAGATAATTGCCATTGCAAGGATAGGTTATTACTCAGTTCTCAAGAGCAGCGGGCATGCCCTGCAACTCAGGGCCATAGAAGGAAGCACCAGAGTTGGCTAAGAGGCAGGAGTGAGGTGTTAGTATGAACACAGCACTTCGCTGTGATTTCCGTGGAAAAGGCAAGCCACACAGGCTGAGCAGATTTAGGATTGGCTAGTCTGTATAATTTTGTCAGGCTCTGGGCTGTAGGAGCTGTCCCCAGTTGTCTGACTCTTGGCGCAGGCATGCTTAGGGAATAGGAATAGTGACTCAGGCCAATAAAGGAGGTGGTTGAGGGATTGAGCTCTGGATTGGTTGGTTTGCTTTTAAGCAATGTGTTCTGCAGTGGTTACTTGCTATCTTTAGAAATTACCTAGTCCTGGGAGAGGCAGTCCCTCCAGGATCAGCAAGGTCCCAGATGCCAGAGCATCAGTACAGAAAATAAGAAAACGGGGGGCCTGGCTGGCTCAGTCAGTAGAGCACATGATTCTTGCTCCTGGAGTTGTGAGTTTGAGCTCCATGTTGGGCATAGAGGTTACTTAAAATTTTTTTTTAATTATGCAGAAAATAAGAAAATATAGTTGATACGCAGAGAAAGAATGGAGCATGTACTCCCAGATAACTTAGAGATATAGAATCAGTAACTTTTCAGAAACTTGCGGATGTGTCAGAAACCATTTGAATGTGCTTCATAAATCCAAGCATTCAACAACTAAATCAAAACATGCAATTTTTTAAAAAGGTTTTATTTATTTATTTGACAGAGAAAGAGAGCACAAGTAGGCGAAGCGGCAGGCAGAGGGAGAGGGAGAAGCAGGCTCACCACCGAGCAGGGAGACCCGTGTGGGGCTCGATCCCAGGACTCTGGGATCATGACCTGAGTGGAAGGCAGATGCTTAGCCCACTGAGCCAACCAGGTGCCCAAAACATGCAAATATTGACAGTTGTTTAACAACATTTCCAAGTTCTCTATGGATGACAAATTTCTCTAGGTAACATGTACCGAATGCTCTCTGTGTGCTCGGCACCATTGTAAGACATCTACATGGAATATCTCATTTAATCCCCAACAATCTTATGCAAGTACGTATTAATATTATTACCATTCGCAGTTGGGGAACTGAAGTTTAGAGAGATTAAATAACTTGAGTTCATGCTACTCCCAAGTGGGAGTTGGTATTTAAACTCAGTTTAGTCTCACCTTAGAGTAATCACTCTTCTCTGTTATTTCTCTTCCTGCAATAAAAATATAACAAGTAATTATACATATTTGCAAAGCTTTTGGACTGAAGGTCAGTTTAGCATGATAGTTAAGAGCATGTAAACAGGGTAATAATAGTACTAACTTGATAAATTAGTTAATGTAATGCGCTTAAAACAGTGCTTGGCAACATAGTAAGCACTCAATAAATGTCAGCTATTATTAATGTATATTCCTTACTAAGTGTTTAACCTGTGTATGAGAATTTGTTGGCTCAATGTTTAAATAAACTCTCTATAGCTATGATTAAGACCTAGTCTTAAATAAAAATAAATTTAAAAGTCAATAGCTAACTCTTTATTCTTTGCAATACCTGTAACACAAATGCCCATATGAAAAGAGAAATTGGGGGGTGCCTGGGTGGCTGTCGGTTAAGTGTCTGCCTTCAGCTCATGTCATGATCCCGGGGTTCTGGGATGAGCTCTTGTCTGGCTTCCTGCTCAGCGGGGAGCCTGCTTCTCCATCTCCTTCTGCCTCTCCCTGCAGCTTGTGCGCTCTCTCTCTCTCAAATAAATAAATATCTTAAAAAAGGGAAAAAAAAAAAGAAAAAAATTGGTATTATAATACCATTAATAGTTATTCTACCATTCTTTAAAAGTGTTTGATAGGTACTAGCATCACATTCATTGCCCTAAATTGTTACTATATCTAGGGATGGCCTGAAGACTATAATAATTTTCTTTTTCCATTTCATTTTTTTAATCAGAGAAAAGCGGTTACAGGAATGGAAAGCTCTTAGGAAAAAACAAAAATTTGGGGAATTAAGAGAAATTTCTGGAAATCAGTACGTGAATGAAGTCACAAATGCAGAAAAAGATGTATCAGTTATAATTCATTTATACAGATCAAGGTAATTACCATAACATTTTTGCAAAATATTAATATACTAGTAATATTTTAAGATATTTATGTCTGGTTTTGAGATTTTATAAAGCATATAACAAAACCTATTCAAGAAAAGAAAGCATATATAACATTAAAAAACAGAATCTAACCAAGTAAATTTGAAGATCTAATTGGTTTTATTAAGTGATTAATGAATCAGGCAGCATCCTATCCAGCAGGTGGAGGGGAATTGCAAGGAGTTGTACAAAATGGAAGGTTTTTATAGCAAGGAGGGTGGGACAGGAAGTTATTAGTAAAAGAAAAGAAAGGATTATTTCAGGCAAAGTGACTTTCTCTTAGGGGGAACAGGAGGGGTTTTTAATTAGATGGATCACCTCATCTTCCTTTGGGGAATGGAGAGCTCTGTAACAGATTACCTCATTTGGTACTAACCAGAAAATTCCAGATATCACTCCTGGAGAGGTTGAAACTGTAATTAAGTCTTTGCTGTCCTGGGGGCAAGTGATTCCACCTTGGGCCTGTGGCTTTCTTTTTAACATAAACATACATGTATGTAGAGAGTAATGGGCTTCAGGAATTTAGGTATTTTATTATGTTTTCATGTCTAATTTAAAGAACTTGTCACACTTTTTAGGAGAATAGCATTCTTTCAGGGCACCTGACTGGCTCAGTCAGAAGAGCATTCAGCACTTGATCTCAGGGTTGTGAGTTTGAGCCTCATGTTGGGTGTAGAGATTACTTAAATAAATCCACTTTAAAAAAAAAAAAAGAAGAAAAATAACACTTTTAGGCAGTTATTTTTTTTAATTTATTATGGAAAATTTCAAACATACAGAAAAGTAGAAAGAATGATAAAATGAACACTCTAAAGGCCAGCTGGGTAGATTCAAAAATGAACATTTTCCCACTTTTGTATGTTTTTATTTATATGTAGGTGTGTGCATGTGTATTTTTTGCAGAATCAGTTCAAAGTAAATTATATACAGCATAAACCTTTCTTCCTGAGTACTTCAGCATGCATCTTCAAAATATAAGGACATTTTTCTATATAACCATAATGCTGTTTTCTCATCTAACAAAATTACTAATAATTCCAAAATTAATAATAATTGACGAAGGATCCAGTCAAGGGTCATGCAGTGCATTTGGATATATCATGTCTTTTAAGTCTCTTTTAATGGAACAATTCCTTTGTACTCCCCTATGCTCCTAAATCAATTAATTTATAGTGCCTACTTGTACTAAGTGTAACCCAAATGTCCCCTGACCTACCAGCCTAGTATACAGTAACTGGGTAGAGTGGACTTTCTCCAACTCTGTGCCACAGAGACACTGCTAGCTCCTAGAGTTTCACAGATCTCTCCAGCATTAGGTCCCCGCTACTCTGCCTGGGCTCCAAGCCAGTCCAGGAACAGAGGCCACATGAGTTTCCCCCATTGTCTTCATCTCATTCTTTGAATAAAAAATTTCTTCTCTTTTCAGGTCCTCACAGAAACTCTGCACAGAGCAATTTATGCAAATTAGAGCCCCGCTGTTTACCAGCTTACCAGTTTCTCGCACAAATTTTGAGAGGAGGCCATGTCCCATTAAAGAAGACATTACTGTCATTGTAACTAAAATGCTTAGTAATTAATTTTTGAGTAGCTGAAAGCCTTAAAAAGAATCATTTCCCACTTTTCCCGTACCACTTAGCTGGTTAAACCAATTCGTAAATGATGCTGATTTTGGTTCCTCACCAGGAAGTATGAGGCACACTGACATTTACAATAGTGGGATCTCTGTGTGAGAAATGTTACATACTGAAGTGGTTCACTGAGTATCTTTTCTGGGACCCAGTATGATTAGCAGAATGGATGCTGGTTTTGAATGCCCATACCACAGCATAAAATTACTTACTTTGATGGTTATTTCTAGATAAATGATTAGATTGGACAAATAATTTTCAAAAATTCATGAAAGAGATCAAATGTGTTACAGTTTCAGCTAGGCTGTTTCAAACTCTCATTTCCTCTGATGGACTCAAAGAATAAGCATCTTTTAAATAATTTAAGTATTTGTGACCCTGGAAGATTTTTTGAGGTTCAGTCAGTCTAAGATAGTTACATAAAATATTCATTTCTCTTGACATTAAGATAATGCATTAATACGTTGGTATAAAACACACATTTTAAGAAAATTAATCTATAATCAAATTAATAAAACAAAATAATTACTTGTGTGACAAATAGTCCTTAGAAAACTCCATTTTTTTTTTTTTTTAAGATTTATTTATTTATCTGACAGAGACACAGGGAGAGAGGAACACAAATGGGGGAGTGGGAGAGGGAGAAGCAGGCCTCCCACTGAGCAGGCAGCCCGATGTGGGGCTCCATTCCAGGACCCTGGGTTCATGACCTGAGCCAAAGGCAGATGCCCAATGACTGAGCCACCCAGGCGCCCCAAATGTCTAGTTTTTAATAATGGATTGACTCGTAACTTTCCATATTGTAAAGTAGAGTATAACTGCTAAATATATTTGCATTTCTAGCTGCCTTCTTTTTTTTTTTTTTTAGGATTTTATTTATTTATTTGACAGATAGAGATCACAAGTAGGCAGAGAGGCAGGCAGAGAGAGGAGGAAACAGGCTCCCCGCCAAGCAGAGAGCCCCAGCAGGGCTCCATCCCAGGACCCTGGGATCACAACCCCAGCCGAAGGCAGAGGCTTTAACCCACTGAGCCACCCAGGTGCCCCTTCTAGCTGCCTTCTATAAATTTTACAGGAACAGAGTTGTTGTTTGTTTGTTTGTTTTTTAAGATTTTATTTATCTGAAAGAGAGAGTGTGTGAGAGAGCACAAGCAGGGGAGCTGCAGAGGGAGAGGGAGAAGCAGGGAGCCTGAGGCAGGGTTCCAACACAGGACGCAGGATCATGACAGCCCAACGCAGAGGCTTAATGGACTGAACCACTCAGGTACCCCAAGAGTTTGTTTTTTTAAGTAGTTTCCTATGTTCTGTAATTTTAATGTCTTTTTGCCATTTTGCATGGTGTCCCCTAGGGGGATCTAATCTCCCTGGGCCAGCTTAGTGGCTGAGCTTCAGGTCAGCCTTGACTGTTATTTTATTCAGTCTTACACCTCTGTCCAAATTCCACTTTTGGGTTTCTACGTCATTCCTAAGCCAAATGCATATTTTAAGCCTTGAATACCATAACTAGGCCCTAATCTCACGTTCTCATGCAGAAGTCTCCCTTATATTTTACAGTTCTTCTGGGGTTAAATTCTGGCCCCTGAATTCTGGAGAGACCACAGAGAACCATGAAAGCTACACTGAGGAACCCAGACTTTATACTGAAGGCAGTGAGGAGCCATTGAGGGATTTTAAGCTTGAGGGCAGAGCAGTTGTTGCATGGTGAGAATTTCATGCTAAGCTCCCTTCGTCAGCAGGGTCAAGGATGAATTTGGGATACCAAGACTGGAAACAGACCACTTAGGACAATCTAATGAAGCTCAGATAAGAAAGGAAAGGAGGGGGCATCTGGGTGGCTCAGTGGGTTAAAGCCTCTGCCTTCAGCTCAGGTCATGATCCCAGGGTCCTGGGATGGAGCCCCGAATCGGGCTCTCTGCTCATCGGGGAGCCTGCTTCCTCCTCTTCTCTCTGCCGGCCTCTCTGCCTACTTGTGATCTCTGTCTGTCAAATAAATAAAATCTTTAAAAAAAAAAAAAAAGGAAAGGAGAAAGGTAATGGTGAAAAAGAGGAGAGGTTAGGTATGAGATTAGGAAGTAGAAGCAACATGATTTGATTACTGATTAGATATTGTAGAGAATAGAGATTTTTGGCCTTAGTGACAACCTAAGAAAATACAGGAGAAATGTATAATATATACGGATATATATTTTTTTCTTTGAGGGAGGAGGGGAGATGATGTTCATCAATGTTGATATCAGAATGGTAAGATTGCACAGTGAATGTGTCTAGTGTGAGAAGAGGATCCAGGACACAATCACAAAGAACATCTACATTTGAGTCATAGAAGGAGGAAGTCAAAGAAATAAAAAGAAAATTAATAGACAGTGTTATCACAGTAGCTCTTCCTGCCCACAGGTCCTGTCCCTGTGCTTTAATAAAACCGCCTTTTTTTTGCACTGGGGAAAAAAAAAAGGTGTTATCACAAAAGCCAAAAAAAGGGAAAACCTTACAAGAAAGGAAGGGAATGGAGCATAGAGATTATTATTTTCCTTTTTATTTGGGCTATGAACAGGAGAGTAGTTATTTGAAGGAGACAGAGTTGTAAGAACTTTAAAAAAATTTAGTAACTTATATTTATAGAAAGTGGAGAAGATTGAAAGAAGCAGTTAAAGAGAAAGCAAAATAACAGAGAACGTTCCCATGCGAAATGAGTATGAGATAAAGAATTGGCTCCGAAACCGTTTGATGAGGCTGTGAGTGAGTAAGAGAGAAAAGGAATTAATTGAAGAATGGGTATTTTTGGAGTCTCGTGATAGCAGAAAGAATTGCAGGTTCTGGTCACACTTCCAATCAAGTTTTTTAAGTTTAGTTGTTAGTAATCTCTATACCCAACATGGGGCTCATACTTTTGACTCCAAGATCAAGGGTCATATGCTCTTCCAACTGAGCCAGTCAGGTGCCCCTTAAATAGCTGATGGGGAATAGTTCTGGATAATGGGGAACAGGGTGCTGCATAGAGTGGGATGTCAAAGAAAAGTGGGTGAAGTATGTTAGAGTCAAGAAATTCAAGGAATTTTGAGATGAGACACTTTGGATGCCATAAACTCATGTGGGAATAAGCCCAAGGTGGTGGAAAGTGTTGGAATCCCTTGTTTCATCTCAGAACTGCCAAAGATTCCCTAGAAGTGCCCTGTCTTGTTTTATTTTTCCTGGGTCCTATAAACTGGGAACTAACTTCATGAAACTGATGCTAGGTCAGATGTAGTTAGCCTTAGTTAGGCATCAAATTCCTATGGTAGCATGCTTCACTCCCAGGCTATAATTGTGTTTACAGTAAATATGGGAGGACTCTGTAGTTTATCATTACTAAAGGTAACAATGGAGGATGAGAGTTGATATGCTGTTATATTAAAAGAATATCCAAAGAGGTATACCTGAGTGGCTCAAGATGGTTAAGCTTCCGACTCTTGGTTTCCACCCAGGTCTTGATCTTATGGGTCAAGGGATGGGGCTCTGCACTCAGCAGGGAGTCTGCTTGAAGATTCTCTCCCTCTGCCCCTCCCCCCACCCGCACACACTCTCTCTTTGTCAAACAAATAAATTAAAAAAAAAAAAAAAAATATCCAAAAGTACATTTTTTTTTTTTTAAGATTTTTTTTTTTTAATTTGACACAAAGGTACATTTTTGTCATGGAGATGTTTCACTTACTCTGTTAGACTGAGATAAGTAGTCTGTTTTTAAAGATATTGTGTACTATTTCTCTTTTTAGCATCCCAATGTGTTTGTTGGTTAACCAGCATCTTAGTCTCCTGGCAAGAAAGTTTCCAGAAACTAAATTTGTTAAAGCCATCGTGAATAGCTGTATTCAACACTACCATGACAATTGTTTACCAACAATTTTTGTTTATAAAAACGGTCAGATAGAAGGCAAATTCATTGGAATTATAGGATGTGGAGGGATAAATCTCAAGCTAGAAGGTAATGATATTATTTTTAAAATGTTTATTTAAAAAAACAGGTGAAAACTTCCATAAATTAACAAGTACCATGAAAGTTTATTTCCATAAAATATAAGGTGTTTTTCCTTCCCTTCTAATCTCTTCTTGTATGCCTCCTGATTAATTTTCCTATAATAATACTCTTACTACAACAACTACTTGCTTAAATCCTTAATAGTTCTTTCTGTGAAATAAGTTAAAAAATACAGAATCTTTGCTTGAAAATTTTAGCCTACCTACCCAACTATATTACTCAATGTTTTCTAGTTTCTGCTCCAGCCAAGCTGTTCTTCAACCACTACTGGAGAAACTCCTTATTCATTTGTGCCTTTATTCCTTGTCTCATATGTTCCCTATACCCCAAACACCCTACCATTCTTTGTTCTCTCTCCCATACCCTATTCCTTTGTGGTTCTCCTAGGTTTCCATTTCTCTCATTATGTGATTTTGGATGGACTCATAATCTTGTCTTCTTCTTCTCTACTAAATATCTATAGCATATTTTCTCTGTACAATTTATCTTTCACTTATCCACATACTATCTGATTTTGTCAGTTAATCAAGTCCCTTTCTTTTCATAGCACAGTACTTTATACCTTTAACGTCTTTAATAATTTTTACGTGCTAAGCTACTTCTAAGGCCATATCCTTGATCTAGTCATTTCTCGGAATTGCTTTAATCTATATTATTAAAATCTTTTTCTCATACCATCATGTGAAAGCCATTTAACTTCACCCTTTTAATTAAAAAATTAATGCATGAGTACAAACAATAATATAGCAAACATTCATGTAATTGATTACTGCCCCAAAATAACAAATGTGAACATTTATTCATTTGCGTGAGCTATTTGTTTGTTGTTCAAATAAACACTACAGATATAGTTGAAGTTACTTATATTGTCATTCCTAGTCCCATTCCCCTTCCTGTTTCCCTACAGGTAATCACTAAGATGAATAGTGTATTATTGGTCCATGTTTTGGGGTTTGTGTGTGTGTTTATATATTTAAACAATTTTTTAAATTGTTGTAAAATACACATAACATGAAATTTATCATCTTAACCATTTTTATAAAAATGTTTAATACAGAATTATTAACTATAGTTACCATGCTGTGCTGTGCATTACATACCCAGGACTTATTTAACAATTTTTAAGGATATAGTTCAGTGTTATTAAGTACATTCACACTGTTGTGCAAGTATCACCACTATTCATCTCTAGAACTCTTTTCATTTTACATAACTGCAACTCTATACCCATGGAACAATAGCTCCCCATTCCCTTCTCCTCCAGTCTTGGCAACCACCACTCTACCTACTGACTCCATGAATTTGACTATACTCAATACCTCATATAAGTGAATCATACAGTATTTGTCTTTTTGTAACGGCTTATTTCACTTAGCATAATGTCCTTAAGGTTCATTCATTTTATAGCATCTGTCAGAGTTTCCTTCCTTTTTAAGGCTGAATAATATTCCAGTTTATGTTTAGACCATATTTTGTTTATCCATTCATCTGTCCATGGACACTTGGGTTATTTCTACCTTTTGGCTTTTGTCAATCATGCTGCTATAAACAGAGACGTACAACTACTCTGTTCTAGTCCAAGTCTTTTGGGTATATATTCAGAAGTAGAATTGTTGGGATCATACAGTAATTCTATTTTAAGTTTTTGAAAAACAGCATACAGTTTTGTATAATGGCTTCCCCGTTTTACACTCCCACCTACCATGCACAGGAGTGCCAATTTCTCTACATCCTCACCAACATTTGTTTTCTCTGTATGTATGTGTTATGTATAGTAACAGTCCTAATGTATGTGAGGTGTTTTCCCCACTGATTTTTAATGTTTGCTAATGTCACTTTTCCTGGTTCCAAAAATGCTTCAATTTATTTCTGAAGTCTATACTATTTGTCTATCCTCAAATCAATCAACAGCACTGTGTTTAGTACTACAGCTTTATAACAATCTAGTTATCTCTAGTAGCACAAGTCTTTCTCAAAATTTCATATAAATGTTGGAATTAGTCAACTTACATGAAAAATCTAAATGTTGGAATTAGTCAACTTACATGAAAAATCCTGTTATTAGAATCATATTTATAGATGATTTGTTGAAGATTTGATATCCAATAACAATGGATGTTCCAATCCATGAATGAGATATATCTCATCATTTATTTTTTATGTCTTTTGTAATTTTCCTCATAGATGTATATATTACATTTTGTAACATATTTTGTAATTTTCCTCAGAAGTGTGTTTGTAATTTGCCTCATAAATGTTCTGTTCATCCATATAGTACTTAAGAAAAAATTTGACATAATGATGAATTTATAGGGATTGGGGTTTTTGGTTAGCAGCTCAATTCTTTCGGTTTCTCTCTCAGATATATTTTGGTAATTTATATTTTTGTTAAAATTTTCCCATTGAAGTTTTCACATGTCTTGGCATAAATTTCTCATAGTCTTATAGCCATATTAGAATCTTTACTTTGGTTATGTCCCATGTAAATTCCTTATATGAACTGGTTTCTTTCCTTTTGTGATAATTTTTGTTGAGGTATATCTGTTAGTTTTTTCAGCGCATGAGCTTTTGATTTTGTTGGTCATCTATACTGATTTAGTTTTTCTACTTTTGCTAGGCCTTTTCTTCATTATATTCCTCTTTCAGCTTTTCTTATTTTATTTTATTTTTCTTATTTTCTTTATTTTTTTCTAGTTTCTTGATTTGAACTTTTTTTAAAATTTTTTTAATTTTATTTTTTATATTGATTTGAACTTTTAAGCCACTTATTTTCAGTCAATTTACAATAAACATTTTAGCTACAATTTCTCCCTTTAACTTTGCTGTATCCAACATGTGTTTTGATATTGTAGTACTTTCATTGTCAGTCAATTCTAAAGATATCCTCATTTACACATTGATTTTATTAGTATCAGTTACTTTGTCGCATAAATGAGTTATTTTCATTTTCCAAGATTTTTACTGGATTTAATGATGGGTTATTTATTGCAGAACTTGAATGGAAACTAGCAGAAGTTGGAGCAATACAGACTGATTTAGAAGAAAACCCCAAAAAAGACATTGTAGATGTGATGGTATCTTCAATTAGAAACACTTCTATTTATGATGACACTAACAGTTCAAACAGTGATAATGATGACACCAAATAGAAATATTTAATAAATAGCTTCAAAGTATTTATATACTGTTTTGTCACTGCCTTAACAATCAGAGATCAGAACATTTATGGATTTATTTTCATTTTTATATTAGAATTATAGCTTATATATCATTTCAAAAACTTTCAGGTATTTCAGAATATTTATTGCCTCCAACAAAACCAGAATTTGTACTAAACCCTTAATATTTTTCTGTGGTTTATCATCTTTTGGACCCATTTTGGATAAAGGCACAGATAATACAGGTCCTCCGTGTCGCTTACTCCCAAAGAGGCCTATGAATGAACATAATGAAAGATGACCATGAAATTTCATTTCATTTCATTTACATCAATAGATTTTATTTTTATTTTCTTATTTTTATTATTATTTTTTAAGTAAGCTCCATGCCCCATGTGGGGTTTGAACCCATGACCCTGAGATTGTAACATGCTTCAGTGACTGAGCAAGCTAGGTGCCACTATATCAACAGATTTTAAACTCTATTATTTAGGGGACTTGACTGAAAATACTTAAATTTATGACCATTTTTTACCTCGAAATCTCTTACCTGTTAAAAAAAATTAACCACTCAATAGAAAAACACAATTTAAGGATTCTGAAAAGTACATAAGAAACACCTGGACACATTATTATTGTTTTCGATAATTCTGTTATGAAGTTAGAAAATTACTAAGTACTCTCACTGATGGATTATAGAATCACAAGTACATGACATGTAAAGTTTCTAAATCAGGAGAAGTGAGAAAAATATATTGTGAGGCTTTCCTATGTTTTAATAGTAATCACAGAGGAATTCATCATGAAAAAGTATACAAAATTAGGACACTGCGAAAGACCTGGAGGATGTTTTATCTTGGCTTAGTAATGAACACCACTTTTAGAGAAAAGGCTGGTAAATCCAGCATGTAATAGTTCAATAACATTTTATTCTATTTTGTTTGTATTGATGACCCATCATTCTGATTGTGGATGTTCACTGATGTTTGTGAGAGAATCTAGACTAAGTTACAAAAATAAATTGGCTGAATTGAGACAGTTCAACATGGATTCAAGAAAAGACTGCTGCTCTTGGGGGTGGGAGGAAGTAGGAATCACAGAGGCGCCAGACCATGAGGAAGTGGGAGGAAAGTTAAATAAAGATTTGAATACAGTAACCAGGTAAGGTAAAACCAAATGATCTAACTTTGCAAAAGATTAGGAAGATCGCTTTCTTCTGAGACAGCTAAGAAGGGCTTTTGAAACCGTACATATTGGGATGAAGGGAGGGAAAGTTGAGGGTTGCACAAGATGGTCTTTTTTTTTTTTTTTTTTTTAGATTTTTTTTTTTTTCTTATTTGACACAGAGAGAGACAGTGAAAGAGGGAACACAAGCAGGGGGAGTGGAAGAGGGAGAAGCAGGCTCCCTACTGAGCAGGGAGCCCGATGTGGGACTTGATCCCAGGACGCTGGAACCACGACCTGAGCCAAAGGCAGACGCCCATTGACTGAGCCACCCAGGTGCCCCAAGATGGTCTTTTTTTTATAGTATTATGCACACATGTAAGAGAAATAATAACCTATACAGGTCCAACTCCTAAAATTCTCTTTAACAAATGGGTGGATATCTTTCTAAATAGGATAAAAGTTGTGGAAATGAAAAGCCACATTATAAGGTTAAAATGTAACTTTAATACCATGTAATGCATATAAATACAAACATTGTCCTATCTCCAGTTAAAACCAAATGAAAAAAGTCCCACTAAATGAAATTTTTTTAAGTAAATACATATTTGTTTTCTTAAGTTAAAATTAACAGAGGGAGTACAGTATTTAAGATAGCTGAATGAAACGATACAGATTTCCATTCCAACTGTTAAATCCACCAGGTGGCAGTAAGTTTTTATTCATAAGAACAGTTCATGAAGACTTAAACATTTGTAAAAATCATAAAATTCTAGCATGTTTTAAGTGGCTGTGAGTCCAGTCAGTCTTTTTCAAATGAATCATGTGTGTGCACATGCCTAAACATACACATTGCTCCAGCAAGTCCTCACACAGGCTGCTGCGGGTCAGTGTTACTTCCATATGCTCTTTCATTGACACATTCTCATTTCAGTAGGGTATAAATGTCAGAATGCGGAGAAATTATTATTTGTTTTCCATTTTATTGAATGATTTTTATTTAATGGGATACAAACTGAAAAGTTTTTTTTTTTTTTAATTGTCAATATTCAACAAGTTTGGGACCTATAAAAAAATGGATATTTCATATACCCCAACCTAGGATTTTTCTCTATTTCTTGCTGCCAACCATGCGATTCCCTTCCCTACTTTACAGTGTTCGTTTGTCCAAGTATAGTCCTGGAATTTGCAGCATTCCCAGATGCTGCTTAGAAACGCAGAATCTCACGCCCATCCAGACTAACTGAATTGCAATTTTTGTTTTAATGAGATCCTTAAGTGACTGGGGAGCACTCAGTATCAAACCCGTTAAAGACATCTTGTATGCTTTTTTTTTTTTTAAGATTTTACTTATTTACTTATTTACTTATTTACAAAAAGACACAGGGAGAGAGGGGAACACAAGCAGGGGAAGAGGGAGAAGCAGGCTTCCTGCCCAGCAAGGAGCCCGATGCTATGCAGGCCTTGATCCCAGACTCTGAGATCATGACCGGAGCAGAAAGCAGATGCTTAAAGCTTAATGACTGAGCCACCCAGGTGCTCCTTGTATGCCTTCTTTAACTGTTCCTCTGCACTCCTGGTTATTAAGAGTTATCGTATTTTGCTATTTGATTTCAGTTTATCTCCCTTTTGTACTTCAAAACACATTATTAAGGCTAATGTTTCATAGGATTATAATCTGCCTGCATTCATAATCTAAGATCCAAAGATAATCCTAAAAATCTTCTTTCTAGCATGTTTTACCTTTCATGTATTCATTTATCCATTCATTCATTCACCTCAGGTACTGAAACAGATGCTGCAAATTCAGTGGTGGGCAAAACACATAGTCCTTGCTTCTTGGAGTTTACTTTTATTTATTTTATTAACTAACATCCCCTGTGATGGCGGGGATGTTAGTTAATAAATGAGAAAACAAATGTCAAATATACATGGAACTTAAACTTAGTATTATGGAAGAAACAGTGGGCAAAACAACAGAGAGTAACTGGGGGTACTCTGTGGGGGAGGGCGGGGCAGCTGAGAGATAGGAGAGACCCCTACTTAAAAATAGGGTAGTTAGAACTTTGAGACATGAAGACTCAGGAACCAGCCATGAGAATAGGTAGGAAGGTGGTTCAGGCAAGGGCACAGCATGTACTAATGCCAGAGAACAGGGCGATTAGCAAGGAACTGAAGGAAATTTCTAGGTGGGAGTGTTATGGGAAAAGGAGAAAATGGGATAAATGAGATTGGAGAGATAGCAAGGGCTAGATTAAACAGGGTATCCTGACCAGGATTAGGAATTTGAAATATTTCAATTTGAAATATTGTCAAATAAATACAAATCTTAAAAAACCACAAGCTTTCTGTATATTACCAATTATACATATCTTGAATTCCTATGTTCCAATTTAAACTATAGTGGTGAAACTAGTAATGCCAACAAAAGGATGGATAAGAGAAATACTATGAAAGGGCAAACAGGATTTGGTAACTGACCCGACCCAGGAACTAGGGGAAGAATTTGAGTAAGAGACTTAAGAATTACACAAAAGTGGATTATCATTAGTAACAGCTAACACTAAAGAGCACCTGACTTGCTGAGTTGGTTGAGGGTGTGACTCTTCAGGGTCATGAGTTTGAGCCCCATATTGGGTGTGGAGCCTACTTAAAAAAAATACTAGGCAACACTTATACGAGATCTCTTATGTGCCAGGTACTATTACACACACACACACACACACACACACACACGTACACACGTACACAACTACATCTATTTTTTATATCTCAATTATCCCATGAGATAGGTTTGCTATTCCTCATTTTACAGATGAGAAAAATGAAGAACGGAGAAATAACTTGCTCAAAGTCATGCAAATATTAAGAGGTGGGATTTCAATCCAGGCACTTTAGTTTCCAATTTTGCACTCTTTAACAACTAAGCTATACTGTCTCTATCAAGACATCAACTAGGAGAATCAGTTGGAAAGTGTTGGATATTCTCAGTGTAAGTAACAGCAATGTATATCAGAAGGAATTAACAGAATAAATTATATATATGTATCTGTATACATATATATATATATAAATTGTGTTTAGGGTGGGGACATAAATTTAGGATCTGTGCAACTATGAGGCAGAATGATGGTTTTAGGGAAAAGTAGAATCTGGAAGTTGGAAAAGTTTTTAAAAACATAGTTTTCTTCTTGGAGAGAATATGGGAGAAACAGATAAAGTGAATCAAACTGTGGGAAATGTTCATGCAGTGGCAGAGGAGCAGAAAAACAGGATTATCAACAGGTCTTGGTAAATGATTAAACACAAAGTGAGAGGAAGGAAGGAGTCAAAGATGAATGAGTTAACAGTAGTGACTAAGAGGACAATGGAACCATTAAAAGGGGCAAAGGTATTTTTGAAGATATGAAGTCTAGAGATGATGTAGAACTGAGGAGGGATCACTTTAGAACAGAATAGAATGTAAACATCCATGCTGCAGGGGAAGCATTCAAACCCTCTGGTCTGGCTACAACCTACTTTATCTGTATTATTAACCTTGCCTCCTCTGGTGCTACCAGCATCCCTTGGAATTTTTAGTAGTAAGTGACTGGTTTAAGCAATAAAACAAACGCATGAAAGAACTAATTTAACTGAAATTTCAGTTATTTAGTCCACATTGGATTCAGGGCATCAAACACATTTCCAGGCCAGATCTCCATCTTTTAATCTGCTTTTTTCCAAGTTACCTTCCTCCTTAGAATAACCCATGAGTGAAAAGATGGCTTCAGGCCCCCCTTTTGCTACATTTAAATCCATTGTCAAAGATAGAGCACCCTTCTTGGTAAAACCAGCCTAAAGCAGAGCATTAATTCAAATATGCTTTCACCCTGGAGTCCTGCCGGAGCCATATGGGCTGAGTGAATAGTTTCCCAAAGGAAATGATCAGAATAGGGAATGAAGAACAAAAACGTCTACTAAAATCCCTTCTGCTATATAATGGAGTAGCTTAATAAATCCTCTTTCCCCACACTTGACAGAAAAATCCTCGGGTGAAGGATGAGGGGTAAGTTCCTCAGTTTTGATGTTCTTTTTCCTCTGAGCATACAGCAAGAATTTTGTTTGATTAAAAGATTTTGTCAAGAGTGCACACAAGCTGGGGGAACACGGCAGGAGAAGCAGGCTCCCTACTGAGCATGTGGGATTCGATCCTAGGACGCTGGGATCATGACCTGAGCCATCCAGGAGTCCCCAGCAAGAATTTTAAATGCTTACTGAGGTGCATGTTACCTCCAAGGGAGTAATTTATAGCCCAAATGGTTATTTTTTGAAACAAGATGGCTTCTATTTTAAATCCAAAGGACATTCATTAAAACATAAAAGCGACTAGGAATTGGGACTATAAGCTTCTTTTCCAATCATTTACAACTACTGAAAAGTGCTTTCCCATGTGGACTAAGTGTGTTTTATGCATCAAGGGAAGTAATTTCCCCTAACGTAAGTAGGAAGTCACACATTTTTCTAACAAGGGAAGCCGTGCATATCAGATCCTGGTGTATCCCACTGCTTCATTCCCCATCTTCCACTAAACTGTCGCCAGGCCTTTAAAGCCAGGTGAAAAACTCCAGCAAACGAACACCTCCTGACCTCCTTTTACCTCCCGCTGCAGCCCCGGGCGCATATCCGGCCTCCGCAGGCCCACCCACCAATAAGAAGCGACCCGAGCCGCGCTCCTTTCAGGCAGAAGGAAAAGACGTCTCGGGATGTCTCTCCACCTTCGCAAACAACCTCTCCCAGTCCCAAGAGAGGAAACGCGAGTGATGCCGCTGGAGAATGAAAAAAGCTTTCCGTCTGCCAACACCCAGAAAATCTTCCCCGGCATGCTGGCCAAGTGATTTGCTTTACAAAAGAGAGAGGGTCCCCTTTCGGGCCTCCGGGTGCCTCATCTGGCAAGAAGCTCTCCCTCCTCCTCCTCGCTCCCTGCAACGGGTGAAAACCAAAGCTGCCCGGACCTAACGCCAACGCTCCCCGGACCAACCGTACCCTCCACCCGAGCAGGCCCCGCCTCCCCAGCTTTCCAGTAATGAGAGCGGGGAAGGGGGCGCCGGGGAGATCCCGATTTCCCTCCGCAGACGGCGCAGACGCACGGCCCGAGGGAGCCGGAGTCTCCTCGGCGCCCGGGATCCCTTCCGCGGCTCCGCGCTGCCTAACGGGGCAAGTCGCATGCGCACGGGATTGCGGCCGGGAAAGGGAGAGTGAGGGGTGGGGCAAATACTGAGCGCCGGCCGTCGGAGCCCGCGGGGGTCACTGACGACGCATGCGCCAGCAGGGAGCGCAATCACGGACTGGGCTTGCGGCTACCGGCTTAAAAAGGAAACCCCCGAGAGCGAGAGCGCGAAGGAAATCTGGCCGCCAACGCGTGCGCGCTCCCGGTGAGTAGCGCCCCACCGGGTGGGCCCGGGGCCTGAAGTCCGCCGGTAGGCTTGCCTCGGCGGCGCATGCGTGCTCCCGGTGCCGGTGGAGGAGGGGACGGGAAGGGAGGGGGAGGAGCGGGCGGCAGTAGCGGTGAATTTTTTGGGTGAGGGGGGGGCGCCACTCACAGCCCCAGGTGCTGCTTGTGCTGGAAGCCGCTGTGTCTCCTGGACGCTCCGGGTTAGTGGTTCCGAGTCACCGTAGCCAGACTCCAGGGTGGGGGAGGGAAGAAGCCGGAGCTGCCTCAAGCCACACGGTAGGGGCGCGGAGAGGGGGAGGGAGCGGGGGGGGGGGGGGGGGGGGGGGGGGGGGGGGGGGGGGGGGGGGGGGGGGCGGCGGCCGAGGGAGGGGAAGGCGGGAGCTGAAGCCCAAGTTTTGCTTGTCGCCCTAGTGTGCCTTTTCCCGGGAGTTGGGGTGGAGTCGCGCCCTGGTTGAGGGGCCCTCCGGGGCTGCTGGGGTTACCTGCCGGGCAAGGGCGGGATTGGGGTGCCCGGTGGGGCCGGTGGCCGGAGCGCGCCTCCGGGCTGGGGCCGGTTCCAGAAGCCGGGAAAGCCGGAGACGCGGTGCCGGGAGGGCTTTCGCTGGGGACCCGCTAGGCCTTGTGACCCACTTTATTCCTGTCACAACTCGGGCACGTTTGGAGCGGCGCCCAATGGGGCGCCGGGGCGGCCAGCTCCTCCGGGGAACCCCCGCCCTCCCGGCTGCCGGCCCGCGCGCCGCGGTCCGCTGTCCGAGCGGCGGCCTCCGCCCGTGGGCTGGTTCCGTTAGTGGTCGTGGTTCCGGGGCTCGGTTCCCGGGGAACGCGCGACTGCGCGCGTCCAGCTCGGGAGACTGCCCGGGTTCGAGGGCTTGCGGCGCGGCGCCGGGTCTTCCTTCTGGTGACCCGCGCCTCCCCGCGCCCTGTCACCACCGCGGCTGGCTGTTCTAGATCCCTTTACGCCCGCGAAGCTGGAGTCTGTGGATCTGGTCCTGGCGCTCTGGCTCCTGGTGTGTAATTTCCAACACGTAGCGCCGCAGAGCTTGTATTCTTCAGAGTGTTTCGTTGGTGTAGAAGTCGTCCTGTTGATAAGTCAGCAGGATCCTGAAAGATAAATGTCTTGGCCTCTGACCTGGGGATTGAAGATCGAGTCAGGTGGTCGTTCTCTTGCTCTTAGGATGCCACGCTCTTAGGACTTAAAGGCTTACTAGCCTTAAAAAAATTTTTTTTTTCCTTTACAGTGAAAGAAAAGCACAAGAAGAAAGTTTTACAGTCATTATTGATATGACTATTATGCTGATCCCCCAAATAAAAAAAAAGGTAATTTCACGTGAAGATTGCATTCTAATTTGTCGCTTTATTTTTAGTGATTTGAGAGTTGTGGTATGTTTGTGCCTTCATCTGCTTGAAAAACAAACGTTCTGAAACGGACGTAATTTAGCTAATGAGTTGCTTTCTTGGAAGTTATCTCTTGGGACACCTCAAATCTGGTTTGTTTTAAAATCTTGTTGGGGGAAGGAAACTAACTCAGGTATTAGGTACTTGAATGAACAGAATGTCATTAGAGGTTAGCCAGAAGACGACAAATGAAAGTTATGGTGGAACTAGTCATGATCAGCTATGAGAAGAAGAATGAGGAAGCTTTTTGTGCACTGGCATGGAAAGATCTGCAAAATATGTTATAAAGAGGGGGGAAAAAACCCCAAGGTGTAGGACAGTGTGAATAATGTGCTACTTTATGTGTTAAGATGTGGGGGAGGAATAAGAATATGAACTTGAGTTTGCTCTTCAATTATAAAGATACTCTGGGAGGATACTGGGGAAGTAGTAACAGTGGGAGAGAGGGAGAAGTAGTAGCCTGAGGAAGGGAGGTGGGAAATGAGATTTACACTGTATATGTCTTTGTATTCACAATTTTTTTGTGACTATGTTACAGACTCATAAACTAGATTAAACAAAAATCCTCCTCTCCCAAATAATTTGCTGTGTGGGTTTTGTCTGCTTGCCTGTCTCTGTTCCATTACTTGTGATTTTGGACATTTTCAGTGTGACTTCTCTTAATGTTTTTTAGAAAAATGAACTAACATTGAAAGAAAGTTTATGATAAGCTGGGCTCTTTCAGCTTTGATTTTTAAGATGCTGACATCACGGACTAACTCATAAAGATGCTTAGTTGTATTTTGCTTTGCTAAAGCACAATGGCATTATTTACTTTGGGCATTATGGCTGGAGTATGCTGTTTTCAGAAGGTAGTTTTGTGTCCCTCTTCCTCTTTTTTTAGGAGTCATAGTTGTATAAAATTTTACTTTTTCTAACCACAGAGTTGTGATAAGTGGAGAATATGGACCCTATTACAGTGATAATAGACTTGATTGTCCAGGTGGCTTGTTTTTCAGACTGGGAAACTTTTTTCTCTTAAGGAAATCAGACCCGCACCTCAATGAAATGTCAATTTGTGAATATAGTTCTAATGAAAAATTAAAATAAAATGGAGAAGCACTACTTTCTTGGTGCAATAAAGTAAAAATTTCTTATGATTTATGGATTGTTATAAAAATTGTATTAAGATTTTTTTTTTCTGCTATTGTAACCTTTTTAATTAGGTTAAAATTGAAAAAGGGCTTTGTTAGAGTGGATATAATTTTGAGGGGAGGGTACTGAAACTCCCTCTGGTGGCTAATATTGTATAATCAAAGTAGTGAATGTTGAGTAGTGGGTGACAGTTGCTATGGGCATTTTGTTATGTTACCAGTATTCCTTTTTATTTTGTAGGATAGGATAATTGCATTATTTCTGTTTGAACTGTAGGTCTGTAGTAGCCAAGCTTCTGCAAAATGGCATTTATTTTTCATTTGAATTCCATGTGGATCTATTAATCCTTTTTGAAAAAAATAGAATCCCATTTCAGCATTTTACTTAATATTTTTAAAAAATTACCAAAGTAAATTGATGCCCATGAAAGATGAAAACAATACAATATGCATATAAGTGAAAACCTCCTTTGAAAATTAAACTTTTATTTCTTATCCCTCTCCAGAGAGAACTGCTGTTAACACTGTTTAATCTTGTAGATCATATTCTGTGTGTTTACAAACATAGACTTTTTAATATTGGAAAATGAATTGTCTTTTCTGTCAGTTTGCCTCTACTGTGGGCTCTGTTACTACTCACGGGACAGGAAAACAACCTGGAGTATGTCAGAAAGTTTAACATATGGTGTACCCCTTAGAACATACTCATCTTTTCACTTGTGAGGGTCCAGTCAACTTGGGGGGCATTTACAGTTTGTAATTAGGTCATACCGGTGTGAGTTTTATCTGGTTGTAGATTGTATTCAGCTGAAAGAGTTGGATTCCTTGGGTTTTGTAGGACTCTTTAGAGTTCACATTCGAGGGTTTTCTTTGGATTTTGACCCGGTCTTGCAGACCACTAGAAACTCCCTAGATTATATCAACCTGTCCAGGTCCTCTGAAGGCCCACTCTGTCCTTAGCTAGGGGATGCTGATTGACTTAGATGGAGTCTAGCCTTGGAAGGGAAAAGGAATAGAAAGGCCTTTTGGTCTGGTTTGTGCTTACCTGACAGCAGACAAAGGAGTATGCACACCTTCACTCACCTTCTATTTCCTCCTGCAAGAGAACACTACCTTTCTAATAATTCTTTTCAGGTGATGGAGTGTGCAGAAAGTTCAGGGGATTAATCAAGACTAAATCATTACTATTTAGTCTTTACTACAATATGTGATATACATAGAAAGATGCAGTATCACTGATGGTGCTCTCTGTGGGTTTGAAATCTAGTGTAGTTAAAAGAGCACATGTGTAATGATTTTAACACAAGGTAGGAAATGATTGATTCCAGAAGAAAAATATACATAAGGTTTATAAGGGTGAGAATGTTTCCAGCTTTTTATTTTTACAGGCATGGGGATTGGAGGAGGAGTTTATATCTCAACCTTTTAAATCGTTAAGAAAGGATAGAACAAATTTAGAAAGCTCAAATCTTAGCTTTTAATGAGCAAGGAAGTAAGGAATTAAATTGCCTTGTTATAGCATTTATAGGACTAATTGATAGTTGCTTTTTTTTGTTTTTACAATAGTCCAGTGGAAAGAGCCATCTGATGTTTAGTTTGATAATTATAATACAGCCTCTGTTAGATTTTAGGATTGTTAGGAGTATTAGGAAATTTAATTCTGTCTGCTAACTGTTACCTACCATCTAATATATCAGAGAGTATTAGTGTTAAAAGTAAATTGTTTCTTATTAACTTTTCTCAAAGTACATATTTAATATACCCTCTCCCCACCCGTTTTTACTAATAGTGTTATGTCAATTAAAATGTTTGCTGCAAATATTTTAAACTATGAAAGCAAACAACATTGTAAAAAATTGAAGTTCCATATTACAGCAAATCACTTTGTTTTGTGTCTATTTCCTTCCAGTTCTTTGCAGATGCATACTTTTTTTAATGTGTAGTTTCTTACAGACATTGTACTAGTCAAGACTGCATTTTCCCTTTCACCAAGTCTAAAATTCTAGATGGAGTTGTATGAATTACTTAAAGAATAAAGTGTCAGAGCAATTTATTGTTTACTGATTAATTATTATGGCATTTTTATTTATAGGTTGCTTTACAACCATTTGTTAGTCATTTATATAGCTCTGTTAGTGTAACTTCTGGGAATTAGGTGGATAGGTGATTACTGTTTTTCTCCATGTTTTTGGTTATGCAGGTTTTAAATTATCTAAACCCATCCTCTTTAGTGTCGACTGGACTATTTTCGCTACCTGCTTTAGGTGTGTATTTCACAAAGATGTAATTCTGCTTATTGTTTTAAGTCTTAGAAGTCAACAGAAAGAAATCACTTATAAAAATTTTTTTTTATGAATTCCTTTTGACTTATGCTGCTAAGGATGTGACTTACATTTATTTTTCAGGAATATTTTAATTTCTACAATTATGAGGTCAAATAGTAAGACAGAAATTCCCATCTTTTTTCAGAGTTCACATTTAATCAGGTACTTTAATTTTTAATTCTTATCCAGAATAGTGGAAGACAAGAATACAGGTTGGTTCATGTAAAGAGGTTTTGTATTTAAAAACAAAATAAAAAAGTGGGGGCTTTACTAGTAAGGGTTAAGCCATATCTCTAGTTAAGAAATTGTGATTTGTATTAAAATACAGCTTTAATGTAAATAATTCCTTTGTCTCTTTCTTAATCTCTTCCCCCTAGTTATAAAAATAGCACATCCCTAGCATAGAAAATTTGGGAGACACAAAAAAAGCATGAATTAAATTTTTATCATTGGAAATCCCACTACAAAGAGGGGCCATTGTTAACCTTCTGGAATATCTTCTTTCTGCATTTTGTTTAGCCATTTTATAAATATATGTGTACTTAAAGACATATGATATTTACAAAATGGGCTAATAATGCATCTACTGTAGTGCAAATTATTCTATTCACTTAACAATGAATCCTGAACATTTTTATGTCAGTGTTTTTCCACAACATGATTATTCTTAATGGCTATGGAGTACTCTCATCTATGTTTGTGTAATAATTTACTAATTCATCTTTTTCAGTTGGATATTTAAGTTATCAATTTTTAAATGGTGTCACTTTTGAATTAGAATTTAAGTAGATACTGAATTTGTATTAATCTCCAGATTAAACTGAACTTTTATGCTTTTTGTTGAAAAAAATAAGTATATAATAAATTAATAATGATCCATAATAGTGAATCCAAGGCTTTTATAATGTTTATTTCTAAACTATGTTTTACTTTGAATTAAACTAACTTTGCATTTCATGAGCATAAATCATTTGGATAACAGTTATCTAGATGAGCCTTCTAAGTAGGGTGGGGATTTATGAATCAGTCCATACATGATTAAAATGAAGTTCAACAGAGAGGTTTCTTTGCTTGCTCCAAAACACTTCCTTAAAAGGAAAATGTAAATACTGAGAAAGAATCCTTCATCACCCAAAAAATTGACATTAGCTTTATTTAGGATTTCTGTGGGGGAGAAAAACTAAGTTAAATTACTTTCAAGAGAAAATAGATAAGATTTTATAGACAGTTTAATGCAGTAGTTTTTAATGTGCCTTCTATTGTCTATTTTTGGAAGTTCTCAGGTTTAATGAATATACTTTTAATAGTGACTGCTTTTTTGCTTTTTTCTCTGTCATGAAAGTACGAAGTTTTTAGATATTATTGTCTCAGCAACAGGACCACATAGTTAAAATGTTTGGTTTTATTCTAAATAAAGCTTATTTGTGGCCTGAAACTTAATAACAAAGACAGCATACTACTTTAACAAGATCTGAATTACTTTCATTGATAGCATAGTGTAGTGATTAAGAGTGCAAGGTTCTAGAGCTAGCCTGCTTGGCATTCAAATCCTGGCTTTACTGCAGGGTGGTTGTATGACCTTGGGCAAATGTTACCTCAATTTCTCATCTGTAAAAGGAAGATAATACTAGTTTATAATATGATGTGAGGATTAAGTGAGACAAAAATGCAGATTACTTGAGCAAAGAGTATCCCATAGTGAAGTGGTCAATAAATGTTAGCAGTGATTCTGGTTTTGTTATTTTCATAGTGTATACCAGACAGGGCTCTTACCTTTTTTTAATTTTTTTCCTCCCAGTTTAAATATATTTAAATAAGTTGCTTAGAGTTTTGTTTTTATATAGAGAGTTTGGGAGTACTTGATCTTTTTATGTGACTTAGAATAATAAAGTTACTAGAATATGGTTCCAAGATGCATGGTATTGTGTATTTTTCTTTGATGCCCTTTAACAAGTTTTGATTCATGAAACTGGTAACTGGTTTTCTTCTGTGTTGAAACTTAAATTTTAGTTGAGGTAGTATTAAAAATCTTATTTAGGAAACAACCCACAAATTGAAAAATGTTAGGACTTAAATTTTATTTTACAAGTTTAACATATATTACAATGGAAATATCAGAGATTTTTATTAGAAGTAAGAAGAGAAGTGAGGGAACCATTTGTTAATCGGAAAACCTGTTTCCAACTCTTACCTGATAATTTAGTCTCCATCAGAAATGGTGATGATATGATGTATTTATAATTATAAAACTTTCTTAGTTTCCAGATTAAAGTTTATTGTATGAAATAAGTTTATATTTTTTAACTTCTTTTTAGGCCTGATCATGTTCTTTTTCTGTAAGTCTGTTACTTTGTTGGAGCTGATCATTAAAATTTGTAAACTCATTTTTTTTTTTTTTGAAAAGTGTTGTGGTTTTTATGAAAATGGGTCTTGCTCCTTAGAAAAGAATTAAAGTGCCAAAAACTACAAAGAAAATCTATGATAAAGAAAATCACCTAAAATCTCAGGGATGAGCCCTGAGATTAAAATTTTTTTTTCAGTATTTTCTGAGGCATTTGTGTGTATATGTGTTTACCTGTTGCAGTTTTAAAGTGGAATATGTGCAGTTTTGTAAACTTTCATGTTTTCTGGATGTCCGTGAATAAATACAGATTATCATTATTGAACTGTTAGTCTTTTACTTTGAGTATTTAATTCATTTACTTTCTTACTGCTCAGTTTGCCACTACCATCAACTTTGACTTCTTTGAATTATCTGTTTTGCACTCCTTTTTATCCCTTCTGTTTTGCTTTCTTTTGAGTTAAGTTATTTTGATTGTTTTTCCTCTGTTTGCTTGTGAGTTATATATTTTTTCATTATATCTTTAGTGGTTATTCTAGAGATTATAACAAGTATACTTGACTTATTATTATAGTACAAATGACTATATCATTCCCCAATAAGTCCTCCCACCTTTTTGCATCATTATTGTTCTGTATTTTATTTGTATGTATTTTAAACTGCAGAAAGCATTATTAGGCTGCTAATTTTTGTTAATATTTACCCTTTCTAGGTTTTTTCCTTCCTGTCTTTGTGTGTTTCTTTCTAGGATCATTTTCCTTCTGTTTGAATAGCTTCCTTTAGTATATATTTTAATATTGGCAACATTACCAACAGTGATTTTTTTTTTTTTTTGAGACCATCTTAATTTCACATTTTTTTTTGAAGAATATTATTTACTGAGTATGGAATTCTAAGTTGGTAGTTTTTTTTTTTTTTTTCTTTATTAAAAAAATGTTTTGTTGTCTTCTGGCTTTTTGTTGAAATCAGCTGCCAGTCTTATTGAAGGTAATTATCACCTTATAGTCTGGCTGAGAATAATGTGTCTTTTATTTTTCTTTGACTACTCTTAAGACTTTCTCTTTTGTCTTAGTGTTTTAGCTGTTTGACTATAATGTGTTGAGGTGTGCTTTGTAAGTATTTTGCTTTATGTTCATACAGCTTTTGGAATTAATAGCTTGATGCCTTTTAGTTTGAGGATGTTCTGTTACTCCTCTTCAAATATTGCTTCTGTTTGCCTCTTTTCAGATTCTCATTTAGATGTTACAGGTCAATGATCATGTTCCACACATCTCTTAAATAGTTTTTTCTCAGTATATCACTCAGGTATCTTCTGTTGACCCCTCTTCCATTAGTAAAACTATTTTCTCTTTTGTTGAAATTGATCTCTTGTATTCTTTTTTTTAAGATTTTATTTATTTATTTGACACAGAGAGATATCACAAGTAGGAGGGAGGCAGGCAGAGAGAGGGGGAAAGCAGGCTCCTTGCTGAGCGGAGAGCCAGATGCAGAACTCGATCCTGGGACCCTGAGATCATGACCTGAGCCGAAGGCAGAGGCTTAACCCATTGAGCCACCTAGGTGCCCCTGATCTCTTGTATTCTTAATTTTATGTTGTGATTTCGAGTGCTAGAGCATTAATCCTATTTTACAGATTTTTAATACTCCCAATTCTCTTGAATATATTGGTTAGTTACTTAAATGCTTGTCTATTTGTTCCAGTATCTGCATCATCTATTGGTCTGCTTATATGGTTTGTTGTTCTGTTGATTATTGGTCCTGTTTGTTTCCAGCTCTTCATGTGTATGCTGAGTTTCTGAAGGAGCTTGTCCATTTCATCTATGTTGTAGAATTTATTGGTAAAGTTGTTTATAATCTTAATATCTTTAAATAACTATAAAATCTGTAGTGAATTTTATATATAATCCATAGAGATTCAGTTGGACTTTAAATCTGTGTCTTTTTTTTTTTTTTTTCACTTGATCAGTCTGGCTAGAGATTTATTAATTTTTTAAGGTTCCCAAAAAATCTGCTTTTGGTTTAGCTAATTTTCTCTATCTTTGTTGTTGTTGTTGTTGTTGTTTATTTCCTACTTCTGCTCTGAACTTCATTATTTTCTTCCTTTAACTTTGGTTTTAGTTTTTCTTTTTCTAGTTTCTTAGGGTACAAGCTGAGGTCATTGATTCCCTCTTTGCCTCCCTGCTTCCCTGTGTGCTATAAACTTCCAAGTACTGCTTACATATTTTTATATGTATATATTTTTTCCATTTTCATTCAGCTCAAAATAGTCTCTAATTTACTTGGATCTTATTGTTTACCAATACATTATTTAGAAGTGTGTTAATTTCTAGATATATGAGGATTTTCCAGAGGTCTATTATATTCTAGTATCATTGTGATGAGAAAACGTACTTTTTATGACTTGGATCCTTTTAATTACATTGAGATTTGTTTTGTGGCCCAGAATATGGTCTGTCTTGGTAAATGTTCTTTGTGCATTTGGAAAAGAATATATATTCTGTTGTTATTAGCTGATGTTACATAAATGTGAATTAGGTCAAGTTGGTTGATTGTTTTATAATTTTTTATTGGATACCAGACATTGTGATTAAAAACAAAATAAAGGAAGCATTACTGAGTATGTTTTGCCAGACAGGGTCCCCTTTTTCTCCTAGACAGGTAGAATGGAGAGCCAATCATCTTAATTTATATGGAGGTTAGATTACTGTTTTAGTAGTTTGATGATATACTCTTCCTCTTATTTGCATTATTTGTACAGTGTGGGTTTCCATAGCTTTCACTTCAAAGCCTGATGGTCTTTATCCTCTTAGCAGTGCCAAAGGTGGGAATTTTCACTTTGCTTTTCAAAGCTTTTCAGTTAACTATTTAGCCTTCTTACCCTACATGGTTTTAAAATTAATCAGATGTTCTTGTGGAGATAGTAGCTTCTTGAAGTCCCTTGAAGTCCTTGTAGTTGTCCAGTTTTGTTAATCTAGCCCTGTGTGAACACAAAAAGCTCTTTTGAGCTCTTGATTCTTTAGCATCAATGTTCTGCATAGGACAAGTATGTTTTTAGCCTCCAGCCCATGCTCATAATCAGGAAATACCTGATTATACCAAGTGACAACTACAGATCATCTAAACATTTTTTTTTAAGATTTTATTTATTTGACAGAAAGAGGCACAGCAAGAGAGGGGAACACAGCAGGGGGTGTGGGAGCGGTAGAACCAGGCTTCCTGCTGAGCAGGGAGCCTGATGTGGGGCTCGATCCCAGGACCCTGGGATCATGACCTGAGCAGGCAGAAGCTTACAGACTGAGCCACCCAGGCGCCCCCATCTAAACATTTTGAAAAGATTCTCTCTTCTCTGTAATTTTAGACTGATTTGTTCTCCATCTTTCCACATCTTTCTGTGGGCTTTAAGAATAGGATTTTTGTAACTTACTTAGCTTTTCTAGTTGTTCTCAGCAAGAATATTGGGCTACTGTAAGCTGTTCTATTTTTTTTTTTTTTTTTAAAGATTTTATTTATTTATTTGTCAGGCAGACAGAATGGCAGGCAGAGGCAGAGGGAGAAGCAGGTTCCCTGCTGAGCAAGGAGCCCGATGTGGGACTCGATCCCAGGACGCTGGGATCATGACCCGAGCCGAAGGCAGCTGCTTAACCAACTGAGCCACCCAGGCGTCCCTAAGCTGTTCTATTTTACCCTAATATGGACTTCTTATTTTTAAAGCTACACAGAATACTTAATTTCCATGAGCTATTTTTTGTTAAGTATTCTATTGTATATTAGGTAGTTGGATTTTAGTTTTTGACCTAGCTTAAAAGGTCTAGCTTTTTGACTTCTTAAAACTTGGGTTTATTTATACATATTAAAGTTTACTCAGTGTAAGTATACGTATGATTGAGTTTTGACAGATGCATTCTTGTACCCACCACCACAATCAAGATATAGAAAATTCCTTTCACCCTGAAAAATTCTCTCTGCCCTGGCAACCACTAATCTGTTTTCTATTAACACAATTTTGTCTTTTCTGCAAATGTAATATAAAAGAAATCATACTTTATGTTGTCTTCTGGATCTGGCTTGCATTTAGCTTAATGCTTTTGATACTTCTATCAATAGTTTGTTTCTTTTTATGGCTGTGGACTATTTTATTGTGTGGGATATGACATAATTTGTTTATAATTGTCAGTTGGTGGACATTTGGATTGCTTCCAACTTTTGGCCTTAAACAAAACTGCTAAACCTTTTTTGGACATGGGTTTTCACCTTGGCAAACATCTAGGAATGGAATTGCTGGGTTGTATGTTTAATTTTATAAGATACCATCAAACTATTTTCTCAAGTGGTTGTACTACTTTATATCCTCCTCAGAAATGTGTGAGTTTCTGTTGCTTTACATTTTTGTCAACACTTGGTATTGTCGCTTTTGAATTTCAGTCATTCTAGTGTTTGTGTAATCGTATATCTCATTGTGGTTTCAGTTTGCATTTTTCTAATGACTAATGATACTGAGCATGTTTTCATGTGCTTATTGGTCATTCTTGTATTTTGTGAAGTGTCTGCTAAAATCTTTTGTCCATTTAGAAAAAAATGGGTTGCTTATTGTAAGCAACGTAAGACATAAAATGTTCTTTTTCTTTAATATATTTTGATATGTTCTATTTCTTTAATATATTTTGATATGAAGTTCTGAACAGATGTTAGAATTGTGAAAGTTACCTCCCAACCTGTTCCTTCCTTTATTTTCTTGATGGTGTCTTGAAAAGTTTTAAATTTTGATGAAATACAATTTATCAGTTCTTTTATGCTTCAGATTTTGGGTTCAAAGAAATATTTATCTACCTCAAAGATTTTTCATATGTTTTCTTGCAGAAGTTTTATAGTTTTAGCTTTTGTGTTTAAGTCTGATTCATTTCAAGTTTGTTTTTTTTTTTAAATATATAGTGTGAAGAAAGGGTTGAGATTCTTTAAAAAAATTTCCACCCCCTCACATAGATATACAGTTGTTCTAGCACCATTTGTTGAGAAAAGATCATCTTTTCTCCACTGAATTATCTGTTTTTGTCAAAAATCAACTAAACACGTATGTGTGGGTCTTTATGAAATCTGCTTTAGGTAGGGATCTGTATGTCTGTTCTTACATCAGTATCTTAATGTCTTGATGATTATAGCTTTAAGTCTAGTAATGGAAGTTCTCTAGCACTGTGTTTCTTTTTCAAAATTGTTTTGTTCAGGTTCCTTTCATTTCGTATGAATTTTAAGATTAACTTGGCCACTCATATAAAAATGGCTCCTGGGATTGTGATTGATTATATTGAATCTATGGATTGTTTTAGAAAGGATATCTTAATACCAAGTCTTTTGATCCACAAACACAGTAGAACTCAATTCATTTAGGCCTGTAATTTCTCTCAGGATTGCTTTTATAGTTTTTTTAATATACTTTTAGTGGTTGCCTTTATCTTGCTTGTTCAGCAAGCAGTGAGTATCTACTCTGTGCCCCAGGTACTGTTTTAGTTGCTGGTGTTGTAGCAGTGAACAAAGTAGGCAAAAAAACCCTGCTTTGGGGAGCTTATATTCCAACTGGAGGAAGCTAGATGAGAAACCAGTAAGCATGTTAGATGGTCATTAGTACCGTTGGAGAAAAACCCATCAGGCTCTAGGGGGTTGTAATATATGAATGTGAGGGCGTAGGCAGGGTTTACAATTTTAAATTGGGTGAACAGAGAAGTCTTCATTTAGAAGTCAGTATTTGAGCAGACCTTAAAATACATGAATAATGAAACAACTATCAATTTCAGAAGGAGACGGGGAAAGAATGTGGGAGCTTGAATAAGTGTGCCAAGTATGCTAATTACCTCCTATAAAATAACTAGGAATCAATAGCCTTTAAAATCAGTAAGTATAATAATAGAAGTATACCTAACAGTAGAAAGGTAAACAGTTAACAAAGATAATGTGTTTGATAGAACTCTAGTGATGAGAAAGGGAGGAGGAAAAAAAAAACACATTGAATCATAGCTTGTAGTAGAGAACTGAAAGGTAAAATATAAAGAAATAGAGGGCTAAGTTCATTATATATGGAGATGATTATAAAGATGTCCATTAGTACAATAATAAAAACCTTATTAAAAGTAACAGAAAAGTATTCTGTAAAATATAAAGAGGATGGGATTAAGCAATATAAGGATGAGTACTCTAATTGTAATATTTCATAATGAAGTACCAAATATCTGTACAAAAATAATAATTAAAAATTTAAAGGCAAAAAACATTCTAGAGATTTATTCACAAAGACCATAACTGGTAGAAGACCAGAGTATCAAATGGACAAAACCTTAAGGCAGTAGAACACCTAAGTACCCCAAGTAATAAGCAAAATTTGATGGATAAACTGAATTCTGTCTTCAAAATAGACACCATACCTTCTCAAGCACGTGTGGAACATATATAAAAATTGATTCTAATTCTAGATTGTAAAGGAAACTTTATGCCAAAAGACAGGAGTAATATAGAGCTACCCACCTAATATGGTAGCTGCTAGCTATACCTAGCAATTTAATTAACATGAAATAAAAGTTAAATTCAGCTTTTAGTGTCACATGCCTCAGTAGGATTGATTGACTTCGGAATGAGGAGAAAAGAATGCAGATTGAAGATAATATAAGTGAACTAAATCATTCTTTTGCATAACAGGGAGTCAATAGACGTAATCTGGTAATAAAGACAAGGATACGTGACCTATAATTTTGGAGATAAGTATAAAAACAAGTGAAATGCAAAAAGGAGCTGAAAGTGATTGTTTCTAGGCAGCAGGACTGCAGATAGGGACAGGCTGGCTGCCTTTCCATTATAAGCCTTTTTTACTATTTTCTTTTTAAACCGTGTGTATGTATTACATCAATCATATGTAAGTTTTAAGAAACTGGTAAGATAAGTAAAATAAAAATACCCTAGAAACTGTCTTGTATAATAGTTTCTTATCCATTAAACAATAAATATGATTTCATTCCTTTGTATAAAGTGAAAAATACTCTAGTTCTCTTAAGATTTGATTACAGCTAATTTATACTGAAAATACAAGTTTTTTTTCAGGCACCAGTAGCCTAGTCTTCTCTTCTACTTACGAGGATAGCAAGTAGTTCTCTGTGATGGGCATATGCAGCTTCTCTTTACTTGACAAGAATACTTAATTTTGATTTTGGTAGTTAGTAAAAGATTGGGAGCACCTTAAGATTTTAATTTAAATAAATACCTTTCAAACAACAAAAGCATACTTAAATAGGTCAGTACTCATAGCCTCTAAAGATTTATGATCTATTTCAAAGGCATTTACTCCTTTGGAATTTCTAGGGAATATTTTAAATATAAGGAGTGACATCTTTAATTATGACCCAGGGCAAATTTGAAATTTTTAGTATTTGTAGAATGAAGGTACTCAATATTTAAGGTACCACTTTGTATTAGATAATTTATACACAACTGCTGTAGTTATTATATTTTTTCAGAATATATTACATCTTATTATGAAGTCATTATGAGAGAGGAAACATAAGTAAGGGTTAGGGTGAAAAAAGTTTTGTTCTGTGATCTGAGAATATTACTTGAAAGCATATAGTCAGACTATATCAAGACAGTGTCACTTGTTGAATGGGTACAGTATTTGTTTCCCAATTTCCTAGAGAGACTGGCTAAGCCAGTTTTTACAGCTTGACAGTCTGAAATTTGTAGTTTGATAATTCAAGTAAGCTTTACAAGTATATAAGAAAATTAAACATAGAGGGATTAAATATAAACACTAAGCTTAGAGGAACAGTATCACCCAACAAATTCTCAAAAAGAAAATTCAAAAAATAAATAGAAACCATTAAAATAAACAGAAATCCTAGAGTTGAAGAATACAGTGATTGAACTGAAGATTTCAGTAGGTTTAGCAGTAGATTCAATCAAGCAGAAGAAGATGACAGGTCATTCTATGTAATCAGAGCAAAATTAAAGGGGAATGAAAATGAGTAAAGAAAGCCTTTGCAATGATGAGATACTATTAAACTATGCATTATTGAAATCATGGAGGAAGATAGGAGGAAAGGAGCAGAATGCTTTTTTTTTTTTTTTTTTTTTTTAAGATTTTGTTTATTTGAGGGAGAGAGAGCATGAGAAGGGGAGGGTCAGAGGGAGAAGCAGACTGTCTATGGAGCAGAGAGCCTGATGCGGGACTCGATCCCAGGACTCCAGGATCATGACCTGAGCCAAAGGCAGTTGCTCAACCAACTGAGCCACCCAGGTGCCCCTAAAATGCTAATTTTTAAAGAAATAATGGCTAAGAACTTACCAAATCTAAGGAGAGATTTGGCTATCCAAGTTCATGAAGCTAATAGGTCCCCCAAAATTTCAAACCCAAGAATTGTCTTCTCCAAGACATTATAAAAAGATTATCTAAAGTCAAACATAAAAGTTTAGACGCATCAAGGGGGGAAAAAATTGCTTCCATGTAAGTCTGTCAGCAGATTTCTCAGCAAAACTTTGCAGGTGAGGAGAAAGTGGGATGGATGATCTATTCAAAGTGCCAAAAGGGAAAACCTGCCAACCAAGAAAACTATCCACCAAAATTGTTTAAGATTGAAAGAGAGTTAAAGACTTTCCCAAACAGACAAAAGTTGAGGGTGTCACCACTAGATCTGACCTGCAAGAAATGCTGAGAGGTGTTCTTGAAGCTGAAATGAAAGGATGCTACTTAGTTACGTAAAAACTTACAGAATTACAGAACATGTTGGTAAAGGTAAGTATATAATCAAATTCAGAGTATTCTTACAATATAATGTGGTATGTTAATCACTTAACTAGTATAAAGGTTTAGAGGGTAAAATTATTAAAAATTATAGCTGCAGCAGTTTATATGGACCATAAAAAGTAAATTCAACATCAAAAATAAAATATTGGGGGTGCCTGGGTGGCTCAGTGGGTTAATGCCTCTGCCTTCGGCTCAGGTCATGATCTCAGGGTCCTGAGATCGAGCCCCACATGGGGCTCTCTGCTCAGCAGGGAGCCTGCTTCCCCCCCACTCTCTCTCTCTGCCTGCCTCTCTGCCTCCTTGTGATTTGTCTGTCAAATAAATAAATAAAATATTAAAAAAAATAAAATATTGGAGGGGGCATGAAAGAATGGAATTTTTGTATGTTTAAGTTGTTAGCTTAAAATAGACTGTTATGCCTGTAAGATGTTTTATGTAAGCCTCGTGGCAACCACAAAGCAGAACCTGCAGTACATTCACAGAAGACAGAGAAGGGATTCAAAACATACCACCACAGAAAGTCAGTTCACAAAGACAGCAAGAGGAAGAAAGGAATGAGTGGACTACATGAAACGGCCTGGAAACAATAAAATGGCATCAGTAAGTTCTTACCTATCAATAATTTGATGCAAATGGATTAAATTTTCTAATCAAAAGGCATAGAGTGGCTGACTGGATTTAAAAACAAGACCCAAGTATAGGCTGCCTACAAGAGACTCATTTTGGCTTTAAGGACACATGTAGGCTCAAATTGAAGGGATGGAAAAAGATAATCTATGCAAATGGAAACCAAAGAGAGCAGGGGTAGCTATACTTATATCAGGCAAAATAGATTTTAAGTCAAAAACTGTATCAAGAGATAAAGTCATTATAAAATGAAAAAGGGGTCGATTCATTAAGATATCTCAATTATATATATACCCCACATTGGAGCATCTAAACACATTAAGAAAATAACATAATCATGGGAGAAATAACAATACAATAATAGTAGGGGACTTTGATACCCTATTTTCAACAATGGACAGATGATCTAAGGAAACAATGGACATGAAGTACACTTTACACATAGAACAGAACGTTCCATCTAGCAGCAGCAGGATACACATTTTTCTCAAGTGTGCATGGACCACTCTTTAGGATAGAGCACATCTTAAGTCACAAAATAAGCCTTAGCAAATGTAGGAAGAATAACTTCATATCCAGTATTTTTTCCAACCACGATGGAATAAAATTAGAAACAACAAGAGGAAAACTGGAAAATTCATAGTTGTATGGAAATAACACCCACCTGAACAATCAACAGGTTAAAGAAAGTAAAAGAAATAAAAATATAGTTGCTCCTTGAACAGCATGGGGTCAAAAATCCTGCATAGTCAAAAATCCACATATAACTTCTGGCTTCCTTTAAACATTACTAATAGCCTACTGTTGACCAGAAGGAAGCCTTCTGGTCAACATAAGCAGTTGATTAAAATATATTTTGTATGTTTTGTGTGTTATATACTGTATTCTTAACAATAAAGCTATAGAAAAGTGTTATTAAAATTATATGAAAAATTTATAGTATGTATATTAAAAAAACCCATATGTAAATGGACCTGTGCAGTTCAAATCTGTGGTGCTCAAGAGTAAACTGTATCCCTTAAAAATGGAAACACACCAAAACACATGGGATATAGCAAAGACAGTTTTAATAGGGAAGTTCATAGTGATAAATACCTTAGATTAAGAAAAAAGGAAGACAGAAATAAACAATATAACTACACTTCAAGGAACTAGAAAAAAAAACACTCTAGGCTCAAAGTTTGCAGAAGGAAGAAGACAGTTGAAAGAAGAAATAAATGAACTAGAGGCTGGGACAACAATATAAAAGATGAAGGAAACTTATAGCTAGTTCTTTGGAAAGAGACTTGACAGATCTTTATCTAGACTAAGAAAAAAAGAAGACTCAAATTCAGAAATGAATGAGGAAACATTACAACTGATACAACAGAAACGGAAAGGATCGTGAGTCTACTATGAACAATTATATGCCAACAAATTAGTTAGCCTAAAAGAAAGGGTAAGTTCCTAGAAACATAACCTACCAAGATTGAATTATGAAGTAGAAAATAAGGAGACTGAAATAGTAATCAAAAACCTGCCGATAAAGAAAAGCCCAGGATCAGGTTTCGCTGGTGAGTTCTACCAAACATTTGAAGAATAATTAACACTAGTCTTATGCTCTTCCAAATAATAGAAGAGGAAGGAGTACTCCGAAACTCATTTATAAGACAAGCATTATCCTGATACCAAAGCTGGGTTAGGATACTACAAGAATACTAGAGGCCAATGTTCCTGAGGAATATAGATGCAAAAATTCTCAACAGAATCCTAGCAAACTAAATTCTGTGGCACATTAAGAGGTTCATACACCATGATCAAGTGGGGTATATCCTTGGGGTACAAGGATGACTCAACATATAAGAGTCATTAAATGTGATAAACAGCATTAATAGAATAAAAGATAAAAATCACAATTTATTATTATTGAATAGATACGGGAAAAGCATTAATAAAGTTAAACGTTCTTTGAAGATAAAAACTTTCAACAGACTGGGTAGAGAAGGCACATACCTCATCTGTGAGAGAGTAAATATTTGTTGTTTTAAGCCACCCAGTTTGTAGTCCTTTGTTTTGGAAGCCCTAGGAAACTATGCAAGTCCTATTAAAAAAAAAAGTGATGTGAAATTAAAACTTAAAAAAAATTGGCACAGGCCTTAAGTAAAACTGCCAAAAATATGAACAAAAAAGTAACATGGAAAAGGCAGATGAGTCAGAATAAAACTCATTTTAGTAAATGGAAAGAAACTTTATAGACAAAATATACTTTGCACTCAATAAACACAAACAGTATAGCAACAAAAAATAGCAAGGAATATAAAAAATAGAAAACATGTAAAAACAGACACATTAATCTACAGGGTGGAGAGCCTTTTAAAAATTTTTATTGTTAATTTTCTAGTTTTGTTACATTATAATTTCTACCAGGATTGTTTTATAGCACTTTCTCTGTTGATGGAAGTATTCCACAACTATGCTGAACAGTAGTAGCCACTAGTCATAGGAAGCGATTCATAAATGCAGAGTATCTTTCCATTTATTTGTATCTTTGATCTCTTTTAGTTATATTTTGTATTTCTCAGTATACACGTTTTTCACTAAGTTGGGGTATTTTGTTTGTTTTAATGATATTGTAAATGCAGTTGCTTTCTTAATTTCCTTTTCAAATTGCTCATTGTTAGTGTGTAGAAACATAACTGGTTTTTGTTTGTCAATTTTATATTACGCAGCTTTGCTGAAATCATTTACTGGTTTTAAAAGATTTTTGCTGGGTGTAGGATCATTAGGGTTTTGTACATACATGTCATCAGTGAAAAGAGTAAACTTTTATTTCTTCCTTCACTATTTAGATGCCTTTTATTTCTTTTTCTTGCCTAATAATTGCTCTAGGTAGGATTTCCAGCACTATGTTGAAGTGATGCCTTGTTCCTAATCTTAGAGGAAAAACTTTCATTTTTTCATTTTTAAGTATGATGTTAGCTGTAGACATTTCATATTAGGACTTTATTATGTTGAAGTAGTTCTGTTCCTGGCTTACTGAGTGTTGGGAAACGGCATTTAATTTTGTTGGATGCTTTTTCTGTATCAATTGAAATGTTCGTGTATTTTTTTCCCCTTCATTTTCTTAATGTGGTGTATTATAGTGGTGTATTTTCATATGTTGAAACATCCTTGCATTCTTGGTATACATACCACTTGATCATAGTACGTAATCCTTTTAATGGGCTGTTGAATTTGGTTTCTTAGTATTTTGTTGAGGATTTTTACATTGGTATTCATCAGGGATATTACTCTGATTTTCTTATTGTGTCTTTTTCTGGTGTTGGTATCAGGGTAATGGTGGCCTTGTAGAATGAATTTGGAAATGTTGCCTCCTCTTTAATTCTTTGGGAGAGTTTGAGGAGGATTTTTTTTTTTTTTAAAGATTTTTATTTATTTATTTATTTGACAGACAGAGATTACAAGTAGGCAGAGAGGCAGGCGGAGAGAGAGAGGAGGAAGCAGGCTCCCTGCTGAGCAGAGAGCCCCATGTGGGGCTCGATCCCAGGACCCTGGGATCATGACCTGAGCCGAAGGCAGAGTCTTTAACCCACTGAGCCACCCAGGCGCCCCTGAGGAGGATCTTTAAATGTTTTAGAGAATTTTCCTGTGAAGCCATGTGGTCCTGGGCTTTTCTTCCTCTGTGATCTGCTTTTATTTCTTGATTAATTAACTTCAATTACGTCTCTTTACTTCCTGCTAAAAAAGATGAGGATTTAGCTTATTTATCCTTAGACTTCTTTTTTTGTCTCTATATTCCAGTTTTTAATACTTACTATATTTAGTTCTTTCATTAATGTTTTCAACTGTAAATAAAATATTTGAATTCCTCAGATACTGTATTTTAAATCCCTACTATGCAAGTTAAGAACACTAGGCCTTTTGGGGTACCTGGCTGGCTCAGTTCGTAGAGCATGTGACTCTTGCAGGTTGTAATTTTGAGCCCCCATATGCGGTGTAGAGATGACTTAAAAATAAAATCTTTTAATAATAATAAAAAGGAACATCAAGACTTTATCCTTTTCTTTATCTTGTGTCTTCTACTCCTTCATTTCCATTTTTATCTTTTGTTTTGTATTTGAGTAGGTTTATAATGTAACATTTATGTTTTGTTCTGTAATGACAAGAATCCAGGCTTGTCAGGTTGATTTTAAATACAGTAAATTGCAGTTATTGAGCTAAGGTTAATTTTTGTTCTCGGTGGGTTCAAGGTCATGATGCTAATGGAACTCAAAAAATAAAATATTTGCTATCTATTTTAGATTATCTTTACTTACAAATAGGAAGTTTTTCAAAATCTTACTACTAGTTTGCTTTATAATCTGACTTGATTTTCTTACTAGTTTGCTTTATATTGTTTATCTTCTGCCATGATCATCCTTAATTGCCTTTTTCCTTGAAAAAGATACTTTTACCATATCCTCACATGTTTCCTGCTTGAATCATAACATCTATTATTTGTTGATGGAATTTCTTGTCCTGGAGAGATCTCTTTTAGAGCCCTCTTCCTGCCTGCTTTAGTCATGATAGATTTGGAAGTCTGGATAGCTTCCATTCAAAGGTATTCCTGCATTTCTGGGTTAGATTTACTGTTTCTTAGATTCCCACATATGTCTCTTTCATGGCATTCTCCCTCTTCTGGATTGTGTCCTAAATTAATGTCAGTATCCAAAGTACTTAGAATTAACTTCAGTGTACAAGGTTCTAAATTTTTGCTGTCTTCAGATGGCTTTGGCCTGGCTCATAATTGCTTGATAGTTTGGCTGGGTGTAGAAATTTAGGTTTAGGTTAATTTTTCCTCAGAACTTGAGGGTTTTGCTCTTTTTCTCTGGGTCAAGATGGTGAGAAGTCTGATGTTATTCTGAGACTTGTTACTTTCTAAAGGACTCCTTTCCTCTCTTTTTGGAAGCTTCGGGATCTTTGTAGTTCTGGAATCTTAAAGTTATTTGTCTAGGTATGAATTATTTTTGTCCTCACGACCCTTTGGAGTTGATGGGCCCTTTGTGGTTGAAATGCCTGTGTCTTCCTGCAGGTGGGAAATGTTCTTTTATTATTTCTTTGGTAATAGTTCTTGGTTTTCTTTGTTCTCCCATTTTGAAATGCTTACCAATAGAATGTTGGCCTTCTGGATTGATTTTACATCTTTTATCTCTTCTCATGTTTTCTACCTCTTCTTTTTTATTAAGTATTCTGACAGATTCCTTCAACTATATCTTTCTGCCTTTCTGTGAATGTCTGTAAACGCATTGTTAATATTCCTTGTATCATTTCAAAAGGCAACATGGTATAGTAGTTACAAGCTTGTGCAGTAGAACCAGACTACCAGACTGTGTGGGTTTAGATCTCAACTCCACCACTTAATATATTATCTTAGGTCACTTACTGTAACCAAAATGAAGATAATAACTAGTTTGTGGGCAAAGGAGTTTATATCTGTAAAGCATTTTCAACAGTTATTGGTGTAGCAAAATCTGTATTATTGTTTGTTAAATATATAGCGTCCTGGTTTTGTTTCATGCAGTGCAGTTTATTCAGGAGTGTCTTGAGGATATTTTGTTTTGTTTTGAGTTTTCTTCTGTACCCTAAGTAATCTGATTCTTCCAGAGTTAATTGATATACTTATTTATTTTGTTCTTTTTCTTAGCTACTGTATTTTATTGTGTGTATATAGTTCTCTAATTTCTTAAGAAAGAAGACTTCCTCAAATAACTCATGATTTTGTTTTAATGGAATATTTTAACCTATACAACAGTATACAGAATAGAATAATGAAATGACAGAATTCTGTCACCCAGCTTTAATAATGGGGTCTTTTTTCATCTAAACCCTCACTCCTTTCCTAATATTGTTTTGAAGCAAATTCCACATGTCCTTGTTCTGTATTTCTAAGTATATTTTTAAAACTGAAGACTTTGAGTCTTTTTAAATTTCAGAACAATTGATGGGCCCTCTCCTCCATTTGCCTTTACCTTTTTTCCCTCCATGTTGAAGGAACTGTTCTGTGGAATATTTCACATTCTGGGTTTTTCTGATTGCTTTTTCCTGATGTCATTTTATTTGTTTTCTTCCAGTATTAATGTAAACTGGAAATTTGATCCAAAGTAGTGTTTATTAACTTACTGTTTTCTTTTTTCATTATTGTCCCGTTAAAGGGCCTTTTTAGAATTTTTTGTTATCTACCTCCTGAGACCCAGGGGACAGATCATAGTGTTGTGCTTTGAAGGGTAAGAAACTTTTAATTTATTATTTTAGGATCTTTTTACCTTTTGAGTGTGATATTACTCCAGTTAAGAATATATGATCTAGGGGCACCTGGGTGGCTCAATCATTGGGTGTCTGCCTTTGGCTCCGGTTGTGATCCCAGGATCCTGGGATTGAGCATTGGGCTCCCTGCTTGGCGGGAAACCTGTTTCTCCCTCTCCCCTCCCCCTGCTTCTTCTTCTTTTTTTTTCTTTTTTTTAAGATTTTATTTATTTATTTGACAGAGATCACAAGGAGGCAAAGGTGGCGGGGGCGGGGGGAAGCAGGCTCCCCACTGAGCAGAGAGCCCGATGTGGGGCTCGATCCCAGGGCCTGGAGATCATGACCTGAGCCGAAGGCAGAGGCTTTAACCCACTGAGCCACCCAGGCACCCTCACTCCCCCTGCTTCTGTTCCTTCTCTTGCTGTGTCTGTCTCTGTCAAATAAATAAATAGAATCTTTAAAAAAGGAATATATGATCTAAAGGTTTGATCCTATTTTGACTCTTTTCAACAAGAATATTTTATAAGTAGTACTATTATGTATTACATATTACCTTAGGGGGTACTTAATATTTGGTTGTCTCACTTTTGGAGGTGCTAAGATTGATTAGTGCTAAGAACTCAGAAGTTCACATGCAGTTGGTAACCCTATGATCCATTGTGAAATTTACTATTCCTTTTTTCCCTAATTGTTTCAAATCTATTAATGATTATTGCCCAACTGTGTCATTTCTTTTGTTCTTATTAGCCGAAATTCTTTGAAGGACTAGCCCTCTCACTATTAGGTCTCTTTGGCTACCTTGAGATATGGTATCTCTTTGAATAGCTTTTTTGTCATTGCTCTAGGTACTGTTTTATGTATACATAATTTATCATAGCCTGCTGGTTCTTAAGTCTCTTTATCCCCCCTCCATTTCTAATATATTGCCTTTTTTTTCCTGCATTTTGAGAACCATACCACACAGTGTCATTTTTGCTTAAGCCATTAAAAATAGTAGAAGAAGAACGTAAGAGAAGGAAAGTCTGTTGTATTTATCCATGTTCTATTCTTACCATACTTCCTGATTTTCCAATATTTCTTTTAGATTTTTTTCTATGAAGATTTAAAAAAAAATTAACTGAATTAATGTTGTAGTCTTTTATTTTTGTTAATTGATATTTAAAATGGTACTTTTCTGATAGAAGGGTAATGAAAATGCTTTTAATATTGTGGTGAGAAATGTTAATGTTTCTAATCATTTTAACTTTAATTGTTAATAAGAATTACTGGCCATGATTGGATAGTTTTATAAAATCACACTGGAAATAGAGGGTAATAAAAGTACCTACATCATAGGGCTATTATGAGGATTGAGTTAGTTAATACATATGTAAATGTATTTTCTGTCTGAAGGACCTCCTTTAGCTATTATGCTAGGGTAGTTTTACTGGTGACAGATTTTCTTTGTTTGACTTCATTTGTGGATGTTTTAATTTCCCTCTCTTTCCTGAAGAATATTTTGTCTGGATACAGGATTCTGGATTGGTAGTTCTTTTTTTTTTCAGCACTTGAAAAGTGTTTCTGGGCATCAAAAATATGAATGTAAATTGAAATTTTTAATGTTTACTAACTGTGACCATAGTGGTCTAAGTGTTAAAGAATTTTCTTTTAAATTATAATTACTATGAGTATAACATAAATATATTCTTGGTTTTGTTTATTAAGTTGTTCTTAAACATAAATGCATCTCTTTAGGGCAGACTGCTCTTTTCATGGAATTTATGTATCCATGAATGAATATTACTTATGTTAGCATAAGACTGGTTTTTGTGGAAATTAATAATAAAAAGAAATATTAGGCCATTAGTATGAGGTTTACAAAAGATTATTGGTAACTTTTTGTTAAGTATATCATTTATAGTAGAATATATAGCATATTCCTGATAAATTAACCTGTATCTCATAAGTTCACATAGGGATGAAAAACTGGGTAAAGAATTGGTTGATATGTGACAACATGATGGCTTGTCCAGGTTAGAAAAAAATACGGATTCACTGTGTCCAGTATTCTTTTAACAAAAGTTAATAAAAATGTTTCTCAATAAAAAAATGTAAAACACTAACTTTAGTGTTTGCTACTTTCACTTGGAAAGATGCTATTGATTTGACAGTAAGAGCTCTTTCTCTCTCTCTCTTTCTTCTTTTTTTTTTTTTTTGTAAGTGCTCTTTTCAGCTGATTAAAACCATGCACAGTATCTTCAATTCACAGACGTAAGATACAGGTGACTGTTGTTTTTTTTGAGAATGGTTGAAAATACTGATGTTGAATTCTAATTCAAGATGCTTTCCAGATCTTAGATTCTAAATAATTCTAGATAAGTTATGTAAGGACTCTAGTCATACTGTTTTTATCTGGATGAACTAAATTATAGCACTTTTCAATATTTATCATCACTGTTTTCATTGGATTCTCTCTCATGTGAGCTTTCTCAATCAAAAGTTTTTCTTATTCTCACCTCCCAAAGTTGTAGCAGCCCATTTGGGCCAAAATATCTCCTTTTTAATATCAGGTATTATTGTTAACAGAAGTATAAGGAATAGGGAAAAACAAAACCACCTTAGATATATGGTGCTTCCATTAAGTGTTCCCCTGATACCAATATTTCAAATTACTTTGGTGTTTTGGATGTTTTTTAGCAATTTGAGGAGATGCATTGTAGTGAGATGTTAGATGTGTGAGAGATACATCTTTTGTGAACTGCAAAAAGGAGGACTATTAAATGTATAGTGTAGGGAATGTAGAGTGTAGGAGAGGAGAAAGGATTATAATGCTCTGACCTTGGTATTAATTCTAGTAATTGGTTGGTAACTCTGGAAATTAAGGATATGGAAGTTGCTTCTTCTAAGACCATCTGGTCCCCAGCGTGAAGTCTGCTGGATTAAGATTTAATCTTTTGTCACTAGATTATAATCTTGAATCTGATGCTGCAAAATATTCATATACTTTTTGTTTTCATTACTGTTAATTTCCTTAAGTACCTTCATCACTGTGCACTAATTACTACTATTTCTCTCTGCTCTCTTTGAGTGAGGATTCTTTTTCATTCTTCCTGAGTATACTGCTCAGTGGAAGTTTCTTATTCTCTCTCTTCCTCTTTTAACATTTGTATATTTTTGCTCACAATCTGCTCCCTCAAGTTTTGATTCTCTTCTGTTGCATCAGATTTTGTCTATGTGATTGTTGGTTCTTCATTCAAAAAAACTTAGGACCCCCTCCCCCAAAAAACCCAAAAACTTAGTATATGTTGCAAAAATATGATTGCCCAGGAGTATCAAACATCATTGTATTTCAGTGCCTAAAACTCCATGAGGCCAGGAATGTGGTGTGTTTTTCTTATCAGAACAGACCATAGTGAGCGAATGAATAAGGAGAACAGGATTTTCCAGATTCTTTCCTTAATAGAACTGCTAGTTTTTTAAAAAAATTAACCGAATTAATGTTGTAGTCTTTTATTTTTGTTAATTGATATTTAAAATGGTACTTTTCTGGTAGAAGGGTAATGAAAATGCTTTTAATAATTATGGTGAGAAATATTAATGTTTCTAATCATTTTAATTTTAATTGTTAATAAGAATTACTGACCATGATTGGATGGTTTTATAAAATCACACTGGAAATAGAGGGTAATAAAAGTACCTACCTCATAGGGCTATTATGAGGATTGAGTTAGTTAATACATATGTAAAGCACTTATAGCAGGGTTTCACACATAGTAAAGTGCTTGGTAGTTGTTAGTAACTGAGAACGATGCTGGAGACTGACTTCTTTGCCATCATTCTGCAGGAGGTTTTTTTGTTTTTTGTTTTAAGATTTTATTTATTTATTTATTTGATAGACAGATATTACAAGTAGTCACAGAGGCAGGCAGGCAGGGAGAGAGGAGGAAGCAGCCTCCCTCCCCTCTGAGCGGAGAGCCCCATATGGGGCTTGATCCCAGGACCCTGAGACCATGACCTGAGCCGAAGGTAGAGGCTTTAACCCACTGAGCCACCCAGACGCCCCATGCAGGAGGATTTCTTGATGGTTAGTTGTCCATTTCATTCATAGGGAGGCAGGCTATTGGCCCAAGGCAGTCTTTCCTCAGGCCCTTTCAAAAGCCCCCTAAAAGGATCGTCCTTCACAAGCATTTTTTCCTCAGCTTCCTTCCAAGGGCCCCCTCTGAACCCTCGAGGCTAGTGGGTTGAAAAGAACTTAAGAATGGGCAGTATATCCCAGTCAGGTGATGAAGGTTTGAAATAGGCTCTGCCTTTTACCCCTTTGTGACTCTGTGACTCGGGGCAAATTTCTTGCCTATTTCCTATCTTATCTGTCTCACCTCCAAGAATGTTATTTTTATCTCCTTTCTTATTCTGAGCAGCCACATTGCACTTATTTTACTTCTACACAAATGCCAACTTCTCTCTTATATCTGGCCTTTGAACCTGCTGTTCACTTTGGATGAAACACTTTCTCTTCCCTCCTGCCTTTCTTTATCTGGCCAGATCCTGTTCATGCTTCCATTAAATGCTTCTCCTTTAGGAGGCCGTTCCTAACCAATTCTCACCAGACTGGTTTGTTTTTCTGCCATACCTTCCCCTTACAACATCATGATTCTTAAAGTCTTTCATCCCATTTGGAGTTGCCCTACATAGTGAGCTCCCACAAGGGTTGATGGGATCTGACATGTTCATTGCTGCATCCCCAGTTCCTGGCACATAGGAGGCCTCAGTTAATGCTGTATACATGCATGGGAAAGAAAAATACTAGAGATATTTTTGCTTAGGCTTTGGCTAACATTATCTCCACAGCTATCCTTGTTTTACAGTATTTTTATTTTATTTTTTCCTAAAGCTGCTGAAACTTAGAAGCTGATTCTGTCACAGTGTAAGATGTGTTTGGAACATTCTGCATTCTTCTTAGATGAATTTTTAGAACCTGGTGAGTTTCACTAGATACCTTCAGTTTTCGTTTTGAGCTCCGAGGTATGCTGTATTTTTTCTTTTTTCTGTGTAATTCATAATTGTTGGTTATAGTAAGGTATATGATCACCTGGCAAGAAGCATAGGACAAAGTATTATAAGAATATTTAGAGCATGATCTCCTACTTGTTTGATAGCCTTAATTTATCTTTAGAATTTTGGAAAAGAAAATCTCAAAAGAATACTATTTTGTGAAGTGAAAATGATATGAAATTCAAATTTCAGCATCTGTGAATAAAGCTTTATTGGAACACAGCCCCTCTTTTTTTTTTTTTTTTTTTTTTTTAACATAATGTGTATGGCTGTTTTCATGCTCTAGTGGCAGAGTTAATTTAAGTACAGTGGTTGCATTAGAGACCCTAGGGCCCAGAAAGCCAAGAGTATTTACTATGTAGCCCTTTTCAGAATAAGTTAACTGACCTATGCTCTTCATGTTTGGAGAAGTATTTATAGGTTGAGTGCTAGTAGGTTTATTTTCAAAATAGGGAAAAATAATACCTTTTCTATCTGAAACCAAGGGTGTTGGGTTTACTAAATTGTAAGTTTCCTAAGGGTAAATACTGTGCCTGTTTTTTAAACAATGGATGCCACCATGGCTATTGTAGGCCTGACACATGGTTGGCACAAAGTCAGTGTTGAGTAAAAGAATAAGATCTGTTGTAGCTCTAGTACCTATTTTATGTATGTATGATCACAATAATTCTAGTTTCTTTAAAGCTTTGCTTATTGGGAGTGGGTGTTTTTTATTGACTGTAGGAGAGAATTAAAAAAAAAAAAACACAAAACTATAGGAGAGGATTTTGATGAAAACAGTAATTTTCTCTGGATCTGTTCTTTACAGATAGCCATGAAATCATTGGCCAGATTTATTTGTCTAAGTTGTTTATAAATTGTTACTTTTTAAAATAAACTACTAATCCAGAAATTACCAATCTCAAAGAAACTTAGAAGTCTTTTTCTTATAAAGCTTTAAAATGTATGTGTGTAAATATATAAATAAATAAATAAATTATATATATATATATTTTATATATATATTAAAAGCTGCTCTTGGATAGGAAGATTCATATATTCTCATCTTAAGTCGTCTGAAACTTCCCCAACTTATCCATTGAATCTCTTTTTTAAATGAACCTTCCCTGTATAGTTTGCTCAAGAACCCAGCTTTTTAAAGTATTATCCTGCCCAATACCTTGTTAATGATGAGATAGTTTAAGTGGCGTTTAGTGGAGGAAAACTGTTCCATATTAAAGGATTCTAGGGAGATCGGACAGCTAAGTGCAGTCATTACATGACTCTGGACTGGATCCTGTGTTGGAGGAGGAAGAAAGCCTTAGAGAACTTCATTTGGTCAGTTAAAAAAAAAAAAGGAAAGGAAAATAGACATTAAATTAAAATTTTGTGTAATTGTTAAATTTCCTGAAGTTAGTAACTATATTATGGCTATTTAAGGGAATGTCTTTGTTCTTAAGAGGCATATGTTCACATATTTAGGGGTAAAAGGGTATGATAGATACAATCTATTCTCAAATGGTTCAGCAAATATTTATCTATATACGTTGAGAAAAATGATGCGAATGTTAATTGATCAGTCTGGATAAAATATACATAGAAGTTCTTTGAACTATTTGTGCACTTTTCTGAAAATTTGAAGGTATTTCCAAGTAAAAAGTTTAAAGAAATGACATTAGCAGTTACCAAAAACCTAGAGATTATGTCCAAATACTGTTGCTTTTAAATTATTTACTTTGATTAAAAATACACTTTACAGTGTTTGTGCTTTTTTCAAAATGCTTTCCACACATACGCTGTGTACATGGTGGTACTATTCTGAACAATATTTTTTATTGGGTGTTTTATGCTTAATTTGTGGTTGTAAGTGCAGATACTCTGTTCTGTGATTCTTTATTAGATTTAATAAGTTTGATTTATAAATAGTCTATAAAATTTAGTTATTTTATAGTAATGTGGAGATAAAATGAAATAGAACTTAGCAAATGTAAAACTGCTATGCAAAGATGAAGTCTTTATATTAGCAGTATTCTTGCTGATTATCTCATCAGTTTTTTTAATCATAAAGTCATAGTTAAATACCAATTAGTAGAATTTAGAACTTGAATAATTTTAGGTATAATGTGTTAAATTTTCTTCTATCTGCTACTTTGCTTTAATATAATGTCCACTGTAGCTTGTTTTATTAAAAGTCTATTGTGTTCCCTTAACTCCATAGAGCAGCTTTGTTTTTAAAAGTAGATCTGGTTTTACTGTCTTATATTTATTATATTTGACCTTAAATTTATTATATTTTGAAGGAAATTCAAGAGTAAGGATCTACTATAGTGGTTCTTAAACTGCTACTAATAATTGATGACCTTTTTGAGCTTTTTATTTTAGTGCCAGACATTATATTCTAAGCATGCTACATTTAGTAATTTATTTCATTTTCACAACAGCCTTATGCTAACACCTTGCCTTGATTTGCTATGCAATTCTAGTTAAAACTGCTGCTAAGCCTGAGAAGCCTTAAATTTCTTACTTTTTTTCCCCCCGCCAAATACAAATTATGGGAAATAGGGATCTGGAATTTATATAGAAAAATTGATCAATAGGGGCACCTGGGTGGTTCCGTCAGTTGGGCGTCCATGTCTTGGTTTCTGCTTGGATCACAGTCTCAGGGTTCTGGGATTGAGCCCAGCATTGGGCTCCGTGCTCCACAAGGAGTCTGCTTGAGGATTCTTTCCCCATCTCCCTCTGCCCCTCCCTCTACTTGCACACACACATTGTCTCTGAAGAAAAAAAAAAGTTGTCTTACAATTTTTAGGTTGTAAATAATGGGATGGGTCTAACTTCAACCTAGACCTTCTGTTGCCTTCATAATTTGGGAAAGATCAGTATATCAAGATCATTCTTCAGTAACTGTACTGATAAAGGAAGTAAATATGTCTTTTAATAGCCAATTAAGAAGCAAACTGATGTAGAGATCTTGTTTTCCTAGACTTGAATTTTACCAAGTAAAACAACCAAAAAGTTAAAAATTTAAAAATTAAGGGACTGATACAGTATTGCTAACCTTTAAAACTTTTTGCATTGAATTAAACCATACTTTTTATAAAGTGGATAAATTTTGAGTATCCTTTTGATTAAATTTTATGAAGTCAACACTCATTTAACCAAGATCAAGATATAGAATATTTTCATCAACCTAGGAGCCTCCTTCATGCCCCCTGACAGTCAACACACATTTCCAAAGGTAACTATTATTCTGACTTCATTTACTATTCATTAGTATTGTCTGTTGTTAAACATCTTTTGACTATCTTTTTTGATCAACATCTTGTTTATGAGTCACCTATGTTGATTCACACAACATTAACTTATTCTTTTGCATTGCTTTGTAATACTTCATTGTATATTGCCTCAGTTTATCCATTCTACGGTTGATGAACATTTGGATCATTATCAGTTTTTAGCTATTATAAACAATGTTGCTGTGGATATTCTTGAGCATGTCTTTTGGTGCACATATGCATGTTTTTGTTTTTGTTTTTTTTTTTGAGTAAATAAGAGTGAAATTGTTGATCACAGTATTTCACTGTTGCGCTTTAATAGGTGCCCCTAGTTTTTGAAAATGGTTGGAATTTTTATACTTACCAACAGTGTACAAGGGTTCTCATTGCTCTACATCCTCACCAGCACTTAAAATTAGTGTTTTTTAATATCAGCTTCTTTGCCATATATGTGGTGAAAAAATTATTGGAGTTTTAATTTGAAATTCCCTGCTGTCTTTAAGGATTTAGCACATGTTTGTATGCTGTTGACCATTTGGATATCCTCTTTTGAGAAATGCCTTTTCATGTCATTTGACCATTTTTCTGTTCATCTTATGGATTGGTAGGAGTTCTGTATTTCTAGGGTAAGTTTTTTGTTGGATTAAGTATTGAAGATATGTATCCTACTTCTTTACTCTTTTAACAGTGTATCTTTATTTTTAAAAGATTTTTTTTTTTTTTTTTTTTGATAGAGCACAAGTAGGCAGAGTGGCAGACAGGAGGGCAGGCAGAGGGAGGGGAGAAGCAGGCTCCCTGCTGAGCAGAGAGCCTGATGCAGGACTTGATCCCAGCACTCTGGGATCGTGACCTGAGCCAAAGGCAGACACTTAACTGACTGAGCCACCCAGGTGCCCAAGTAGTGTGTCTTTATTAAGAAAATTTCTTAAATTTAATAAAATTCATTTTACTAAATAGTTCTTTTATGGTTTGTGCTTTTTGTGTTTTAAGAAATCTTTGTCTATCCGAAAGCCAAGAAGGTATTCTTGTATATTCTCTCTTACAAACTTGATTGTTTTAACCTTTACACTTAGGTTTAGGCATGGCATATGGTAAGGTTCCTGGTTCATTTTATTTTCCATATGGAAACCCATTTTGTCAAACATTATTTGTCGAAGAAAAGATTATCCTTTCCCTATGGTAAGGCCCTAGTGCCTTTGTTGCAATTCAGATGGGTATTTATTCGTGGGTCTGTTTTTGGGCTCTTCTGTTCCATTGGGCTGTTGTTGTGCCAGTGCCGTACTCTTCTAATTACTGTAGCTTTAAATCCTCCAATTATGTTCTTCACAATTGCCTTGGTTTTTATTGGTCTTTTGAATCTCAATAAAAATTTTATAGTCAACCTGTCAATTTCCTAAATAGATAACCTTCTTTATAGCAAGCAAGTTTTTTAAAAAAGCAAGTTTAATATTATTTATTTAATATTTATATTGGCCAGCTTAATATCAGATCTATAGATCAAATTAGGTATATTGGACATCTTTCAGTATTGAGAGTTTCAGAATCTCAGAATTTTATTTTGTGTATGGAGGTCTTACACATCTCTGTTAACTTTTTAAGCTAGGGTAATGATATTGTGGTTATGTTTTTTATTGGTCCTTATAATTTATAGATTCACACTGGGGTATTTACAGATGTAGTGATACAGTTTTGGAGGTTTACTTTTAATAATACAAAGGAGGGTGGGGAGGAATAGAGAAGGGGCAGTATAGACGTAACCAGATTGACCATGATTTGATTATTGTTGAAAATAGGTGATTTGTAGGTTAATAATTATATTATTCTTTTTACTTTTGTGTGTGTTTGCAAATTTTCATAAAAATAGGTATAAGAAATGTAATGACTGTAGTAGGTTGATACACATATAAGATTCCAGAAGTTCATCATAATATTTAAAAATTCCCCCGGGTATCAGGTCATTACTCTGAAAATCATTTATAAATGAAAGAACCAACCATTTAATGTTTTTCTGCACAGATTATATTCCAGGATAACCAAATAGTTAAGAGGGGAAGTTTACCTATGTAGAAGAATCACAGCTGATAAGAAATGTTGAGAAAATAATAGGATTAGAAACTCACCACAGTGCAACTTCTAATGAAATAATGGATCAAGATAATGATTAGTAAGTGACTACTGAAGCCACTAGGTGACAAGTCTTTTGGGACATGGTTATAATACAGTGGGTAGACCAAGATATGGAATAAGCCTAATTCTCCGACTGATTAGAAATAGAAACTCCTAATGAAATACAAAAATAACTATTTTAGGCTGAAAATTAAAGCAAATTGAGAAGGGAAGTTGTAGTTTGAAGGGTAACTTGTATAATTGTGAGTTTATCATTTTTTTCTTTCTTTGACCCAGTTTTGACCACATGGTGGGCTGAATTGTAGAAATACACAGCAGGTGTAGCAGTTAGCAAAAAGTTCAAGAGAAACCTCCATTTCTAGCTGAAGAATAAGGAAGAGGGGTCCACTTATTTTCCTTTTTCTCTCTCAAACCTGCAATAAGACTCTCTCCACTTCTAAAATTGCACTGCCATGGCGGCACTAGCACTTAAAACTCTGAGAGAAGTTGATTTCTCTGGGCAGAGGAATTGGGAAAGGGGCTGCTGGAAATGAGCATGTGAGGAAAATCTCAGGGAGAAGAGAGCTGAGAGGAGATTCCCTAATTGTGAGTAGACCCACAAAGGTCCTACACTACTCATGAGCTATACATGCACAGAACAGATCCAAAGAAACAAAGCAAAGACCTAGAGAACTGAACTATGATATAAACCACTATTCAGATCCAGCCTTGCCTCTGAGTGTTGCATGCAAAGGATAAACCCAAATAATATAGTTAAAGGCTTTAAAAACTGAACTGACATTTGAACTACTACCCATGGAAGGCAATATGGAACTTACAATAAACTTCAGTAAAAAAATCAAATTATCCAGAAGGGGTTAATACAATCTGGAGTTTTACAACCTGATACTCAGGTTATATATGTCTAGGATATAATCCAAAATTACTTGACATACCAAGAAACAGGAAAAACTGACCACTTTTTAAGTGAAAAGACGATGAATAGATGCCAAACCTCAGATGATCCAATGATGGAGTTTTTAGAAAAAGGCTTTATTTTTTAATTTTTTAAAAATATTTTATTTATTTATTTGACAGAGACACAGAGAGAGAGAGAACACAAGCAGGCTGGCTTCCTGCTGAGCAAGGAGCCCAACTTGGGGCTTGATCCCAGGACCCTGGGATCATGACCCTGAGCCGAAGGCAGATGCTTAACAACTGAACCACCCAGGTGCCCCTAGAAAAAGGCTTTAAAACAACTGTTATATCTGTGCTCCTTGAGGTAAAAGTGAACACTTTTGAAATGAATGGAACATAGTTCTCCTCTGAAAAATAGAAATCATGTAAAAGAATGAAATGGGGGGCGCCTGGGTGGCTCAGTGGGTTAAAGCCTCTGCCTTCAGCTCAGGTCATGGTCTCAGGGTCCTGGGATCGAGCCCCACATCGGGCTCTCTGCGCAGCAGGGAGCCTGCTTTCTCCTCTCTCTCTGCCTGCCTCTCTGCCTACCTGTGATCTCTGTCTGTCAAATGGATAAATAAAATCTTTGAAAAAAAAAAAAAAAGAATGAAATGGAAATTTCAGACCAAAAAACAAAAAATATATGAAATACGAATTTGCTGTCTGGACTCAGTAGCAGACATAAAGATAAATCAGTTGAAATCTCAAATCCTGCATCTTCTGTATCATGAATGTCTCTGTTCTGTAATACTTGTCAAGTCTAGGTTGCACCTTGTGAAACCTGGTCGTAGGCCTTCTGGCTCTGAATTAGTCTGCCACTCACACATTCTCTTTTGTCCTTAATGATTCCTACTTGCATGCTACTGAGATGATTTGTCTGTGCAATGTGAGCCCCCATCTCCTTCCTATTCCACAGATCCACATAGTGTCTTGATCTGCCATTTTCTAAGACCTTAACATTTCAGGTGAGGATTTGGCAGTCAGTTTAAATCTGTTTAATCAGGTTTAAAAAATAGTTAATAGTCAACTAAGAGACCCACATATATTTATTTCAGAGTTTTGAAGGTAAATAAGGATAAGACAGAAAAGTGGAAATGGGTAGCATATGAGTCATACTGCAAAATCTTAAAATGTAAAGGGAGTAAATTTTATCTTAAAGTGTAGATATAATAATTATTTCAGTAAAGAAATGTTGTATGGTAGTTTTCTGAATAATCTATGGTTCAGGATCCATCTAAACATATTTGAACTAGTTTTCAGATAGTTGTGAACTTGTTTGGCCTACTTGGTTACACAAAAGCAACCTGGCAGTTTACCCAAGTTTTAATAGGACAGAACAACTCCCTATTTTATAAAGGGATTATACTGCAAAAAGAGGAATACTTGTGGCCTTAAAAATTGATATATGTTTAGTGGCATTTTACATGGGTCTGGTGGCATTGTCATATTTGTACATAATAGTTTTAAGTTATTAAATATCTCATGAGCTAGCCCCTAAGCCTATTATTTCATACTACTACTTAATAACAGGTCCCTGGAAGTTTTTATCACTAATAAAATTCTGTACTTCTAGGTTGATACGTTTTATTCATTCGTTCTCGCCCTCCCTTTCCTTTCCATTTCTCTCCTTCCCTCTCTTCTCCCCCTCTTCAGATCCAGCTCAGAAATTTAAATACACCCAGGGGCACCTGGGTGACTCGGTTAAGTGACCGACTTTTGGTTTTGGCTCAGGTCCTGATCTCATGGGTTGCGGGATGGAGCCCTGCATCAGGCTCCATGGGCTCAGTGAGAGTCTGCTTAGGTATTTTCTTGTTCTGTTCCATCCCTCACTTGCTCGCTCCCTGTCTGAAATAAATAAGTAAAATCTTGGGGAGAAAAGAGAAATTTACATACACTTGTCTTTTTAAAACGGGCCAGTCCACAAAGGATCAAATTTAATTTATCTTCTTTGGACAAATGTTTGACACTTAGAAATTATACCTTTTTTTTAACTCAGTATAGCACATGAAATAGTTGTCCAAAAGGGAAAGAATGCTTTCATATTTTTTTGGACATTAAACTAACTTTTGCCATCCAGAAAAAGCAGACATAGAGCCTCTTGGAGCCACACAGCAATAATGTTAGGCTTGAAAGTTGCAGTTGAATTCCTAGAACATGAATTATCATCCACATTATTCTTCAGTTTCCTTGAAGAAACATAAAACGAAAAGATAGCTCAGAAGTTACAATACTTCAGTAATAAAATACCAAAAAACAAAAAAGGTTACAAACTACCTGCTGTGGTGGTGTGGTCCTTTATCTATTGATGGATCAAATTGTTCTTTGATGTCTTATCTTCCCCAAAGATACTTAATTTTGTCCTCACCAAAGAGAGACTTCTTTGGTCAAGGAATGTGGTAGGCAGAATAATGGTCCTTCAAGATGTCCATTCCCTAACTCCCAGAACCTGTGATTATGTTAGGTTGACTGGCAAAGAGGAATTATAGTTGGGAAGGTTCTCATGGATTATCGGGGTGGGCCCAGTGTGATCAATTACTAGGGTCTTTGTAAGGGAAAAGGGAGGCAGAAGAGATGGCAGCTTGAGAAGCATATGGCCTGCTGCTGGTTTTGAAGATTGAGGAGGGGAGCCATAAGCCAAGGAAGGTGAGAAGCCTTGAGAAGGTTGTAAAGGCAGGGGAACAGTTTCTGCTAAAGTTTCCAGAGAGGAACGTAGCCCTGCTGACACCTTGAGTTTGGCCCAGTGGGGTTGGAACTGGGAGAGAATAAATTTGTGTTTTTTTCATTCCATTAAGTTTGTGGTAATGTGTTTTAGAAGCCATAGGAAACTAATACATGGTACATCCGTTTAGTTTTTCACTAACAATATGAATTTTATATACTGATTAATTGAATCCTGATGTGAATGACAATGTGATTTCCTGTGAATATTAATTCTAGTTTATTCAGAAGTTTTTTCTGTTGGTAATATGTTGGGCAGTGACGCGTAGACCTTGGCTTACCCAGGGGTCTTTTTGTTTGCTACCTCCTGGGACTGGTGAGAAGTTCACTGTGGTTCAAGAATAGGGAGTATGTCTACAGTGAGGATGAAATGGGGGATGAGGTTAGAGAAATATGAAGTTAGAAAGGAAAATTGGTACTGTGCAATGTGGCAAGAGATGTGACCTTCAGAAGCCTGGTTTCCCCTCCACATGTTTTTTTCAGTATTTGTGTGATTTGTGCCTGTATTAATAAATGCTGTAAGTTGGAATTATAAGAAGTTTTTATCATCAGTATGACTTGCGCTGTATAGAGTTGTAAGCAGTCATTGCATTTTGCTACAGAACGTCTCATGGAGCGGCTTATCCATGATAAATGTACAAAGGATTCAGTGGCAAAAAGGAAGGCATTTAGACAAACACGGAAAAGAAGTAAGCATTTCTCTCTGATATTCCCTGACCATCTCAGATAAACTTGCCTTGTTCCTTTGTGCCTTTTCTGGGATGAGAAATTGTGGAGGCCCAGCAAAGATTAGGAGGCTAGAACAGGTTGGGGGAAAAAAAAGTCAGAGGCATAAATAAATAAGTTAGAGCTGTACTGCCAATTTTTTAAAAATCTGTTTTTTGTGATTTTGAATCAAGCAGATCACATGCTAGCTGTCTCAGCTTGTGTGAGCTATGGAGGGATCAGTGTTTGAAACAGAATATGGAGAGGCATGTGTTTATTTCTGATGGTGAGTTTTAGAATAACTCAGGGGAATGAGCTGGAAGGATTTTGGAGGAGAGAAAATGTGGAGAGAGTAACAGCCCTGAAGGAACAAGAGGGTTTATTCTGGGAGTTTTTTGAGTAGTTCTAACAGAGAGGGTTGCAGCTGACATCATCTGGAGACATGAGAAGGGAATAATTCAGCAGTGACAGTGAGGAAAAGGAGGTCCACCTCAGCACCAGGACTCGGTCATCTGTGACATGGGAGAGGAAAACAGCTGTCATTTGAAAGGACTGGAGTTAGAGCAGAACTTCTAGAGGAGAGTGGGGTTTCATTGGGTGCAAGGAAGGCGAAGAGAGTGTGCAAGAATATATTGAGGAAGTAGGAGATTTTGTTAATGATACCACTATGAGTTCCAGAGAACACAGTTAAAGGAGTTTGGGAATTGGGAAAGGAAGGGAAAAGGGATCAATGTAGGGCTATAAAGAGTGTGTAAGGACAAGAATCCAGGTAATTGTGTGTTGGAGGGGGGAGGAGGGTCTTGGGCCTCTTTTAGTAACTGATATAAAAGGAAAGTAGGGCATAATGGGATTAGTCTTGATGGTTTCCAAGGCAGGTTATTGTAAATATTGAGGGAGAGATATTTGCGAAAGGCAAATTTATCAAGAGCAGCCAGAGATATTTGGATTTGCATTGTTTCTGTTGTTGTCCTACAAATTACCACTTAATGACATAAAACAGTAAACATATATTATCTTACAGTCAGTCCTGAAGCTCAGAAGTGCCACATGGGTCTCACTGGGCTAAATTCAAGGTGTCAGCAGGGGTGCATTCCTTTCTGGAAAATTCCTTCCTCTTTTTCCAAGGAGAATCTATTTCTTGTGTTTTTAAGCTTCTTGAAGCCTCATATTCCTTGTTTTATGGCCCCTTTCTTCCACCTTCAAACCCAACAACATTGTATCTTTCTGACCTTTCTTCTCGGTTTCATAAATTCTCTGACCACAACCAGGAAAGGTCTCTGGTGTTTTTGTTTTTGTTTTTTTTTTAATTTTTTCAATTTTATTTCCAGTTCAGTTAACATGCAGTGTTATATTAGTTTCGGGTGTACAGTAGAGGGATTAAAGACTTCCACACAACACCCTGTGCTCAACATCACAAGTGCACTCCTTAATCCCCTTTGCCTATTTCACCCATCCCACCCCATCTCCCCTCTGTGAACCATCAGTTTGTTCTCTAGAGTTAAGGGTCTGTTTCTTGTTTGTCTGTCTCTTTTCCCTCCCTCCCTCTCTCCCTCTCTCCTTCTCTTTTTCCCTTTGCTCATTTGTTTTGTTTCCACATATGAGTGAAGTCATATGGCATTACGGTATATGAAGTCATACGGCATTTGTCTTTCTCTGATTTAGCATTATACTCTATAGCTCCATCCATGTTGTTGTAAATGGTAAGATTTCATCCTTTTTTATGGCTGAATGATATTCCAGTGTGTGTGTATACACCTATACATACATACACACACACACACACACACACACACACACACACTACATTTTCTTTATCGCTTCATCTATGAATAGACACTTGGGCTGCTTCCATAATTTGGCTATTGTAAATAATGCTGCTGTAAACATAAGGGTGCATATATCTGAAAGATCCTCTGCTTTTAAAGACTCACATGATCGCACTACACCCAGAGATAATTCAGGATAATCTTCCCATCTCAAGATCTTTAACCTTAATCACATCTGCGAAGTCCTTTTTTGCCATGTAAAGTGACATTTTACAGACTCTAGAGATTAGGGCATGAATGATCTTTTTAGTGGCGCCATATTTTGTCTACCACAGGGTCCCCTCTATCTTCCTGCTGAGCCTAGTAAAGAGTCCTGGTGTGGGGGCAGGAGGGCTGTGGAGTGTAGCTTCAGGGTTGTGGTACCTGGTTCCTGTGTAATTCACTCAGAGTCAGGCTTCAGTTCTGTACCTTCAGATCTTCTGTGGGACTCAGTGGGGGCTGGGGACAGGCTCAGCCCTCAGTCTCATCTCTGAAAAAGGAATAAGATGCTCCTAATATTCTGTGGACCAGAATAGTCTACTACATGAGTAGGGATCTCAGGCATTATTTGAAGAAATACATTAATTGAATCATTGGAATACTCTTGTGTGTCCTACTAAGAACGTTGTACTAGTTTTTTAATATTTCTTTATTTAATGAAGCTTCAAAAATACTTCACATTTAGACCTTCGAAAGACAATAGTTCTGGCTGTTTGTTTTTTGTCTGGAGCCAGAATTTCGTCTGGTTCATAGTTCAAGTTTGCTTTGGGGTGTGTTTCTTGTTCTTACTGTCAGTTCTCCGTTTCAGTTAGTTTCAGAAACTCCTATATAGAGAGGTAAGAATGTTTTTCATCTTGCTAATATTTTACATCCATTGTACATAGGGTAGGCTAATGTTCCCAATTAGTATTGAGTAAGTTAAGAACTATTTAATTTCATCTTTACTCATATGTTAAACAATTAATTTAAAAAGTATTTGAATCTTCACAAGTTAAAATTGTTCTCTTAGGAATAATTATCTTTTCAGTTATAATACAAACATTGAGTGATCTGCAGAAGCAAGTTAGAGTTTTTCATAAATCATGATAAACGTAGTGAGGATTACTGCTTGGATTTTGTATTATACCAGTCAGTTAAGTTTCAGCACTACTTTTAATTAATGTTAGTAGATCCATCAGCTCCAGAAATAATCTATGATATCAGGTTTAACTGACCTAAATTCCAAAGTAGGTCAGTGGGTCAGTAGGTTATTAGGTTAGAAAAAGATCTATTGTAGTTTCCATTTCTTAAACCCAAGTTCCTGAGTTAATCATTTTAAATTAATAATTTAAAGATTATTGATAATTAGGTAAAATTAAAAGTTTTTTCTTTAAACTATGGGAACAGTACATAGGAAAATAGCCCCTGTTGCTCTTATTTTTTTAACAATAACATGTTATTTTGTTACTCATACTTTGTTTTCTGGAATGGATAAACATGTAATTTATGTTCCTGAAGTATCAGGGCTCTAATATTGGACAATTAAAAAGGAAAAGGCAGCACTTGAGTTTTTCTGATTATAATAATCGTGCATGCTCATGCAACAAATTATAGAATGTACTAAAGAAGAAAATTAAAAATTCATAAGCTACTTAACTACAGTTTTACTTTTGGCTTATTTCGATTTATATTTGATATATCTTGGTGCCACTGTTACTGCTATTAGATGCTTAAATTTTTTCTTAACTTTACACAGTTAGATTTTGCACAGTAGTGCAGTGAATACAGAATTTGGCTACACCTCTGATTGTTCCCTTTTTTCTCAAAGTAAAATTACTGGGTCAAAGGGTATAAATATTTTCAAGCTATTGATACATCTCTCTAAACTTTTTTCTCACCAAACTTTAAGGAAGGGGTTTCCAATTTACTCTCTTAAAGCAGTGCTCAGTGTCTGTTTCATATCTCCTTCACCAAAGGTATCAAATTATTTTGTTATTAAATACAATGGACATTTTAGAGTCATTGTCTTGTCTGCACTGCAATATTAACATTGTCAACTTCTAAAAACACTCTTTTCCTTTAATTTTAGGGACAGCTAATCCTTCTTGGCTTTCTTCTGTCTCTTTGATCCTTTGCCATCTCATCTAATTGATAATATTAGCACTAATCATATTTAAAATTCATTTGCTCAGAGTCCACAGTCTGTCATGGTTCGTCTCCCCATCCAATTTCCCCCAACTCTGAGAAACAAACTGAGGGTTTTGGAGGGGAGTGGGGTGGGATGTTGGGTGAGTCTGGTGGTGGGTATTATGGAGGGCATGTATTGCATGGTGTACTGGGTGTGGTGCATAAACAATGAATTCTGGAACGCTGAAAAGAAATTAAAAAAAAATTAAAAAAAAATTCATTTGCTGTTTTCTGTGTGCTGTCCCAAACATGGAACATATTTAATCCTCAGAACAATGGCATGTACCTACTGTCATATCTCCATTTTAAAAATGAAAAAAAAAAAAAAAAAGATGCGTAGAGATGAACTGACTAGTCTGAGACCCACAGCTAATAAAGGGACTGAGCTATAATACATACCCAAGAAATCTGTTTTCAGAGCCCATTTCTTTTTTTATTTGTTTGACTCTTATTTAAATTAAAGATTATTTATTTATTTATTTGACAGAGATCACAAGTAGGCAGAGAGGCAGGCAGAGAGAGAGAGGGGGGAAACAGGCTCCTCGCTGAGCAGAGAGCCTAATTCGGGGTTCGATCCCAGGACCCTGGGATCATGACCTGAGCCAAAGGCAGAGGCTTAACCCACTGAGCCACCCAGGCGCCTCTGATTCTTATTTAAATTACTTAAAAATTGTGTTTTATTGAAGTATAGTTTACACACTGGGTTACATGAATTTCAGGTGTACAGCATCATGATGGACAGTTCTATACATTATGCTGTGCTCACCAAAAGAGTAACTACTATTTGTCACCATACAGCACTGTAACAACACCATTGACTATATTCTCTGTGCTGTGCCTTTTATACCCATGACTTAAATTCATTTTGTAACTGGAAGCCTGTATCTCCTACTCCCCTTTCCCTATTTTGCCCATCCTTTGATGGGCACCTCTACCTCTGGCAACTACCAGTTTGTTCTTTGTTTTTATGGGTCTGTTTCTGTTTTTTTTTTATTTGTTCATTTGTTTTTTAAGCTTCCGTATATGTAAGTGAAATCATATGGTATTTGTCTGCTTATTTCACTTAGGTTAATGCTCTCTTGGTCCATCCATATTGTCAAAGATCGCAACATCTTTCTTATGGCTGAGTAATACTCCATTTCCCAGTACCATCTGTTGAAGACACTGTCTATATTCTCTCCTCCTTTGTTGTAGATTAATTAACCATATATGCATGGGTTTTTTGGTTTTTTTTTCTGTGTTCTCCATTCTGTTCCATTGACCTCTTTGTCCATCTTTGTGCTGGTATCATATTGTTTGGATAACTATAGCTTTATTGTATATCTTGAAATCTCTGATAATGATATCTCCAGCTTTGTTCTTTTCTCAAGATTGCTCTGGCTATTTGGAGTCTTTTGTGGTTCCATACAAATGTTGGTATCATTTGTTCTAATTCTGTGAAAAATACCACTGATATTTTGATGGGTATTAAACTGAATCTGTGGATTCAGTTTAGGGGTAGTGTGGATATTTTAACAATGTTAATTCTTCCAATCCATGATCATGGAATATCACTCTGTTTGTGTCATCTTCAGTTTTTTTCATTAATGTTTTATAGTTTTCAAAGTATAGGCAGAGTTCATTTCTTTAAGTTCCTTGCTCCGCCTCCTTTCCATTTTATTAATCTTCTGGTTTCTGAAATATGAATTTTTTATCAAGTGTCAGCCTTAGCCTTTCTTATATGTTTTTCTTAGAATATCCCATCAGTGTCTTTAATTTACATATTTATTTTGATGGTTCCCGATTTACATCTTCATCCAGTTCTATCTTGAATGCCAAGCTCACTTCTAACCGTCCACTGGATGTTTTTCTTCTTGTATATCCCTTAGATATCTCAAACACAACATGTATAAAACTGAATCCATCATCTGAAATATATGTGAGGTATCTGTAACATAGTGATTAAGAGCATAGTTCAAGCTGAACTATCTACATTCATACCTTAGCTTTATTGTTTAGTTTACCTATAGTCTTTGATTTTTAGCTTCCTCATCAGTAAAATGGAGCTAATAATAGAGTTTACCTCATATGATTATTGAGAGTATTAAATGAGAGAAGACTGAGGAATGCTGGGCACACAGTAAGTGTTCAATAAATAGTAGCCACTGCTTTCAGTGTCATTAATTCTCGTTTTCCTCCAGCTTATTCTTCCTATGTTTCCTATCCAACCCATAGATATATCCAAGCCAAAATTTGGATGATTTTCTCAGCTGCTTCCTGAACCGCACTTCTGATTATTAATCACCAGGTTCTGTGTAGTCATCTTAGTAAATTATTAAAATTCTTTTTTTTTGTTTTGTTTTAAAGATTTAACTATTTATTTGAGACAGCGAGAGTGAGTGTGTGCAAGTGGGGGCTGGGGCAGAGGGAGAGAGACAAGCAGACTCCCCAATGAGTGAGGAGCCTGATGAAGGGCTCATTCCTAGGACACTGAAATCATGACCCAAGTTGAAGTCAGACGCTAACCGACTGAGCCATTCAGGTGCCCCATTTATTGAAATTCTTTTCGGGGCGCCTGGGTGGCTCAGTGGGTTAAAGCCTCTGCCTTCAGCTCAGGTCATGATCCCAGGGTCCTGGGATCGAGCCCTGCATCGGGCTCTCTGCTCAGTGCAGAGCCTGCTTCTCTCTCTCTCTCTCTCTGCCTGCCTCTCTGCCTACTTGTGTTCTTTGTCAAATAAATAAATAAAATCTTAAAAAAAAAAAAAAGAAAGAAATTCTTTTATTTATCTGACCCCTGCCTCATTATTTTGCCTAAACTATTATAATAACCTACTTCTCTTAGTCTCCCTAACTCTAGTCTTGCCTTTTTCATTTCATTCTCTATAGTGTAGCCAGAATGATACTTTAAAAGAACAAATCTATTAATTTCACTTCCCTGCTTAAAGTTACTTCAGTGTTTTCATGTTGCCATTGAGGGGCAGGTGATTTTTTTTTTTTTTTTTTTTAACTTCATGTGACCTTTCATTACATACATACCTCATCATTCTTATCTCTTACCCCCAGTTTTTACCCCACCCTGTCCCTAGGTTTTTGCTCTAATCATACTGAACTACTTACAGTACCCTAAAATTATAATTATTACTTATGTCTCCAGACCCTTGCATTTACTGTTCTTTTGGCATCACAGTTCTCTGTCTCTGGGCCTGGTGAATTTTATTCATCCTTCAGATCCCAACTTAGGGATTACTTCTTCCAGCAGGCTTCCTCAGCCTTTGTGTCCCTCGTATGTATTCACAGAGCATTTTGTGCATGCCTCTGGGAAGTGCCTCAAATGCAGTTACTATATCTCTTTTGCCATTTTAAAACTACCATAACATAGTGTTGGACACTTGTATTGGTGCTCAGTAAATATTTGCTGAATGATAAATATGTGAAGTATAATTTTTAAGGAGTCACTGATATTTATAACAAGTTTTTAAGTTTCTTTGATTTCTAGCCAGGAATAATTTTACATTTATTAGCCATGTATTTTCTTTGTGCCTCATTTAGTTACACTTTTTTGCTCATTTTGGAGAGTTGGATTTTATTTTATTTTGTTTTACTTTTTAAATTAGCAATAATCGTGCCTCAGATAAACCTCATTGGCTACGATACTGCCACTGTGCAAAACTTGTTTTACTTTTTTCAAATAAGTCTCAGTTTTAATAATAACCTCTACACAGTTGCTACTGAAAATTGAAATAGCACACCAAAAAATTTTATTACAGTTCAGTTTTTGAAAACCAGAAAATTTGGCCTATGCACCCTGCCAATTACGCTCTAACCAAACCACCCAAAGTTTTCTGTGTATTTCTTTTGCACAAGTTACTTAGCTTCCAATTTTTGATGTTAGGTTTTATCTTAATAACTTCAGGCTTCTCAAACACAGTGGCCACATTTGAAACCTATTAGTGCTTCCTTAGGTCAAATCAAAATGTGGAAGTATATTGAGGTCATTCAAATGTAAACTATAGGATTCCTCACAAATTACTGGTATTAAGGTAGAAAAGATTAAAAAAAAAAGAGCTTATACCATAGATTATCAAAATATTATACAGTTTGCCCTAACGTAGAGCAGCTTTCCTAAGTTGCTACATAATGATCCTAAAATTGCTAGCACAAAGGAACAGTACAAGAATAAAGTTTATGTTTACATTGGCTCTGTGTCATAATTATTTTCCATGCTGGTATCCTCAGGAAGATCTTTATGATACAGGCAATAATGACGGCTATATCTAAATCTTTCCACTCTTCTGATTCAGCCTCAGTTTCCTTCTGCTTAGATCTTTTTGAAGTGTGCACTGCTGGTTGTGGTAGCGCTGGTATTCGATCAGTCACATCATCCTTCCATCCTTTCTTTCTGAGCTATTAACAGGGTCCTTCTCTACCCCTCCTCCTGCTGCTGCGGATACGGTCAGTGAGCCCCTGTGGTTTCTTCTTTCTGTCCTCCGTTGGGGTGGATATTCTCAGAGGGGAAAGGAGTTGGATCCTAGGGTTGAGTCAATTTACTACGGTTCTTTATTAATACTTTGGAGATAGTTTGAGAGGCAGCTGAGCCTTCCTGGGGATTCTCTTCACTGGGCTTCTGAGATGATTCTGGGGCCCAGATTGGGTAAAGCTGCTTTGGTGAATCCACTGAAAGCCTAGGGCCAGGGGTGGGGGGGATGGATTTTAACATTTTTCTGAGTAACTTCTAAATATCCTTATGTGGTACAGATATTAACCCTTTGTCATGCTGCAAATGTTTAAGCCTTCTGTTTTTTTTTTTCCCCCCAAGGGGGAGTTACCATTTGTGTTTATTTTGTTAACAAAAATAGGTATCCCTGAGCATTGTATCTTCTATTTTTCACAAGAACCCTTTTAGCTAAGAGTTTTGAAGCTTAGTTTGGTTCAGTTATTTTCCAGAGATTTCCATCATGCCTTTCTAAATTCCGAAGGTCTTAAGTTTTATACTGACTCCTCCAGCATGCTTTTTTTTTTTTTTTAAGATTTTATTTATTTATTTGACAGACAGAGATCACAAGCAGGCAGAGAGGCAGGCAGAGAGAGAGGGGGAAGCAGGCTCCCCGCCAAGCAAAGAGCCCGATGCGGGACTCAATCCCAGGACCCTGAGATCATGACCTGAGCCGAAGGCAGAGCCTTTAACCCACTGAGCTACCCAGGCGTCCCCAGCATGCTCTTTATTAGCTGCTTTAATTCTGACTGGGGAGCACTATCCCAGAGTACTTAAAACCAACTAGGACATAGGGATCTGGCTTCTGAATTTTGTTGCATGCACATTTTAGGAACTCAGTCCTTTTGCTTTGGTGCTTTTGAGTCAGACCATTTATTTTTGATTCCTTCAGTTTTCCTGGGTAATGTTTCATTATAAAAAAAAATGCCCTTTTCTCAAAAATATATCAGTCTTTTCCTATAAAAAATATCCTTTTGTTGCTGTTATATTTCATATACTATTATATTCTTTATCTTAAAAAATTTAGAATGGGGTACCTGGGTGGCTCAGTTGGTTGGGCCACTGCCTTTGGTTCAGGTCATAATCCTGCAGTCGTGGGATCCACTCTTGGCATCGGGCTCCCTGCTCAGTGGGGAGTCTGCTTCTCCCGCTGATTCTCCCTTCTCTCATGCTCTCTCTCTCTCATTCTCTGTCAAATAAATAAAATATTAAAAAATTTAGAATGGGCATTGAGTGGGTCAGAAGCAAACTTGAGTGTAAAGTTTTGTACTAATTTTCTGGGAAGGTTGAATTGGTCTCAGTTAATTGAGTTACTCACCAGTGCCAGTTGAGTATTAGTATTTGTCAAATACTCCAACAGGTTCCTCATAATAGATGAATAAATTATTACTCCTATTTTGAAGGAACTCATGATTTAGAAGACTATTGTCAATGAGAATGTTATAATGATACTCCACTTTTACAATGAAAAATAGTGAGAACACGGTAATTCCTAATTTTCCTTGTTCATGAAAGAACATTGATAACTGAAATTGACAGGTTCCTGAAGTTTTCAGCACCAAAAGATTTGAGTAAAATTCACCCTAATTTTTCTTCTTGAAAGTGAAAATGAAAACTAAAGTATGCACGCACACACACACACAAAGTAGGGAGACAGTGGGAGAAACCAAATATGAACCAGCCATGTGAATAGTTGACTCTTTAATAAATATTATGTAAAGATGATTATCAGTCACTATTGGATCATGACCTTTTTTATATTAGCTGATGCAGAGATTTCAGTGAAAATAATTCCTGTATGTTCATCAGTGTTTTTAAAGCAAGCATTTGAACTATTGAGAACTAATTCACAGAAAAATTATTAAATAGTAAATACTGTGGCAGCCTCTGTACAGTTGGTGTTATAAAGCATTAGATCATGTCATTAATTTGTACCATGGTCTATTACAGGAAAAGGCCCAAGAAGTTCCTTGTTGTTAATTAGTTACTTCAACTTATAAAGTACCTATAATCTCTAACATAGAGTTTGAACTTCTGTTGATCCTTAAATACTTACTGACTTAAAATGAGTAATTGACAGCCTTAATCTAATCTTGGATACCTTTATTTTTCTGTAATTCTTTACGTAATAAAAATTCTAATTGAAAAAAATTGAGTCTCTCATAATTTTTTTTTTATTTTAAAGTTCCTAGGTAAAAATACATTTGTGATATAAACATTAAAATTATATTATTAAAGTGACACTAACTTTCAGGGTTTAAGAAAATTATTATAATGGAAAAAAGAAAACAAATGCAAAGTCATCACTTTGTCCCAAAAAGCTGAATGGTCTAAAAAAACAATTCTTGGATGCATAAAGGGGGGGGGGGCACACGGAAAACTTGATTACAGGGCAATCTCCCCAAGATTAGAGTCAGACAGGCAAATATAGGAGGTCATAACTTCCTAGAACAGAGACTCAGGAGCTGAAACCATCTCAGAAACCAGTACAGAACTGGAACTGTAATTCTGGTAATTGTAATTGACAATTTGCTGGAGGCTTACTATGGATAACTTTGACAATTAAAAACTCCAAAGGGACCTAGTCACAGGGGGGCCTTAGCAGTATTGTGAGATTTACCTCTTAAGAGCTCAAACAGGTTCCCATAGTGAATATCAGAAAAATCTCCTCTTGCTTCCAGCAGGAGTGGGGAAAAAAGAACCATTTTGAAATATACCAGCTCCCTCTTTTCTTAACAAGACCCACTCTCAGGGGAAACTAGTTAATGGAAGTCTAACTGATTTGGAGGAAGGAAAATATCAAATGCCTGCCTACTCTAACCATGTTAATTTAAGGAGGGAGAAAAAAACCTGACAAACACGGATGAAGTTCACAGTCCAGGCTTACTAAAAGACTGAGACCTAATCATGGACTATCGAATGCTTCCCCTCCCCCAACGCCCCACCACCACATTACTAATGGCCTGTTTATAGCAGTTCCTTTTACCTAGTGCATCATATCCAGCAATTAAGAAAACATTATAAGGCATACCAAAAGACAAAAAACGCAATTTGAAGGGACAGAGTGAATATCAGAACCAGATATGGCACAAGGGTGTTGGAGTTACCAGATCAGGAATTTAAAGCAACTATAATTAATGTGCTCAGGGATCTAATAGATAAAATAGTCAGTGTGCAAGAACAGGTGGGCAGTGTAAGTGGAGAGATGGAAATCCTAAGAAAAAAGGTAGATAAGGAGTTAAACACTGTACCAGAAATGAAGAATATCTTTGGAGGGCTTATTAGACTGGAGACATGAGTAAAGAATTTCTGAGCTGGAGGATATCTTAGTAGAATCTTCAAAAATGAAAAGTGGGTACTGGGTGGCTCAGTCTGTTAAGTGGCTGCCTTTGGCTCAGGTTATGATCCCTGGGTCCTAAGATCGAGTCCAACATCGGGCTCCCTACTCAGTGGGAAGCCCGCTTCTCCCTCTGCCCCTGCTGCTCCCCCTGCTTGTACTCTCTCTCTGTGTTAAATAAATAAATAAAATCTTAGAAAAGAAAAGAGGACAAGACTGAAAAGAACAGAATATCCAGGGACCGTGGGACAACTACAAAAGTAACGTGTAGTGGGAATAGCAGGAGAAAGAGGGAAGTTTTGAAATTGTAATGACTGAGAATTTCCCCAAGTTAATGTTAGACCTCAAATCACAGATCCAGGAAGTTTGGAGACCACCAAGAAGGATAAGTATCCCCCAAAACAACGCCTAGGTGTATCATTTTTAAACTATAGAAAATCATATCGGAAGAAAAACCTGAAAGATGCCAGAGAAAAAAACAGCTTACCTGCAGAAGAACAAAGAATTACATTTGACTTTGCCTCAGAAAAACTGTGCAAGTAAGAAGGAAATAGAGCGAAATATTTAAAGTATCGAGAGAAAAACTCACTAACCTAGAATTGTTTTTTCTGTGAAATTATCATTTTTAAAAAAAGATTTTATTTATTTATTTGGCGGATAGAGATCACAAGTAGAGAGGAGGAAGCAGGCTCCCTGCCAAGCAGAGAGCCCGATGTGGGGCTCGATCATGACCCAAGCCTAAGGCAGAGGCTTTAACCCATTGAGCCACCCAGGCACCCCTCCTGTGAAATTACTTTTGAAAAATGAAGAAGAAATAAAGACTTTCTCAAACAAATTGAGAGAATTTGTTGGTAGTAGACCTCACTTGCAGGAATTACTAAGTTATTTGACTTGAATGAGTCTCACTTGTCAGTTTTTGCTTTTGTTTCCTTTGTTTTTGGTGTCATATCCAAGATATTCCAAATCCAGTGTCCTAAAACTTTCTCTTTTGTTTTCCTCTAGGAGTTTTATAGTTTCAAGTCACATTTAAGTCTTTCATCCATATTGATTTGGCTTTTGTGTATGGCGTAAGGTAGGGTCCATCCAGTTTCAGTCTTTTGCATGTGGATATACTGTTTTCCCAGCGTCGTTTGTTGAAGACACTGTGCTTTCTGATTATGTAGTCTTGGCACACTTGTTGAAGATCATTTGACCATATATACCAAGGTTTATTTCTAGGCTCTCTGTTTTTTACCACTGGTCTATGTGTTTGTCTTTATGCCATTTCCATACCATTTGATTACTGTAGCTTTGTAATACCTTTACAGGTTAGGAAGTGTGGGGCCTTCAGCTTTGTTCTTTTCCTCAGGATTGTTTTTGACTAGTTGAGGTCTTTGTTGTTCCATATGAATTTTAGGATTTTTTTTTTCCAGTTTCTACAAAGAATGCCTTTGGGATTTTGATAGAGATTACATTGAATCTGTAAATGACATTGGGTGATATGGACAATTTTGATGGTGCTAAATCTTCCATAAACATCCTCTGTATGTCCACTGTAAATGTCCCTCCATTTATTTGTGTCTTATTTCTTTCAGCGTTTTTTTGTAGTTTTCAGTGTACAAGTCTTTTGCCTTTTGGGTTAGGTTTGTTACTAATTATTTTATTCTTTTTGATGCTATTGTAAATGACATTTTTAAAAAATTTCCCGTTAAGATTGTTTGTTGTTCGTGTATAAAAAGTGCATTTGATTTTGATGTGTTGATTTTGTGTCTACAACTTTGGCATTTGTTAGTTCTAATGGTTTTTGTTTTGTTTTGTTTTGTTTTGTTTTGTTGTGGAATCTTTGGGGTCTTCTACATATAAGGTCATGTAATCTGTGAACAGGGATAATTTTACTTCATACTTTCTGATTCGTGTAAGCCTTTTTTTTCTTACCTGGTTACTCTAGCTAGAATTTCCAGTACAATGTTGAATACAAGTGGTAAGAGTAAGCATCCTTGCCTTGTTCCTCATCTTAGAGGGAAAGCTTTTAGTTTTTCACTGTTGATCTGATGTAAGCTGTGGATTTTTCATTTATGACCTTTGGTATTTTGAGAAAATTTATATTCCTAGTTTATTGTGTGTTTTTATCATGAAAGAGTGTTGAATTATGTCAAATGCTTGTTCTGCATGACATAATCATGTCATTTTTATGCTTTGTTTTGTTGATTTGCTGTATCATATTGATTTTGATTGGTATTAATATTGATTTGTGCTGATATTGATTGAAACATGCTTGCACTCCAGGGATAAATCCCAGTTGGTCGTGGATGTTACCCTTTTAATATGCTCTTGGATTTGGTTTGTTAGTATTCGTTGAGGATTTTTGCACCTATTAAGGATATTGACCTGTACTTTTCTTTACTTGTAGAGTCTGACTGACTGGCTTTGGTGTCAAGGTGATGTTGGCTTCATACAATCAGTTTGGATGTGTTCCCTCTTTAATTTTTTGGAAGAGTTTGGGAAAGATTGATGTTAACTAATTCTTCTTGAGGTGTTTGGTAGAATTCTCCATTGAATTTTTTGGTCCTGGGCTTTTCTTTGTTGAGAGGTTTTTGATTACTGATTAGGTATCCTTAGTAGTTACATAGTTGTGTTCAGATTTTCTCCTTCTTCATGACTCAGTCTTGGTAGGTTGTGCATTTCTAGGAATTTATCTCTTTCTTCTGGTTTATCTAATTGGTATCTAATTGTTCATAGTAAGTAGTCTTTTATGAATCTTTGTATTTCATACAAAGTCAGTTTTAGCACTGCATCTTTCACTTCTGATTTGAATTTTCTCCTCTTTTTCTTAGTCTGCTTAAAGGTTTCTCAATTTTGTTGATCTTTCTAGAAACTCTTTTTTTTTTTTTTTCATTTTCTTTCCTATTGTTTATCCTGTTTTGTTTAGTCTTCTTTAGTCTTTATTATTTCCTTCCTTCTGCTAACTTTGGGCTTGTTCGTTCTTTTTCTGGTTCCTTGAGGTATAAAGTTAGGGTTCATTTTTGAGATTTCTCTCTTTCCTTCCTTCCTTACTGGATTCTGTTTTATTTATTTACGAGATTTACTTATTTATTTTTGAGAGAGAGCAGGGCTGGGGGAAGGGGCAGAGGGGTTAGAGAGAATTTCAACCAGACTTTGTGCTGAGCATGGGCCCTGATGCAGGGCTTGATTTCATGACCCTGAGATCATGACCTGAACTGAAACCAAGAGTTGGACACTTAACTGACAGTGCCACCCAGGTGGCACTTTTTTTTTTTTTTTTACATTTTTTTAAATGTAGTATTTACCACTATAAACTTCCCTGTTAGTACTGCTTTTGCTGCATCCCATAAATTTTGATGTTATGTTTTTGTTTCCCAAGTATTTTTTAACTTTCATTCCGATTTCTTCTTTTATCCACTGCTTAAGGATGTGTATTGTTTAGTTTTCATACATTTGTGAATTTTCCAGTTCTCCTTTTGTTATCAATTGCTAGTTTCATTCCATTGTTGGTGGAAAAGACACTTGGTTCATACCAAATCTTCTTAAATTTGTTAAAACTTATTTTGTGACCCAATATGTGACATGTCCTGGAGAATGTTCCATGTGCAGTGAAGAAGAATGTGTATTCTGCTGCTGTTGGGTGGAATGTTCTGTATACATCTGTCAAGTTTATTTGGTCTATAATATTATTCAGGTTGCCCGTTTCCCTGTTGAAATTCTGTCTAGATATTTGTTTTCTTTTTTTCCTTTTATTTTTTTCAGTGTTTCAAAATTCATTGTTTATGCACCACACCCAGTGCTCCATGCAATACATGCCCTCCTTAATACCTACCACCAGGTTCACCCAACCCCACTCCCCTCCCCTCCAAAACCCTCAGTTTGTTTCTCAGAGTCCACAGTCTCTCATGGTTTGTCTCCCTCTCTGATTTCCCCCAACTCACTTCTCTCCATCTCCCAGTGTCCTCCATGTTATTCCTTAGGCTCCACATGTAAGTGAAACCATATGATAATTGACTCTCTCTGCTTGACTTATTTCACTCAACATAGTCTCTTCCAGTCCCATCCATGTTGATACAGAAGTTGAGTATTCATCCTTTCTGATGGAGGCATAATATTCGATTGAATATATGGACCACATCATCTTTATCCATTTGTCTGTTGAAGGACATCTTGGTTCTTTCCACAGTTTGGTGACTGTGGCCATGGCTGCTATGAACATTGGGTCTGTCTAGATATTTTTTCCTTTTTGATACTGGGGTATGTTCTGATGTTGGGTGTATATATCATTCTTACATCTTTCTAATGAATTGACCCTTTTATCATTATATATTGTCCTGTTTTTTGCCTCTTGTCAGTTTTTTACTTTTTTGGATATAAGTATGGCCACTTCTACTCTCTTTCAGTTATATTTGCATAGAATATCTTTTCACTTTTACTTTCATCCTCTATGTCTTTTTTAAATCTAGAGTGAGTCTGTTGTAGACAGCAAATGGTTGGATCTTACTTTTTCTGATCCATTTGGCTACTCTGTCTGTTGATTGATGACTTTAGTCTTTTATATTTAAAATAATTACTGATAGGGAAGACTTACTGTGTCCATTTTGTTATTTGTTTTTGACTGTTTTGTAGTTTTTTGTCTCTTGTTTGTCTCTTTTTGTCTCTTTGTTGTTTTCTTGGTGGTGGTGGTGATTTTTTGTTGTTGTTGTTGTTGTTTTGTGACATGCTTTGATTCCTTTCTCATTTCCTTTTTTGTATCTTCTACAGGTGTTTTCTTTGTGCTTAACCATAGGTTTTACATAAAGCATCTCATAGTTTTGACAATCTATAATAAACTGATGGTGCTTCAGAACTCTCTTTTACATGTCTCTCCTTCTACATTTTATTATCAGTATCACAAATTACATCTTTTTATTGTGTAGCTTATTAATGTATTTTGTAGTTATATTTGTGTTTTAACTTCTATACTAGAATTAAGTTAATGTTTTCATTTATTCTCTAAGTTATTTTCTCTTAGAAATAATTTGTAGAGTTTAACATTTGTTATGCACACTTTTGTGACTAAGTTCTAAACTTAAGTTTAAAAATTACTTTAAAACTTTTCATGATAAACTTCTGTATAAGTTCAGTACATCTAATAATTTTTTTTGTTGTTTAAACAGAATTTTGAGAGTGATGGTCAGCCATATAGAAGAATATATTGAACCTATAGTTTTCTGAAGAATCAGTTCAAAGATCCAAAACATACAAAAGGTAATGAAAAGGTTGTATCTTAGAGTTTATTTTTGGCAAAATATATAAATGAATCCATAAACGTATTTTGAAATACTAATTTGAGGAATGTTTTATTTTAAAATTTTTCCTGTTGTATTAATTTATTCCAAATGCTTATTGTATCAGCTATATTTAGATGCTACTTTAGATACTGAGAATCCAGTGATGGACAAGACAGAAGCTGTCCCTGCTCTCATTAGGATTGCATTCTAAAGGGAGGGAGGACAAATAATAGACAAACCAATGAAACATTTGTAGTTGAGTGCAGAGAGTAAAATGGATAATGTGATAGAGACTGGTGACTGCTTTCATAATTGATAGAAATATGAAATATTTGAAAGCTCTCATTGAAGAGGAATATTTCAGTTAAGATCTGAATGGCAAGAATGTGCCAGCCCTGTGAAGATCTGAGAGAGGAGATTTACAGGCAGTAAACAAAAATGACCATGGAATACTTGAGGAACAGAAGGGGAAAATGTGACTAGAGTATAATGAGGGGGAGAGCATATGGAATTTAGGTTGGAGAAGAAAAGTGGGAGAGGAACAGATTTATAAATTTGCAGAAAAAGTGCTCTGTAAAGAAAGTGCTTTGTAAGAAGTGCTTTCTTTGTAAGAAAGTCAAGTGTTCTGTTTTGCTGTATAATATTTTAGGTACCTGTAAAATTTGTAGAAATATCAAAGGTAGTTGGATATAAGACTCTGAAGTTGAGAATCTGGTCTAGGGGTATGGATTTGGGATTTATTGGCATAGAGTGATACTTAGAGGAGTATGTCTGGATGAAATTATCTAGGAAGTGTACATAGATTGGGAAGGATGTAGCCTTAGGACATGCCAGTATTAATCAGAGGAGAAGGAACAGCCAATGAGATGGGTGAAAAATTAGGAACGTGTTCTGTCACAGAAGGCAAAAAAAGAAAAGTAATAAATGCAGAAGTGATCAGTTACATCATATGCTACTAAGAAGTAAAATAGAGAGTAGAGTAAAGCAGCCATTAGATTTGGCAGCCTGAATGTCTTTCATAACTCTAATAAGAGTGAGCAATCTCAGTGGGATTGTGTGAAGGTGAAAGCCTGATTAAAATTGATGAAGAGAAAATGGGGTATTTCCATTGAAGATGGCAAAAAATGCAATTAAGTTCTATTTCTTCTTGAAACTCCATTAAAGCTAAAGAATTTTTTTTTAACAAAAGACATAACTTCATAAGAACAAAGAGAAGGGGAGAAAAAAAAATTACAACAAAATTTTGGAAGCTGAAAAGCAAAAGGAAGTGTGATATCTATCTTATGGATCTTAGAATCCTGAGCCACCTGTGAGAATGATGAGAAACTTTATGGCACTGTAGAACCTCTAAAATGTCAGGAATTGAGAGCATGCTTTACTTCTGCAAAGGAGTAAAAATGGGACTAAACACAGTCTGATTTGTTGCCAGTCTAAGAGGTGATTATATTTTATAGATCCTTTTCTTGACCTTGTAATTCCAGGCAACTACCCCATCACTATCTTAGCAGGAGGCTAAACATTTATTCTCTAGGAAAGATAAAATAGCATGGTTGAGAATGGGAGTACCATATTGAAAGTAAAGAGATTAAAACTTAGGCTACCAGATTTTTATAATTTTCAGTCAGTAGTTTAGAAGATTCCTTTCTGGAAATTGTAACCAGCCTAAGAGAAAAGATCTGAAGATACAGACTGAAAGAATTTCCCCAAAGAAATATTCCAACCTGGTATCCCTGCAATAAAGTTGATAGTCAGCAAGCCCTATCATACAGAGCTTCAGGGATCCTTTTAGACCCCACCCTTAAATGAGCTGGTGGCCAGAGATCACTAAACATTTTAGGAAAACCTCTTATGTAAGAGCCAAATACCATGCCAAAAGAAAATACCAAGTTGGGGGCCGGCAGGCAGGTAAAAATTGAAACACAAAACTGTTGTTTAATAGTTTCAGAGAGGTAAGAGGAGATGCTAAATCCATGAAACATGAAAGAAAAACAATTACATTAGAAATGAAAAACTCAGTGGAAGAGTGGAAAAGTAAAACTGAGATTTTGAGAGTAAAGCAAAGTTAAATGGGAGAGAAAAAAATAAGAAAATTGGAGCAACTGTCAGCATATCCAGTGTTGACATAATGGGAATTCCAAAAAAGGAGAAAAGAGTAAAATAAAGAATAGAGACTGATTCAGCAAACTATCCAGAATTAGAGGACATAAGTTTCCAAGTAGAAAGAGCCTATAGTACGAAAATTACGGAAATAAGTCCAAAATAGGACATATCACTGTTAAATTTTAAAACATAAGGGAGCTTCCAGAATAAGAGAAATAGGTCACATGTAAAGATCAGTAATCAGAAAGGCTTTGGGCTTCTTGAGAATACTCTGGAAACTAGAAGACATTGGAGCCTTCATAATGCTAAGGAAAAACTTACTTCCAATCCAGTATTCATTATGGAGCTAAACTGTTGATTAAGTACAGACTAATGACAGTTTCAGACTTGTGATATCTAAAAATACTTATCTGCCATGCCCCCTTTCTTGGGGAGTTATTGTAGGAGGTACTCAACACAAATAAAGAAGTAAACTGAAAGGGATGAAGCCATAAGATAGAAGAAACAGAAAATGCACCTTACATAGAAACCCAGGAAATCACCAGGAAGATTGTGAATAATGATCCCAAGATGATCGCTGGTTGCTGTTTATGGAGAACGTCCAGTCCCAACAGGAGTAGGTCAGAAGGTATCAAGATAAATAGGTGTGAGATTACATTGGTCGAATGTGTAATGTGTTTGAAGGTATTAAGAGGATTTAGACAGGGAAGAGTTTGGGGCTAAATTGGTGATAAGTTTATAGAAAAGTTAAGTCAATAATAAAACAATGATTAACTCTAGGGAAAATTATTTAGAAAGGGAAGGCAATTGTATTATGCTGTATGGCTCAGCTGTGAATTGCCTTTATAGAGTCATCATAATGTTAACTGAATATAACCACCTAGCCAAAGTTACGGTACTGGGAATTTGGGCAAATATGCACATATATGGAGTAAGGATGGGGAATCAAAGAAAACTAAATTCGTATTTTTCTTAGTGGAATTCAGTGGGTTATGCCTGAAAAATAAGACTCTTTTGAGAGCAAAAGGAGACATTTTAATAATTACATTGGGACAACTTGAATAATTAGGACTGTGTAGGTACCCTCCCCAAAACAGAAGGAATCAAGAAGTCACAAAATAAAGAATATTGGAGCATTAACTGCCAGAAGAAATAGTTTAAGAGGTGAAAGTGGTGAAAAGTGGGAAATGGAGATCATGGGACAGAGGATTTCTGATTTTTTAATAATTCCTATAAAACTCTGTGGCCACTTTAGATTTGAACATGTATACAGTGGTGAAAATAAACACTACATTTTAAAGGAAGGGAGAGAATGGAATTAAAGATGTTGGAACAACAATTGTGCTCTGCCACGCAGTTTTCCTGCGAGAGGGAGCAAAAAAGGAAAGATAGTACCTGAAGGGGGTTGGTGTGTCAAGGGTGGTTTTGTTTTTTTTTTTTTTTTAAGGTAAAATACTAAGTTGATAATCAGAAAAATCCAGTTATCAAGAGACAAGTTCATGATGTAGGAATGGAAAGCCTTGAGAGGTGACAGCAGGTGGGATTCAGAGGACTAGTATTATGTCATTAGATACTGCACAGTTTACTTATAATATAGAATGTGTTATTTTATGCATAGGGATTCTTTTCCAAAGATGGATTTCCAGGCACTGAGATTTTCTGTTAATTATATTTAATGTTGCATGTTGAATTAAAAACATATCTGCTTCTGTATTTGGCAAAGTTTGAATGTTTTATAATCATGTTTTATGATCATAACCTGAACCACAATCAAGAGTTGGAAGCTCAACTGACAGAGGCATCCAGATGCCCCAAGAAAAAAGATTTTTAATAATAAAATTTGATCTGTATTAGATTATATAGTTGAAATTCCATGCTGTCTATAGGGACATTGCTTATTTTTAAAAGCTGAATCCTTAGAATCCATAGAATGGAAAGTATGACTCAGGATAGTTTTTTTTTTGTACTGAAAATGTGAGGCCTCGGATGGTTCTAAAAAAAGACCTTTTGGCTCTTCCACCATTATTACCCTTGTGTTTTGATAAAATTAATTTGGCACCATTTAAAGAAGTCATAGTCGGCCCTAGAGTACTTAGTTGGGCCTATTTCACTTTTCCCCTTACCTTTCCCTTAAATATATCCTGTCACTTGGCTAGAAAGGGAAAAAAAAAAGATCTTGGACTAGACTGGTAGAGAAACATAGTCTGTGTCATTCAGTTAGCAGCACAATAGATGTTTGGAAAGCATATTGTTAATGACATTAGTAAAACAGCCTAATAAAGCATCGGCCTGTATCTTCTAAACCATTTTGGGTTCAGTTATGATGGCCCTTGATATAGTCTAGGCCCTAATTCTTGGGGTCTTTTTTTTCTCCTAGTTTGTCATATTTTCTACCTTTTGATAATTAAAGAAGCATATACTTGGTGCCACTTAACGCTCAGATCTGGCTTTTTAACTTGAAAGTGAAACCGTTCTTTTTTAATTCACCCAACTTGGCTGTTACCTTTGCACCGTTCTTTTTGTTCTAGTGATAGAACCAGCCTCCGTCATTACTGTGATGATAGGTTTGTCTCTTAGAGAGTTGTGCTTGGGTCATCTTTAAAGTCTCCTCTAACTCCCAAATTGTGTAATTCCACGCTCTATCTGCTGATGTTGACCCAGACACTTAAAACCAATAATTTATCTAGTGTTAGTTCTTCTTATTTTTACCTCTGACTCCCCATTCATTTTCTTTTAAGAGCTCTTAGCCCTTTGCAGTCTCACTTCTGTAGCCATTACCACATGGGCACTGCAGCGTCATTGAGCAAGGACCATTCCCTCGCTCCTTCGTGCCTGTACATTTGAAAACAGTGACAGAATAGTTCAAACTCCCATGTTGGTAGGACAACTTTCATCTGTTCTCACCTAGAGTTCCACCTTAATTTATAGTATTTTCTAAATTTTAAACAAAAGATATAATAGTTAAAGTAGAATTCTCATGCCTCAAAACTGTTAAGGTTTTTATTAGCGTTGAGGTGGTTGTTCAATATTTAATTCGCAGCTATAGGATATGAGTATTTTGTTTGACTAAAACCTGCCTTACGCTTTATAAAAACTGTAGAACATAGGATGTCAAATTTTAGGCTTATGATTCTGTTTAAAGTAGTAAATCTTAATTCCTTCAATATAGGTATGAGACTCCTTATAATAAAGCTCTTTCCTCCCTTTTCTTTTTTTTCTCTTCTCTTCTCTTCCTTTTCTTTTTTTTTTTTTTCCTTTTCCTTTCATTTCTTTTCTCTTCATTCATTTTATTTTTCAGTAATCTTTACACCTAGTGTGGGGCTTGAACCTCTAACCTGAGACTGAGCTGCACGCTGTACTGACTGAGCCAGCCAGGCACACTCTAATAAGGCTCTTTTCTACTTGTCTTACCTTCACCCTTCTATCCACTCTTATTCTCATTTTATGCTCTAGTAATTAAACTTTAAGTTGTAACATGACTGGACTTTTCCCTAAAGAAAATGCTAAACCTCTTCAGTCTCTCAAATAGGGTGCTCCCTTGTCTCATAAAGGCCTGTGCCTTTGCAAATTGCCATTCCTGTGGCTTTCCAGCCTTTCACATATTACCTTCTCTTGTTCTCTGGTCTATTATTTCTCATACCCAAATGGTCATACAAATCACATGGGGACCATGTTCAAATGTAGATTCTGATTCAGTAGGACTGTCTTCTAACAGGGTCTCAGATGATGCCATTGCTGATGGTCTCTGTACCATATTTTTATTAACAATCTAGACTACCTGACAAATTCATTGTCATCAAGACTATTTCCTCTGACTCCTCTTTGTATACCTTCATTATCCTTTTTATTATTCTTTAGGTATCTGTCTCCCTATTCAATTGCAGATTTTTGCCTATAGGGACTTTGTTTTCTTCTTGTATTCCTAAAGCTTAGCCTACTGTTTAATAGAAAATAGGTTTTCAACAAATATTTGTTGTTGATTCGATTTTTAAATTAAAGAATAGTTGACATACAATGTTGTATTAGTTTCAGGTATAAACAGTGAGCAATTATATACATTATACATGCTCACCATGATAAGTGTAGTTACCATCTGTTACCATACAATGTTACTACAGTATTATTGACTGTATTGCCTATGCTGTACTTTTTATTCCCATGGCTTATTTATTTTGTAACTGGCAGCTTGTACACCTTACTTCCCTTCACTTAGCTCCCTCATCCTCCCACTCCCCTCCCCTCTGGAACTATCAGGTTTATTCTTTGTATTATGACTCTGTTTCTGTTTTGTTCTGTGTTTTAGATTTCACATATAGGTGAAATCATATGGAATTTGTCTTTGTTTGACTTATTTGATCCAGCATGATACCCTCTATGTTCATCCATGTTGGCAAGATTGGCAAGATTTCATTCTTTTTATGGCTGAGTAATATTCCACTGTACACATACACATACACACAGCATCTTCTTTATCCGTTCATCTGTCTCAGTGGGCATCTAGGTTATTTACATATCTTGACTCTTGTAAATACTGATGCATGAACGTAAGGGTGTATGTATCTTTTTTTGAATTATAGCCTATTCACAGTTACATACTCTAATTAATCTATATACTAAATATTAAGAGTGGCCTTTTTTACTGCTTTATAATAGAAAATGAATCCTCAATTTTCTTCCCCTGTGTTCCTTTTTTTAGAAGGGAGCCTCACATTTGCCCCAGTTCTAGGTATTTTCTTGAAAATAATGTTTCAGCCTTGGGTACAAACCAAAACATTTGAATTCTCTATGATAACATACAGTGTTCCTCAATATTACTATGTTTGTAGAAATAAATTTTTTGAAAACTAATGACTGTTTATTTTTCCTTCCACCCAAGGAGAAGTACAAATGTCTACCACAAGACGAAAACGTAATATGTTATGTTGTTTACCGTAAGCTGTAGTAAAATGAGCTCAATTGTTGACAGGTATGTTTTTAGAGACTCTTTATTTTGAATCCTATAAAGCTATTTTAAAATTTATTATTAGAGTAATGGTCTGTATCATACTGATAAAAGGAGTTTCGTATTTAAACGTAATTCCTATTACGCTTAATTTCCATATTGAGCAAACAGCATGTAATAATAGTAAGACATACTGATACTATCTGTAGCCAAAGTCAGCAGCATATGGTTTGTGTCCCAAACAGATCATGAACTGTAATTTTGAGTGTTTGGTCAGAGCTGCTCTGAAAGAAATTGTGACAGTGGCAGATGTTTCCTTGGCATCTTATGGAATCTTCTATCTCCTTACGTCTTATTTTTTTCTCCTTATTGCTGCTAACTCCACCCCTTTAAGTGTTTTAGCATTTGTGATTGATAAGTGGTAACTTTAATTAGGATTTTATTAGTTAAAATTACAGTCTTTAAATCATACTCTCACGTGTAGGATAAACCTTGTTTCTTTGATTTTAAGACTTTTGTTTGTTTGTTTACGTTTTAACACCTCTGACACTAAGATTCATCTTACAATTGCCTTATCGTAGTTTAATTGGTAGCATTTTTTTCCCAATGTAAAATATAATATACTGATAATATAATATACTGGCATATAAAATACTGATAAGTCTTTATAAAGATTAATGGTGTTTTTAATTTGATGAAATACAGTAACATATTTTAAGCTCTTATTCTTTGACAGCTCTTTGTTGTCGAGTACTTTTTATATGTTATTTCATTTTACTTCCCAGTAATGCCATGGGATTTTACAGCTGAGGAAACAATCGGTCAGGGAGGTTGAATAACTTGTTTAAGGTCACATAGTTACGTGCTGAGCTGGGATTAGGACCTGTGTTGGTCTGTCTGACACTCAAGTTCCTGTATTTTTATTATAGTGTACTGTGTGATTCTTCCATAGGGGATTCTTTAAGAGTTTTGTAGCTAGAGTTGTATACAGAAGTGACCTTTGACGTCTGGGGCCAGCCCGTCTCCCTTTCCTGTGAGATAAACAGTGAAGATACATACTCTACCAGAACTTAAGACCTAAGGGGCAAGGAGTTTCCTTAGAGAGGCCTGCCTGCAGCACTGCCATAGATTTGGGCTATGCCATATTTTCAGGTGGGCTCTATGTGTAGTTGTCTCCTCAGAAAGGATGTTCCTTCAGTGCTCCTAAGTGGTTAAATATGATTGTGGTATTATGCTTCTTGATGATTGCCAATTCTCATTCTAGACAATATGACATCTAGAGACAACATCATGTTCAGACAGAAGCAGTGATTCTTAATATGAGTTAGTTATCTCTGGGAATATCATGAAAGTTACGGACTTTCTCCTCAATAATGTGCATATACATACAAAAGTTGTCATAAATTGCAGTGCACACATGGAACCCTGAAAGTCCAGACATGGAACTCTATAATATAAAATTTGTAGATATTCTCAACAGTGGGTCCAACAGACACCATATGTGCCTTTGTAGGCCTCAGAAAGTTGTGGTTAAAGTAGTGAATAGCGAATTCATATAAAGGTCATATGAAATTATTTAATATCACTACTTAGGTTAAGGAATTAGCCACCAGTGCTCTTGATTTTATTTGTTAGAATGCTGTTTCCCTAGATCTTCCCATAACCAACCCCTTCTTGTCACTTAGATCTCAGCTTAAATGTCCTTTCCTAACCACTCAGATTAAAGTAACATCACAATAACTAAAAAATCACCCCTTTTTAAAAAATATAAAACTTGTCATCATATATTTCCTTCTTGATTTATTTTGTTCTACTAGAAAATAAGCTGTAGGAGAGGAGGGATTTCCGTGTTTAACTGTTTTAATGTTCTGTAAGCATGTCCAGAGCAGAGCCTGGCACACGGGTATTAGTAAATACTTGTCGCATGAATCAGTAATGATTGAATTGTAGTAATATAAGTATATATAAAAGCTAGATACTGTGATGTTTATGAGTGATTTGTGGCTTTATAACATGAATGTCTCAAAATTTTTTAAGCCATGCTATTATAATTAAAAATAATTTCAAATGAATCCTTTTATATAATGGCAAATACACTGACTTTCTATAGTTCTCATTGATTACTACCAGTTTGAAACAAGGTATTAACCTCTGATTAAATTCTGGTTTAGCATGTTGTATATATAGTACATAAGTAGTTTTGAAATTCACATTTGTGATAAACTTTTAAAAAATGTAATTAAACATGCATTAACTTTAGTTTTCTAATACTTGTTAGAGAACAGGTGAGCAGTTAATTCAATTTGAATTTATACAATCCTTTAACTCTACAAAAATCCTAGGATAGAACTGATTTGATTCACATGTCATTTTGAAATTGCTGTTGCTCAATGAGTTTGCTCTTATTTTCTCTATCCACTTTCTTTTTTCTTTTAGAGAAGATGGTAGTATTTTTGATGGGTTGGTGGAAGAAGATGACAAGGACAAAGCAAAAAGGTAGTTCAACTTAAGATGTAAAGTAGTAAATAAATAAGTAAATGTAAAAGTAAGTAAATAGTAAATCAGTGGTTTCCAAAAGCTGTCTGCGTTAAGAACTTAGGTATATTAGCAAGGTGCAAAAGCTTAGAATATCAATATGCATTTTATAATTTAAGTAAAATTATCCAGTAAAAGTGCTCATCTCATCACATCATATTACGAGTATATAATATCTATAAGGCATCACTAAGGATGTTAACTTTCATCACTCGGCTAAGGTAGGGTTTGCCAGATTCACCATTATAGTTACTCATTTCCCCTTGACTTACTCTGTTCTTTGGTAGCAAGTTATGAAGTGTAGCCTACCTTCAGAGTAGGAATGGAGGGAATTAAGCTCCACCTCCCATAGGGAGGGATATCTATACACATTTGGAATATTTCTGTAAAAACATTTTCTCCCATCCCATTTTTTTATGTCTGTAGGGACTCATCGGTTTATTTTATGCTTTAGGTTATATACTCCATGCTTTTTTATTTTGTTGCTCAAATTGTTTCAGCTTTGGCGATTGGGAGTTCTTTCAGGGTAGGCCCCTGGGACCTCCACATGCCTCCATTCTCCCAAGAGAGGGGAAAGTAGACAATGGGGAAAGGGAGAGGAGAATTGTTGGAGAGATATCCTCAAATAGGTGGGGGAATGGGATTTAGGGCCATGGTGGTATTGATAGGGGCTTCTACCTTACATAGGAGCGTGGGCAGTTAGTTATAGTATCGGGAGGGGGAGAGTCCAGGTAGCATTATAGCAAAGTTTGTAGTCCCTCAGAGTGAGCAGTAAACACTTTCTGGGTTTTTTCCCCCAGCTATGTTGAACTGTGTGGGTGCTTAGACAAGGGTAGATGTTGTTTTATACATATATATAAAAGATAAACATGTAATAAGTAATAGTTCTTACATGTCTGTATTTAGCCAAAAAAAAGGGAGTGGGGATACTGGGATATAAAAAATACAAACTTTAATGAATGGTTAAAATACATCTAAGAAGAAGATTTTGAGGAAAACTATACAATGTTTCAAGGAAATAAAAAAAAGACCTGGATTTGAAACTAAAAATATATAGGACAACCCCTTATCCCTTAACCTCAGTCTGATGAAGGAAAGTTCTTCAGTCTTGCTTGAATGAAGAGGTAGAACTATAAGGAATTGACTTGGACATTCTTAAAGGCCAAGCTTATTGATGGGTAAGGTAAGCTAAGGGTATTCTTTTCTTTTTTTTTTAAAGATTTTATTTATTTATTTGACAGACAGAGATCACAGGCAGGCAGAGAGAAAGGAGGAAGCAGGCTGCCCGCTGAGCAGAGAGCCCAATGTGGGGCTCGATCTCAGGACCCTGGGATCATGACCTGAGCCGAAGGCAGAGGCTTTAACCAGCTAAGCCACCCAGGCGCCCCGGGTATTCTATTTTTGAAGATTCTGAAAGTTTGATAATGTTTTTAGGGAACCAGAAATACTGTGGTTCTGAAAGATATCGGAAAAAGAAAAAGAATCTCACTATACTATCACAATTAAGGAGTACCACACTGAACTCTGACTAAAACAATGATGAGTTCAAGTACCTTAGTGTTGACCCAAGAACAAAGGGAGTTGTTGTTTTTTTTTTTTTTTTTTTTTTTAAGATTTTATTTATTTGACAGACAGAGATCACAAGTGGGCAGAGAGGCAGGCAGAGAGAGAGGAGGAAGCAGGCTCCCTGCTGAGCAGAGAGCCCGATGCGGGGCTCGATCCCAGGACCCTGGGATCATGACCTGAGCCGAAGGCAGAGGCCTAACCACTGAGCCACCCAGGTGCCCCAAGAACAAAGGGAGTTTTATAGCCACCCTCAAAATGAACCATCTGTGGCCTGTTCTCAGTGAAGTTATCGTAAGGGCTGAGAAATTCCATCCTCCATGTAGTATGAAGTAAAGTTTGCGTTAGTTGTTGTCATCCAGTGATAGAGTTGGCAGTATGTGATTTCTGTATGTTTTCTTCCCCTGGAATAAAAATGGCTGATTTGAATTACTACTTCATGGTAGCTTTGTGGTACTGGGCACGTTCTCCTTGTGCCTGAGTTGTCACCTGTAAAATGAAAAGTGGTAAGAAAGTCTACCTTATAGGAGTAAATGAGATTTCTTAAGTGCTTGTAGTAGTGCCTGGCACTTCAGTGTGCAATGAATATTGGCTTTTATTTTTATTCCAATTCATGTGTTCAGATACTTCATACATGCTAATTCTCAAATGTTTATTTCTTACTGTTTTCTGAAGGGATATAACTGGATTTGTATATCTAAGCCTCTTGTACATATCTTTTAAAATATGCAACAGGTAATTTCATCATATCTAAATTCTCGCCAAACCATCTGTCCACCAAAACCAGTATCACATGTTATTATTTCATATTAATAAACAGCGTTATCAGTAACTTGGGAGTCCTTGTAGGTTTCCCTTTTGCTTCCCACTGTAAACCAGGTTTGATTTACCTAGAATGGATAGTTCTGCCTCTTAACCCTCAAACCCACGCTGTTGTTAACACTGCCACTGCCATGGTTTATAGGCTAGCACTTGCCTCCTACATGGTCATCTGGTGTCCAGGCTTGTTTGCTGTACAGTAAGTTTTCAAGAGTATTTGTTAAATGACTTTGTTTCACCAAGCTTTGATCCTTTCCTCACTCTGATGCCAGAATGATCTTATTAACGAGCTGTTCCGTTCCCATCATTTCTTTGCTTTAAAACCTTTCAGTGCCTTCCCATTACTTTCAGGATTAAATTAAAATCCTTTTATGTAACATAAAAACTTCATGATTTTTTCCAGCATTTATGTCTCCCACCCAGCCCCCAGCTTTAGCATACTGGGGCACAGAAAGCCTATTCATTAGCCATGTTAGCCATATCAGACTACTAGTGATAGGTTTTTGTTCCTGTACGAGCTTTCTGTACCTGCAGTGCCTTGCATACACTCCACTATCATCCTTTTCTCACTCATCCTTTTCTCACTCAGCCTTCATGATTCACTTCATTAGATGAGGTTGCCATCTCTGGTTCCTCTGAATTTCCATTGGAATTTGATAAATTTCTTGAAAGAGCTTGTCTTTTCTCAGTATCCTTAGCCTTTATTAACATAGTCTCTGTTATTATAGCAAGCACTCACTGTTTGAAGGAGGAGTCATTTCCCAGTAATAATATAGAATATATACTTCTTTGTTACCGAGCAAAAAATAAATAAAATTGTCCTCTGACCTTTTGGGAAATGAGTATAAACAAGTTTTGCTTAAACAAAAACTGAATTAGAAAATCTAACTTCACGAAGTATACAATTAGAGGTTAGAGTAGAATGATTAGTTGCTATATAAATAATTGTATTTGCTTGTGTAAGGTCTTGGTGCCACTCGATATATGTTTACTGGTTAGCTACTTCACATACAGCAGTACTAATAATTCATTTGGTGTGCATATTTTGAGTGCTTATATTTGTTAGTTGTTACCCTTAAGTGCTTAGGTGAAAAAATTGGGCCTCTGTTATCAAGGTGTATACAGCCTAATGGAGAGAGAGATGCAGACAAATGGTTCTAGCTCGGTGCTGGAGTCTGGCCATACAGGAATAAAGAGGAAGACTGAATGGATAAGCTTGAGGGTAGATTTTCATTTTTAGATTTGTTTGTAATTTAAAACTTACAGGAAATGGTTAACTTTCTCCTACCTAGTAATTTTGAATAATTTGTATTTACACATTATATGCACTTCCACAAATATATCTCAGTAATACTCATAATAGCCAAATAAGTAAAATACAAATTTTTGGTAAATATTAGATCAGATACAACCTGTGATTTGAATGAGGTTTGTCTTATTGGCCTTTTCCTAAGAACATGTTTGCAAGTGCTGAATATGTAAGTTCTTCAGTGATAAACTGAGAAGAAAATTACTGCCCTAGTTAACTGTACATTGTTGGTAACCTGTGAATAAATATTTATTACACCTATATTGATGGAAGTGCATACGTGTGTAGTTGTGTCCAAAGCGAGCATTGTATTAAACTATGTGTATAATCAAATGGATTGTTTGAAAGCTGCTTAATTTTTTTTTCCATCAGAGTATCTAGAAACAAATCTGAAAAGAAACGTAGAGATCAATTTAATGTTCTCATTAAAGAACTGGGATCCATGCTTCCTGGTAATGCTAGGAAGATGGACAAATCTACTGTTCTGCAGAAGAGCATTGATTTTTTACGAAAACATAAAGGTAAAATTTTAACTTTATAAGACAGATGTTTTTAATAAGAGTCTTCTTTAAAGCATAATGTGACGGAATCTTGACAGTGATTCTTAAAATTGGATGCTTCCTCACCTTTTTTTGAGAGAAAGTGATCAATTGCCTTTTTAAAGGTTTCCTGGCATGTCCTTTATTTCATTCAACAAACATTTATTTAGTGCCTACTGTATCCTAGGTTCTTGGGGTACAGAATAGCAGTCCTGGCCTTCAGTTAACTCAAGCCAAGGAAGACAGATATGGAAACAGCTAATTTACATTGCAGATACTTAAAACATGAGTAGTGTTTGCAAACAAAAACTTACCATGAGAACACAGAGGGGAAATGAATGTGTCAAGAAAACCTTAAAAATAGTTGATTTTGCAGCTAGTCTTCCTTTTAGATTAAGGAGAACAGCATTTCACCTGGAGGAAATAGGAATAGTGTGTGCAAACGCAGAGAAGCAGGAAGAGTTCAGTGTAATTGGAGCATAGTTGAGTTGGAAAATCATGGGTATATTTCAAAGAAAGGCAAGAACCACATCATGAGGGCCTTGTATGCTATTTAAAAGATGATTTCAGTGTATGTCTAGGAAATAAATACTGTTCATTAAATAAAGTGATTATTAATTGAAGAAAATAATTTTGACTGAGTTATGAAAAAGTTAAAGAATATTGAATGTTTTGGTAACAGAGATAATAGACGAAAAACTTGTAGAAGGACATGTCCTTTTCCAGATGACGAATGAAACCATACAACTTTTCAGAAGGAGAATTGTAACTAGTACTTTCAGTCACTCCTCTGGAGCTCACTCAGTCATGCATTATCAGGCTGGTTTATGCTTCACCACTCTTCGCAATTATTTTTGTTAATTTCACAATTGCCAGCAGCCCCACCTGTTCTGCTGCCAGTCAGACAATAGCAATAGCTTTTTCTTATATCGAATGCACTGGAAATTTTTCAAAAAAGATTTATTTATTATTAGAGAGATAGAGAGTGTGAGAGTATGAGTGAGAGGAGGCACAGAGGAAGGGAGAGAGAATCCCAGGCAGGCTCCATGCTTAGTGTGGGGCCAGATTCGGGGCTCTGTTCTAGGATCCTGAGATCATGGCCTGAGCCAAAATCAAGAGTCCAGTCTCAACCCACTGAGCCACCCAGGTGCCCCTGCACTGGAAATTTTAATCCATCCACCACTGACTTTTTCTCCTTTGGCCTGTGTTATACTGCACTTCCTCATTCACCTCTCCTCCCTAACTGAAACTCTTTCTTTTTCCCCCCAGATGTCTTCTCTTTTGTGCTCTTGTTTTATACTCTTTGCCTTGGTTATCTCATTCCATAGCTTCTATTTTCTCTCTGTTAAACCATATCTGTATTTTTAGATGCAAACTTTTCAGTCTTTTGTTTCCATATAACTTCTAGATCTTTCTTTTGCATGTGCTCAAACTGTGCATCTGAAACTGAATTCATTTTCATTTTGTCAAGTCACCTCTTTCTCTCAACTTTCCTTTTTACATTTTTACAACACTACCCTTTCAGGCCCTAGGACTCAAGCCTGAAAAGACAGATTTTTTTCACCTTCCTTAGTACTGTATCACAGTTGCCACATTCTGTGATTCTTCCATAAATGTGTCAAAATTGCTTGTTTTCCTTTTTTTATTGTCACCATTATCATTACATTTTACCTCTGCAAATCGTATTCTCACTAACCGTAGTGTCCCTTGTTAGCACACCTAGTCCCCTCAGACACTGCAGTTCAATAAATGATTGCTGAATGAAATGAAATCATATGAATGCATTTGCCCCTGATAATAGAGGATTAATTCTGGCATTAAGTAGGCCAGGTTTTTTGTGTTATTTTTTTTTTTTTCCAAAATTGGATATATAATTCTCACAAAAGCAAAGTTTACCTTAAATTGAAAGGGAGTTCTTAAATACTTTTATTAGTACTCTAAGCCTGTGTTTAACTAAACTTAATGGATTTGCTTATGGATTTAAATTCTTTTTCTGGATGTATATAATTGGTGTGAATTTGAAAAGCATGACTATATTCTACAGAATTAGTAGCTAGACTTCTTAGTTACTTATAATATTGTAATACAGCCATTTTCAATATGCCAAATGTTGGGTGGTAATTTAATATCCTACGTTTATATATCTGCTAATAGAAAATCAAAACCGCTTGGTCCCTACTTTTCACTGCAAAGTAGAATATATTTTATAGAGTAAAATCTATGATACAGATTTTTATTTTGCCAAGTTGTTGAATATGTCTGCATTTAAAAATGGAAAAATATTTATTAACTAAATAGTTCAGGTTTCGTCATTTATAGTTTTCTTGTAACTAAATCCATTAGAAAAATGTTGCAAAATAAACTAGTAATTTTGTTAAAACGTGTGCCCCAAGCCAGGGATTTCCAGATTTCTGACCAGTTCCTTACCACTAAGAAAACATTCAAGAGGACACTAAGCAAAATCACTCTGGGATTATTACTTTAAAGTTTTTCCGCAAATTTTAGTCTCCTTGATTAGTTTGGAATAGAGCACCTCAGGTTGGGAGGAATCTTTCTGCCTGGTAATAGGCAAACCTAAAGTCATCTTAGTTAAAAGCAGACTGATTGACTGACCTCCTTGGCTTCGTTCCTCCAGGTTCTTGTCCGATTGCTCTAGCTAGGTTCCACTATTTGAATGTCAAGAGAAAGATGATTCTTCCCAGTGCTTATTACTAGTATGCCTATTTTGATTCTTATTTGGTCATTATGTCAAGCAGGAAGCATTCTCAGGCCTTCAGCAATATAGCAATACCAAAGCTCCCCAAAGAAAAACCAAAGACTAGTATTTCCAAAAGACCGAATCCAAGGAGATAACTTGCCATGTTAGGGCATGTATTTCATCATACCCAAACCTGGGCCTCCTGATACCTACCTAAAACCAATAAATGTTACTGCTTGTGGTTCTCATCTTAAATAGAGAGGGAGGAGAGAACGCAACTTGTTGGACTTTTGTATCACCCCTTGCCCCTACCCTGTGTTTGGAGTATGCCACTAATGTGTCAAATAATCTTTACAGAAATCACTGCACAGTCAGATGCCAGTGAAATTCGACAGGACTGGAAACCTACATTCCTTAGTAATGAAGAATTTACACAATTAATGTTAGAGGTATGTCTAGATTTAATTTTTGAAAAGTTTTTTTTCCTCAAAAAAGTCATTGAGGTGATGAATATTAGTATGGTTTTAACAATATTAATTTAATATTGGAAAGTCTTAGTTCCCTGATATGTATAAGTAAATAGTACTATGTGGTAAGGTAGTGTTAAATTTTTATATTTTTTAATATTACATGATTTTTGAGAGGTTTAGTAAAAGTCAGAAACCTATAGTTATCAAGTTCTCTACCTGAGGCCACTAACAACATTCAAGTGAAGAATAATGTATTTTATTCATCACATGTTAAATATTATTTATGCCCAGGTGCCCCTGGCTGGTTCGGTAAAACCTGAGACTCCTGATCTCTGGGTCATGAGTTTAAGCCCCATATTGGGTATAGAGATTACTTAAAAATAAAATCTTTAAATATTATTATGAAATGTATACTACTGGACCAAGGATCATTTTTAACAAATTGAAATTCACCTAAATACAATGTGGAATGATAATAAATGAAGTATTTTGGAAATATTAAAACATTGAATATACATCGAAAGACAGCCTTTCTTAATTCAAGTAGAAACTTCTAAAAGGAAATAAGTAAGTGTTCTGTAACAAAATTATTTTTGAAAACAATTCAGAACATGCTTGCTTATAATTGAAAAAACTCAATACCTCATACAGTCAATTATAAAATCCACAAACATTTTGAGTCACTCATATCTATCAATTTTACTTTTCTACTTTTTAATCATTTCCTGTGTAGAATAATATAGGTATCATCTCTGTATACAAAGTACACAGCTCATTATCAAATTTCCATGAAAACTTAGATAGGAAACAGAGGTGGTATACTTTGGCAGTAACAGTTAAGGACAAGAAAAATAAACTCTTAACAAAGTAGACATAGAGCTGAAGAAAGCAGTCGAGATAGAGATGTTAGAGATATTCTAACAGATAATTTGCATCTCTTAAACCCTGTTTGTTTGGATATATTATTTTAGACCATAAGCATTTATCTATGTCATGTATATGTGTGTAATGACCATATTGCAAGTGTCTTTTTATATCAGCTAAAGTCTAAAGCAATGTAAGATACTTTGGAAATTAATGAGTTATTTTTCTGTTGATACTTTAGATAGAACAGTTAATTGCTGGATTGCTTAGGTACATATTCAGCAGAAATGTTCCCATATGAAAATTTGTTGGACTGTAAATATATATATATATTTATTACTGTGCTTTAAATCTGAACAATAATAGAACATATTTCACATATTAACTCAATGAATGCTCACAGTAATCTTATGAAGTAGAGTCTGTTAGTATCCCTTTCTTACTTGCCTCAGATGAGGAAATCGAGGAACAAAGGGATTATGTTACCCAAAACAGAGGAAGTAGCTCAGCTAGGATTCACTGTAGCCTCTGAGCTCCGTGGCCTGAGCCTCTGCACACTGCCACTGATGAAACTTCTTTTCAGTGAAAGCTAGCCAAAGAACAGATCTTGTAGCTCAAAAACCAGCAACTGGGTCTTTAAATTAGCGGACACTTTAGTTACAAACCAAATAATAGTCTGTAATTTTAAGGGTCTTTTTCCTCTAAAAGGTAAGTGTTCTTCTGTAACAAAATTGTTTTATTACTTCTAGAGTTTATAGGAGTGGTCTGTAATAGCCTTCTGATCATCTTCTCATCACTAAACTCATTGAAGTTGTCCAAAATTATCTTGTTAGGTATAAGTAATGTGTTTATGAAAGTGTACACACATCCTAATGTCTCAACAGAGAAAGGAAATAACTCATTTAATCACTCCTTAATTTTTGTTTTATGATTATAACCTCAATGCAGTGGTTTAATAAGCTCTTCTATATTAATCATAAAGTACCCACTCTGCTTTATTGGTATGAAACCAATTTCTTACACAAATTTGTATAATATCTTCACTTGTTTCTTAATATCTTAATGAAGGTAAATTCCCTAATAGGCTATACAGAGAAGCATTGTCTCCAAATTTTCTTTACACTGGTCAGATTTTTTTATTATTATTTGTTAAGACACAGTAGTACATAACATAGGTAACTACAAAAAAATAAATAAATTTGGAAATTAGAACATTGTAACATGCAACAGAGAAAATTGGAACATATTAAAAATTTTTGAAAATATGAATTGCCTTATCCTTGCAACTTTTAAGATTACTAAAAAGTGTTACATTTATTTATTTATTAATAAGGACATTTTTGCTTTTTAATGAATATTAACAGGTACTATATATTAACTTTACATATACATATACAATATATCTACTACTATATATTAGCTACTATATATTATATATGTTCTAACATTAATATGCCAAGATATGTACAAGATACAAGGAGGACATGTATAAATGTGTATATATATTACAACCTTGGTCCACCTAACCTAGTTGTGTTACTGTTGGCCACTTGTGTTGATTAGATTACAGACAAGCAGTCCTGAAAGCATTTTCAGCAGAATTTTAAATATAGGCTCTATCTTAGAATATTAGAGCTGCTAGTAGGAGATATTAAATCATTCAGCTCATTTTATGGATGAGGTTCAGAAAAGTTGCAGCTTGTCCAAGGTCCGGTAGCTAATTAATTTAAGAACTGGGAAACTTACAACTTGTGTGTTGGCTGTTTCTCACCTTTCCTCCATTGCCACCTGTCTGTTTCCCTTTTATCTTTATTGCCTGAGGAAGATTCCTTCTCATCCTTGGGAGGGAGGGGAGGTAGCTTGAGAATTGTCTAGGAAATCAGGAGGATTTAGGCTGATCAGCTCTTTCTTCAAAGTCGTATCTATGTGAAATAATCTCCTAGTATGTACCTCATTCCCCTTGGCAGCTGGCCACTCTCTCCAGTAATTTATAAGGGAAGGGCTAGTGCCCTGTCAGCCTTATCTTAGATACATCCACAAGGAGGTACTGTCCCTTTCTCTAAACTTCCATTTTAAGTTTTTATTTTAATTCCAGTTAGTTAACATATAGTGTTATATTAGTTTCAAGTGTATAATGTAGTGATAAAGCAATTCTGTATATCACCCATTGCTTATCAGAAGTGTACTCCTTAGTCCCCATCACCTGTTTAACCCCTTTTCCTACCCACCTCCCCTCTGGTAACCATCAGTTTGTTCTCTAGAGATAAGAGTCTGTTTCTTGGTCTGTCTCTCTCTCTTTTTTCCTTTGCTCATTTGTTTTGTTTCTTAAGTTCCACATATCAGTGAAATCTTATGACTGACTTAGTTCACTTAGCATTATACTCTGTGGCTCCATCCATGTTGTTGCAAATGGCAGGATTTTATTCTTTTTTATGGCTGAATAATACTTCGTAGTATATTTGTGTGTGGGGGGGTGTGTTTGTACATACATAAATACATACCACATCTTCCTTATTGGTTCATCTGTCAAGTGGACACTTGGGCTGTTTCCATATCTTTGCTGTTATAAATAATGCCGCTATAAACATAAGGGTGCATGTATCCCTTTGAATTAGTGTTGTATTCTGTGGGTAGATACCTAGTAGTGTGATTGCTTGATCATGGGGTAGTTCTATTTTTAACTTTCTAAGGAGCTTCCATACTGTCTTCCACAGTGGCTACACCAGTTTGCATTCCCACCAACAATGCAAGAATGTTCCATTTTCTCCACATCCTTACCAACACCAGTTGTTTCTTGTGTTGTTGATTTAGCCATTCTAACAGGTGTAAGGTGATATCCCATTGTAGTATTGATTTGCATTTCCCTGATGATAAGTGACGATGAGCATCTTTTCATGTGTCTTTTGGCCATCTGTATGTTTTTGGAGAAGTGTCTGTTCATGTCTTCTGCCCATTTTTTTTAATTGGTTATTTGGTTTTGGGGTCTTGGATTTTGTAAGTTCTTTATATATTTCGAATGCTAACCCTTTACCAGATAATGTCATTTGTAAATATCTTGTCCCCTTCCATAGGTTGCCTTTAAGTTTTGTTGATTATTTCCTTTGAAAAAGCTTTTTATTTTGATGTAGTCACTATAGTTTATTTTTGCTTTTGTTTCTCTTGCCTCAGCAGACCTATCTACAAGAAGTTTGCGATGGCTCATATCAGAGAAGTTACTACCTATTCTCTCTCCTAGGATTTTCAAGTCTCATATTTAGGTCTTTAATCCATTTCAAATTTATTTTCGGGTATGGTGTAAGAAAGTGGTCCGGTTTCATTCTTTTGCATGTTGTCCAGTTTTTCCAGCAGTGTTTGCTGAAGAGACTGTTTCCCATTGGATATTCTTTCCTGCTTTGTTGAATATTGACCATATAATTGTGGGTTTATTTCAGGGTTTTCTATTCTGTTCCATTGATCTGTATGTCTGTTTTTGTGCCAGTACCCTACTATTTTGATTCCTACAGGTTTATACTATAACTTTAAGTCCAGAATTGTGAGGCGTCCAGCTTTGCTTTTCTTTTTCAAGATTGCTTTGGTTATTTGGGGTCTTTTGTGATTCCATACAAATTTTAGGATCATTTCTTCTAGTTCCATAAAAGATGCTGTTGGTATTTTGATAGGGATTGCATTAAATGTGTAGATTGCTTTGGGTAGTGTAGACATTTTAATAATATTTGCTTTCCCAGTCCATGATCATGGAATGTCTTTCCATTTCTTTGTGTCACCTTCCATTTCTTTTGTAAGTGTTTTACAGTTTTCAGAGCGTAAGTCTTTGATCTCTTTGGTTAGGTTTATTCCTAAGTATCTCATTAATTTGGCGCAATTGCAAATGGGATTGTTTTCTTAACTTCTCTTTGTGCTGCTTTATTATTGGTATCTAGAAGTGCAGCAGATTTCTGTAGATTACTGAATTAGTGTATCAAGTTCTAGTGATTTAGTGTATCAGTTTGTTGGTGGAATCTTTTGGGTTTTCTATATACAGGATCATGTCATCTGCAAATAGTGAAAGTTTTCCTTCTTTCTTACAGATTTGGATGCCTTATATTGCTTTCTGTTGTCTGACTGCTGTAGCTAGTAAGTCCAGTACTGTGTTGAATAAAAGTGGTAAGAGTGGATAGCATTGTGTGTCTCCTGACCATAGCGGAAAAGCTATTTTTCCCCATTAAGGATGTTAGTCATTTGAGTTTTCTATATACAGTATCCTATCAACTGCAAATAGTGAAAGTTTTGCTTCTTCCTTACCAAATTGGATGCCTTTTATTTCTTTTCCTTGGTTGATTGTTGTGGCTAGGACTTCCAGTGCTGTGTTGAATAAAAGTGCTGAGACTGGACACGATTGTCTTGTTCTTGACTTAAGGGAAAAGCTCTCAGTATTTCACCACTGAGTATGATGTTAGCTGTGTGTTTTCATCTTTGGCTTTTATTATGTTAAGGTATGTTCCCTCTAAACCCACTTTATTGAAATCTTCAATCATGAATGGATGTTGCACTTTGTCAGATACTTTTTCTGCATCTGTTGAGATGCTCATATGGTTTGTATCCTTTCTCTTAATTGACTTGATGTATCGCATTAATTCATTTGTGAATATTGAACCACTGTATCCCAGAAATAAATCCCACTTGATTGTGATGAATGCTTTTTAAAATGTATTGTTGGATTTGGTTTGTTGATATTTTGTTAAGGATTTTGCACTTAAGTTCATCAGGGATGAACTACAGGGATTGCCCTGAAGTTCTCTCTTTCTCTCTCTCTCTTTTTTTTCTTGTAGTTTTTTAGTGGTTTTCATATCAGGGTAAATGGTGGCTTCACAAAGTGAATTTGGAAGCTTTTCTTCCCCTCGGTTTTTTGGAAGAGTTTGAGAATCATAGGTATTACCTTTGAATATTTGGTAGAGTTCGCCTGTGAAGCCATCTGGTCCTAGGATTTTGTTTGTTGGGAGTTTTTTGATTACTGATTCCATTTCTTTCTGGTAGTTGGTCTGTTCAAATTTTTATTTTCCTGTTCAGTTTTGGTAGGTTATTTGTTTCCAGGAATTTATCCATTTCTTCTATGTTGTCCAATTTGTTGGCATGTAGTTTTTTATAATGTTTCAATTATATTTCCATACAAACTCACACCCCAAGATCAAGAGTCATATGTTTCACTGACTGAGCTAGTCAAGCATTCCAGTCTTTGTTTTTTAATTTTTTTAATTTAAATTCAGTTAATTAGCATATAATGTATTATTTATTTCAGGGGCACAGGTTTGTGATTCATTAGTCTTACACAACACACAGTGTTCACTACAACATATACCCTTTTCAGTGTCCATCCCCCCAGCCACCCCATCCACCACTGCCATCCCCTCCTGCAAGCTCAGTTTGTTTCCTAATATTAAGAGTCTCTTATGGTTTGTCTCCCACCCTGGTTACATCTTGTTTCATGTTTTTCTCTCTTTCTTGTGATCCTGTGCCTTGTTTCTTAAATTCCACATTGAGATCATATGATAATTTTCTTTCTCTGGTTGATTTATTTCACTTAGCATAATACCCTCTAGTTCCATCCATGTTGTCACAAATTGCAAGATTTCTTTTTTTGATGGCTACATAATATTCCATCAAATATATATATACCACATCTTCTTTATCCATTCAGTTGCCAATGGACATCTGGGCTCTTTCCATAGTTTGGCTACTATAGACACTGATGCTATCACCATTGGGTGCAGTTGCCCCTTTGGGTCACTACCTTTGTATCTTTGGGGTAAATCCCCAGTAGTGCAATTGCTGGGTCATAGGGTAGCTCTATTTTCAACTTTCTGAGGAACCTATATCCTGTTTTCCAGAGTGGCTGCACCAGCTTGCACGGCCACCAACAGGTGTTCCCATTTCTCCACATCCTTGCCAGCACCTGTTTTTTCCTGACCTGTTGATTTTAGCCATTCTGACTGGTGTGAAGTGGTATCTTAACTGTGTTTTTTGATTTGTATTTAGCCTGATGCCGAATGATGCTAAGCACTTTTTCATGTGTCTGTTGGCCATTTGGATGTCTTCTTTGGAGAAATGTTTGTTCATGTCTTCTGCCCTTTTCTTGATTGGATTATTTGTTCTTTGGGTGTTGGGTTTGATAAGTTCTTTATTGATTTTGGAAACTAACACTTTACCTCATAAGACATTTGGAAATCTCTTCTCCCATTCTGTTGGTTGTCTTTTCGTTTTGTCAACTGTTTCCTTTGTTGTGTGAAAGCTTTTGATCTTGATGAAGTCCCAGTATTTCATTTTTGCCTTTTTTTCCTTGCCTTTGGAGACGTGTCTAGCAAGAAATTGCTGTGGCTAAGGTCACGGAGGTTGCTGCCTGTGTTCTCGTCTAGGATTTAGATAGATTCCTGTGTCCCACTTAGGTCTTTCATCCATTTTGAGTCTATTTTTTGTGTGTGGTATAAGGAAAAGGTCCAGTTTCATCCTTTGCATGTGGCTGTCCAGTACCATGTGCTGAAGAGATTTTGTTCCATTGGACATTCTTTCTTGCCTTGTCAAAGATTAGTTGACCATAGAGTTGAGGATCCATTTCTGGGTTCTCTGTTCTGTTCCATCGATCTATGTGTCTGTTTTTGTGCGAGTAACATGCTATCTTGACGATTACAGCTTTGTAGTAGAGCTTGAAGTCTGGGAGTGTGATGCCACCAGCTTTGGTTTTCTTTTTCAACATCCCTTTGGCTATTTGGGGTCTTTTCTGGGTCTGTGCAAATTTTAGGATTATTCATTCCAGTTCTGTGAAAAAAGGTTGATGGTATTTTGATATCGATTGGGTTGAATGTATAGATTGCTCTAGGTAGCAGAGACATTTTAACAATATTTGTCTTTCCCATCCATGAGCATGGAAAGTTTTTCCAAGTCTTCCTCAATTTCTTTCATGAGTATTCTGTATTTTTCTGAGTACAGATCCTTTGGCTCTTTGGTTAGGTTTATTCCGAGATATCTTAATGATTTTTGGTTTACTTGTAAACGGGATTGATTCCTTAAATTCTTTTTCCTGTCTCACTGTTAGTATATAAAATGCAGCTGAGCTCTGTGCATTGATTTTATATCCTAACGCTTTGCTGAAATCCTATATCAGTTATAGCAATTTTGGGGTGGAATCTTTTGGATTTTCCACATAGAGTATCATGTCATCTGCAAAGAGTGAGAGTTTGAATTCTTTGCTGATTCGGATGCCTTTTATTTCTTTCTGTTGTCTGATTGCTGAGTCTAGGACTTCTAGTACTATGTCAAACAACATTGGTAAGAGTGGCCATCCTGCCATGTTCACTGTGGGCTTTTCATGGATGATGGCTTTTATGATGTTGAGGTATGTACCCTCTCTCCCTACACTGTGAAGAGTTTTAATCTAGAAAGCATGTTACTTTGTCAAATGCTTTTTCTGCATCTATTGAGAGGATCGTATGGTTCTTAGTCTTTGTTTTATTAATGTAGTGTATCACATTGATTGATTTGTGGATGTTCAACCAACCTTGCAGCCCAGGAATACATCCCACTTGGTCATGCTGAATAATCCTTTTAATGTACTATCGGATGCTATTGGCTAGTATCTTGGTGAGAATTTTGGTATCCATGTTCATCAGGGATTTTGGTCTGTATTTCTTCTTTTTGATGGGGTCTTTATATGGTTTTGGGATCAAGATAATGCTGGCCTCATAGAAAGAGTTTGGGAGTTTTCCTTCTGTTTTGAGTTTTTTGAAACAGTTTCAGAAGAAAAGGTATTAGTTCTTCTTTAAATGTTTGATAGAATTCCCCTGCGAAGCCATCTGATCCTAGGCTCTTGTTTGGAGATTTTTGATTACTACTTCATCTCCTTGCTGGTTATGGGTCTGTTCAGGTTTTCTATTTCTTCCTGTTTCAGTTTTGATAGTTTGTATGTCTCTAGGAATACATCCATTTCTTCCAGATTGTCTAAGTTGTCAGCATGTAATTGCTCATGATATGTTCTTAAAATTGTTTGTATTTCTTTGATGTTGGTTGTGATCTCTCCTCTTTCATGTCTTTGCTCTTTTCTTTTGGATAAGTCTGGCTGGGGCTTTGTCAATCTTACTCTTTGAGAGAATCAGCTCCTAGTTTTATTGATCTGTCCTACTGTTCTTTTGTTTCTGTTTCATTGATTTCTGCTCAGTCTTTAGTATTTCTCTTCTCCTGCTGGGTTTAGGCATTATTTGCTGTTCTTTTTCCAGCTCCTTTAAGTGTTAGATTAGGTTGTGTATTTGAGACCTTTCTTATTTCTTGAGAAAAGCTTGAAGTGCTATCCACTTCCCTTTTAGGACTGCCTTTGCCACTTCCCAGAGATTTTGAACAGTTGTATTTTCATTCGTTTCCATGAATTTTTAAAATTCTTCTTTAATTTCCTGGTTGACCCGTTGATTCTTTAGTAGGATGCTCTTTTACCTCCGTGTACTTGAGTTCTTTCCAAAGCATTATGTTCCGAAAACATGCAGGGAATGATCTCAGTCTTTTGGTACTGGTGGAGACCTGATTTGTGACCCAAGATGGGATCTATCCTGAAGAATGTTCCATGTGCACTCAAGAAGATTGTGTATTTCTTTGCTTTGGTATGGAATGTTCTGAATGTATCTGTGAAGTCCATCTGGTCCAGCATGTCATTCTGTGCCCTTGCTTTCTTGTTGAGTTTGCTTAGATGATCTGTCCATTGCAGTGAGGCGCATGTTAAAATTGCCTACTATTATTGTATGAGTATCTATGTGTTTGATTTTATTATTAATTGGCTTATGTAATTGGTTGCTCCCATGTTAAGGGCATAAATATTTATAGTTGTTAGATCTTCTTGTTGGGTAGACCGTTTAAGTATGATATAGTGTCCTTCCTCATCTCTTATTACAGTCTTTGGTTTAAAATCTAATTTGTCTGATGTGAGTATTGGCACCGCAGCCTGCTTTTGATGTCCATTAGCACAGTAAATGGTTTTCTGCCCTGCCCCCGCTTTTAATCTGGAGGTCTCTTTTGGTCTAAAATGAGTCTCTTGCAGACAGTGTATTGATGAGTCTTGCTTTTTAAAAAACCTATTCTTGTATGCTATGTCTTTTGATTAGGACATTTAGCCCATTGACATTCAGGGTAACCATTGAAAGATATGAACTTAGTGCCATTGTATTGCCTGTAAGGTGACTGTTACTGAATGTTGTCTCTGTTCCTTTCTGGTCTGTGTTACTTTTGGGCTCTTTCTTTGCTTAGAGGATCCCTTTCAATATCTCTTACAGGGATGGTTTAGTGATCACAAATTCTTTTAGTTTCTCTTTGTCCTGGAAGCTTTTTATATGTCCTATTTTGAATGACATCATAGCTTGATAAAGTATTATTGATTGCATATTCTTCTCATTTAGCACCTTCAATATATCATGCCTGTACTTTCTGACTTAGGAGGTCTCTGTGGATAGGTCTGTTGTCAGTGTCGTGTTTTTACCCTTGTAGGTTACAGATCTCTTCTCCCGAGCTACTTTCAGGATTTTCTGTCTCTGATATTTTACGTCTCACTCTTATATGTCAGGGTGTTGAACTGTTTTGGATTTTGAGGGGATTTTCTGTGCCTCCTGGATTTTGATACCTATTTTCTTCCCCAGATTAGGGACATTCTTCGGTATAATTTGCTCCAGTGTACTTTCTGCTCCTCTCTCTCTTTCCTGTTCTTATGAGATCCCAATTACTCTAATATTGTTTTGCTTTATGTTGTCACTTACTTCTCGAGTTCTCCTCTTGTGATCCAGTAGTTGTTCATCTCTCTTTTTCTCAGCTTCTTTATTCTCCATTGTTTGGACTTCTCTATCACTAATTCTGTCTTCTGCCTCATTTATCCTAGCAGGTAGGGCCTCCATTTTTAATTGTATCTCATTAATTGCCTTTTTATTTCAACTTGGTTAGATTTCAGTTCTTTTATTTCTCTGGAAAGGGATTCTCTAGTGGCTTCTATGTTTTTTTCAAGCCCAGCTAGTTTATTTATAATCATTATTCTGAACTGTAGTTCTGACATCTTAGGTCCATATTCATTAGGTCCCTGGCAGTAAGTATTACTTCTTATTCTCTTTGTTGAGGTGAGTTTTTCTGTTTTGTCATTCTGTCCAGAGAAGAATAGATGAAGAACAGAACAAAATACTAAAAGGGCAACAACAGTCCCAGGGAAATATACACTAAACAAATCAGAAGAGACCCAATACCGGGGGTGGGGGGAACTGGTGAATATAATCAGGTAGGTGAGCCGAATAGAGCAATATGCTGGATTCTATGTGTATTTTTGGTTTATGTTTATAGAATACTAGACCCCAAAATTCCAACAAAGGAAAAACCTGTATATGTACAAAAATAAAGTTAAATACAATGAAAAGATAGAATGTAACTGTAAAAATGAAATTAAAAAACAAGAAAAAACAAAAGAGAAAGAAAAGAACAACAACAAAAAGGGATACAAATAACAACAACAAAGGTGAACATAACAGAGCAATACACTGTCTCCTGAGAGTATTTTGGTCAGTTTGTTAGGAGAAACCACCTCTCAGAATTGTAAGGAAAGAGAAACTTATATATATAAAAATCATATTAAATGCATCGAGAGGATTGAATGTAAATGTAAAGGTGAAAATTAAAAAAAAAAAAAAAAGAAGAAGAAGAAGAACGTGTGGGATGCCTGGGTGGCTCAGTTGGTTAAGCTGCTGTCTTTGGCTCAGGTCATGATCCCAGGTTCCTGGGATCGAATCTCACATCGGGCTCCTTGTTCGGCAGGGAGCCTGCTTCTTTCTCTGCCTCTGCCTGCTTCTTCGTGCTCTCTCTCTCTCTCTCTGACAAATGAATAAAATCTTAAAAAAAAAAAAAAAAAAAAAGAATGTGTCAGGCAGGTGAATAGAACAGAGCTATATACTAGATATTGGGTATATTTTGGTGTGTTAGAAGAAACTGCATCCCAAAATTTTAAAGAAAGAAAAACTTAGATATATATACAAAAATAAGGTTAAATACAATGAAGGGTTAGAACGTGACTGTAAGAACGAAAATTAAAAATATATTTAAAGAAAGGTTGATAAAATAGGAAGTTGATTTAAAAAGGAAAGAAGAAAATTTTAAAGAAAAAAAAATTTAAAAATTAAAGTCGAAAGACTAAAGAATCATGGGACAAAAGTCATGAGTTCTATGTGCTGTATTCCCCTAATACTGGAGTTTTGCAGTTCTCATTGATTGGTGAAGTTGGTCTTCGCTGGATGTTCTTGCTGATCTTCTGGGGGAGGGGCCCGTTGCAGTGATTCTTGAGTGTCTTTGCCTGAGGTGGAATTGCACTGCCCTTGCCAGGGGCCAGACTAAGTAATCTGCTCTGGTTTGCTCTTACGTGGCTGTTGTTCCCTGAAGGTTTTCCCCGCAGCTTTAGACGAGGAGAAGGAAAATGGCAGTCTTCTCATCTCTGTTCCCAGAGCTGAGAGCTCAGGGCCCCACTCCTCATTGAGCCCTTAGAGAAAAGAAGTCAGTCATTCCTGTCCCTAGTCTCTGGCCACACTATGTGCTCACCTAGCCTATGACTGAACATTTCTGTTTCTGGCACACAACCCCATGTGAAGTCTCCAAACCCAGCAGACTTCTATGGCATGCCTCTGCACTCCTCCTCCTGGGGGAGGAACAGGGGTCTCTCCATGGTTCTCCTGCTTGTTGGGCCGCTGCTCAAAGAGCAGGGGCCCCACTGTGCCCTGGATCGCAGTTTATGGCAACCCTGAGCTGAGAGCCCTGTCTTGGGCTGACCCTTTGTGGCTGGCTTCCCCGCTCCAATATGAACCCCTGGTCTTCCTGTAACCCTGAGGATCCTGAGACTGCACTGCCCTAGTGAGGCTTCCACCTCCTGCTTAGTTGCCTAAGCGACATCCTTTCACTGGAGCAGACTTCTAAAAGTTCTGATTTTTTTGTGCTCCTTGCTCTTTCACTTGCAGGTGGCTGGCTGATGGGGCCTCCCTCCCCCACTGTCTTCCCATATATCACTTTGGATTCACTTCTCTGTACCTCCTACCTTACAGAAAGTGGTTGCTTTTCTATTCCTGGACTTGTAGCTATTTTCTTAGATCTCCAGTTGAGTTTGCAGGTGTTCAGAATAGTTTGATAGCTATCTAGTTGAATTCCTGGGGCCAGACAAAATTAAGGTTTCCTACTCCTCTGCCATCTTGGAAGTCACCCCATCTTTGTTTTAAAGTTTAATTTGTCCTATGTAAGTATTACTATTCTGGCTTTCTTTTTTTTTTTTCTTCCAAGTTTTTATTTAAATTATTTAAATTTAAATTATTTAAATTCCAGCTAGTTAACATGTAGTGCAATATTAGTTTCAGGTGTAGAATATAGTGACTCATCACTTACATACAACAGTCACTGGTCATCACAAGTACCCTCCTTAATGCCCATCATGTGTTTGGCACCCACCCTCCCCCAACCCCCCCCCCCCCCCCCCCCCCACTTCTCTTCTAGCAACCATCAATTTGTTCTCTATAGTTGAGTCTGTTTCTTGGTTTGCCTCTTTTTTGACATCCACTTGCACGATAAATATTTCTCCATCCCCTCACTTTCAATCTGCAGGTATCTTTAGGTCTAAAATGAGTATCTTATAATCAGCATATAGATGAGTCTTGTTTTTTTATCCGTCCTGTCACTCTGTATCTTTTTTTTTTTTTTTTAAAGATTTTATTTATTTATTTGTCAGAGACAGAGGGAGAGAGAGTGAGCGAGCAAAGGCAGACAGAGAGGCAGGCAGAGGCAGAGGGAGAAGCAGGCTCCCCGCCGAGCAAGGAGCCCGATGTGGGACTTGATCCCAGGACGCTGGGATCATGACCTGAGCCGAAGGCAGCTGCTTAACCAACTGAGCCACCCAGGTGTCCCCACTCTGTATCTTTTGATTGGCTCATTTAGTCCATTTGTATTCAAAGTAATTATCCAAAGGTATGTATTTATTGCCCTTTTAATACCTGTTTTGTGGTTGTTTCTGAAGATTTTCTCTGATCCTTTCTTGTCTTTTCTCTTTGATGGTTTGCTGGTTTTCTTTAGTGATATATTCAGATGTATTCCTGTTTATTCTTTGCATATTTATTAGTATCTTTGATCTGTTGTTATCATTAAGTTTGTATATAACATCTTCTGCATATAGCAGTCTATATTAAGTTGATGGTTGCTTAAGTTTGAGCCCATTCTTTACACCTCTCCTGTCCATATTTTAGGTAAATGGTGTCATATTTTACATCCTTTTATTTTTAAGTTGCTTGACTGATATTTTACAGAAATACTCATTTTTCCTGCTTTTGTGTTTTCTGTCTTCACACTTGTCACATTTGGTCTCTCTTTTTGACTCATAGTCCCCTTCAGTATTTCTTGCATGGCTCATTTAGTGGTTGTGAATTCGTTTAGTTTCGTTTGCTTGGGAAAACCTTTTTTGTTGTTGTTGTTGTCTGGGAAATTCTTTATCTCTCCTTCTGTTCTGAATGATAGCCTTTTTTTCTTTTTTTAAAGATTTTTTTTATTTACTTATTTATTTGACAGAGAGAGACATAGCAAGAGAGGGAACACAAGCCGGGGAGCGGGAGAGGGAGAAGCAGGCTTCCTGCTGAACAGGGAGCCTGATGCGGGGCTCGATCCCAGGACCCTGGGATCATGACCTGAGCTGAAGGCAGACGCTTAATGACTGAGCCACCCAGGCACCCCTGCATGATAGCCTTGTTATGTAGAGTGTTCTTTGCTGCAGATTTTTTTTTCCCATTAAGTACTTTGAATGTATCATGCCCACTCCCTTCTGGCTTGGAAAGTTTCTGTTGAAAAATCCCCCTCCAATCTTAGGGAGTTTCCCTTGTATGTAACTGTTGTCTTTTGTCTTGCTGCTTTTAGATTTTTTTCTTTACCACTGGATTTGCTTTTGTTGATTTTGTTGGGGGTTCTCTGTGCCTCTTGGGTCTGGATATCTGTTTTCTTCTCCAGATTGGGGAAGTTTTCAGCTTTTATCTCTTCAAATAAATTTTCTGCCCTCTTTACTCTTCTTCTGGGACTCCTATAATATGAATGGTACTAAGTTTGATGGGAGTCACTGAGTTCCCTAAGTCTATTCTCATTTAGTGTTATTCTTTTTTCTCTCTTTTCTTCAGCTTGATTATTTTCCATGACTCTGTCTTGTAGGTCATTAATTCATTCCTCTGCTTCTTCCATTCTACTGTTCATTCCATCAGGTGTATTTCTCATTTTGTTCATTGAGCTCTTTATCTCTGCTATGTTATTCCTTATCTCTGTGTTGAGAGTCTTGCTGATATCTTCCACTCTTTTCTCAAGTCTGGTGAATATATTTAGGATCATTATTTGCTCAAATAATGCTCTACCACTGAGCTATACCCCCAATTTAGGATCATTATTTAAAAATTCTCTATCAGGCATGTAAGTTATATCTGTTTTACTTAGGTCTCTGCCTGTGGCCTTGCCCTTTTATTTTATTTAGGACAAATTCCTGTGCCTTCTCATTTTGTTTAAGTCTCTGGCTGCTTCTTTGTGCTAGGAAAGTCACCTTCATCTCCTGTTCTTGAGGGTAATGGCCTTATGAAGGAGAGGTTTTATAATGCCCTGCTAAGTAGTGTTACCTCTTCCCCAGAGCCTAGCACTTCAAGGAGTATCTCCAGCGTGTGCTGTGTATTTTCTGCTGTTGTGTCCTGGCCACTTTATCCTTCAGGCAAGTCGTCTGCAGAGGCTCTCTTCACCTGTTGTGAAATGAGACCTGTCACTACCACCAGTGGAACTGAGGCCCTGTAAGACTTTTGGGTGGGGAGAAGTGGTATGGCCAAGGGTTTGGGCTGGGTTTTTGGGGTGGTGGGGGGGGGCAATCACACTGGGACTGACACAAATGTGACTGGAAAGGGTGGTTTTTCTGGAGCACAGAAGGGTGGCGCTCGGTGTAAAGGAATTAAGTAGTGAGTGCTGAGGTTGCCCTTGTTCCCACAGGTGGCTGTGTGCTTAGGCTGAGGGGTGGGAGAGGGAAATGGTACCTGCCAGTTCCTTTGCTCCTGGTGGGGTCTTTCTATGAATGCTGTCTCTCTGGGATACACTCTGAGACGAGCAAATAACCTCCCCACTGTATATCCCACCTGCTCTTCAGATCTCCATTTCCGCACTGTGTCCACACGATGTTTGCCCTGCCTTCTTCCCCAGTGACCCCGGAGTCTCTGAGCCAAACCTGCAGATCTTTAGAATTCTAGCGTTAAGCCCTGCTGATTGCCAGAACTCATGAAATTTGGCCCCTTTTACGTTCCAAGCCCAGGTGCTATGGGGATTTGTTTTTCTTTTGTACTCTCCTGTGTGCTAGTCTGTCTTTTGTCAGTCTCTGTTACTGGGGCTCCCTCCCCACTGTAGCAGCCCGTCTTTTTCACTGCCTCTCTGCATTTTCCTACCTTTTTTAATGTGGTCTCTTCTCTACCTTTAGTTGTTTGCTCTGCCAGTCTTCAGATGGATTTCTGGGATATTTAGGGTGATTTGATAGTTATCAAGTTGTATTTGGGGATAAGGTATAGCTAGGATCCTGCTACTCTGCCACCATCATTGAAGACAAACAGTTTTAACTAATGAACTCTTCCCATTATATCAGACAGTATGGGAAAAGGGATAAGCCTCACAGGCTTCAGTCTTGGGAGTAGGATGTCCTTCCCTGTCTTACTTTCTCATCCATATTTCTCCAGTCTTCCTCCTTAGGGCCCTCCTCAAGACCCCTTAAGTTTTTGGTGTACCCATCCACTGTGCTCGGAAATTATATCCCTCCTCTCAAAAGAAGTCCTGGGCCCTGGGTCCTTTCTTGTGTTAAGACTTTTGTGGTACGTTGGTGGAGGCTTTTCTCTGCTTAGTCTTTTCCTTTGTCGAAGATGAAAGGCTAGGCTCTGGTTCTGGCAATGGGCTTATGTTATTAAGAGTTCTGATTTCAGTTCATTCCCTTCACAGAAGAGAGCTCCACTCAGCTTCTAGCAAATATCCTAAGAGCAAATATAGATCATCATAATAAATATTATTTTACTTTCAGAGATAACAGGATCTAGCTTCACATGAAGTATGTTCTTAACCCATTCATTATGAAATAATAATACAAGCATTATTGTACTAAGGAGTTTTGGTAAAAATAATTTCATGAATTTTCTTTTCTTCTTTTTTAAAGATTTCTTTATTGACTTGCGAGAGAGAACCAGCACACACACATATATGTGTTTTGGGGGGGTGCGGTAAGAGGTAGGGAGGGAAAGAGAGAAGGAGAAGAGGGAGAGAGAGAGAGAGAGAGTGTGTGTACCTTAAGCAGACTCCCTGCTGAGTGCAGAGCCCAACACAGGGCTCGATCTCACGACCCTGAGATCATGACCTGAACTGAAATTTAGAGTCAGGCACTTAACAGACTGAGCTACCCAGGTACCCCTTGAATTTTCTTAAATTACAAGGTTCTCTTTCTGTCTCTCTCTCTCACACATGCTCAGCCAAGAATGGGTTTTTCTGAGCCATTCTAGAAGATAGCCGTCTACTCAAAGTAAGTTCTTTCTGACATCCAGAGCTGTCCCCCAGTAGAAGCTGAGGCGAGGTGGAGGGTGCCTTTTGCCATATATTCAGCAATTCTTCAACAGTTATTTCGAAGTAGGAGATGACCCTAACTCCCAGGTCCATACATTATATACTACAGATATTTTTTATCTACTACATGCCACATATCTGCGAGGTGCTGTAGACACAGTGTTCAAGAAGATATATATGGTTCTTACCAGCAATTGCTATCCTTTGAGAGAGCCCTATAATTAAAAAGAATTTTAAATTTAGCATGATAGCCGTTCTGATAGGCAGAGAGGAACTCTTCTTATGGTATATATCTTTTCTGCTGTGTATCTTCAGCATCTTTTTCACTGGATCTTCTTTTCCTTCAACCTGCGTATATAGTTCAGTTACTTCCCTTGATACTTGGTCCCCTTAGAACTTGTCCTTTTCCTTCCTTCCCTCTGAAGTTCATAAAGGAGTACTTTGTAATGGACAATATCCACTGTCTCTAAACTCAATGTAGTCTGATGTACCTTGCTACTGACATAACTCTTAAAAGTCATCAAAATCCACTTGTCATTTTCTTAGTCCTTATCCTATTTGATCTCTTTTTATAGTGAACAATCCCTCTTCCTTCTCACTCACCTTGTCATTTGCTCTTCCACTGCCTTCCTTGACAATGTCTTTATTCTCTGTCATTTTCTCTGGCCCTTGTCCTCCTCCTCATCCCCATGTGTAGATAATTATTCCAAGGATTTGTCTTCGGCATGCTTCCGTCTTTTGCAGATCTCATTTCTTCAGCTCTCACTTCTGTGCCTAGGGCTCTCAAGTGAAAATACTTTGTAAAATATGAAGTACAGGGTTGCTTTATTGTTAAATATCTTATCCCATGTACTAGCTTCTCTCTGAACTCTAACTTCCCATTTCTCAAAGTTTGCCTAATTCTTTGTTCTTACTGCTACTGATTTCATTCATATTTTCATTAACTTCCCTGACTTCCAGAAGCCACTGAAATTTTCCTAACTTAATTCTGTTTCTTCTAAATCCATGTAATACTGCTTCTAGACTACTTTTGAACGAAGTCCTTATGTCTGGAGCTGGTATTCAAGGCCTTTCATGATCTGACCCAGCCTACTTTTTCAGCTTAATTTCTCTTTCACTTTAACCTCATGTATCTCCTTAAGTTTCAGTCGAACATCTTTTTATTAATATACCCAAAAGGTGGGAATGTGTTCTTTTGTGTCAGACATATCATTGATGTCATGTCAGATACCAGCATCTTCAAATAAGGCAGTTCTCTTAGAATGTACATATAATAATGATAGAACATTAGGTATCTGTTTTAGAAGACAACTCTCCCATGTATGACCATATTGTGATATTTCCCCCCCCCCCCCAGAAACATTTAAGAATGCACAAAGATATGTACTACGGTGTTGTAAAGGGAAAAGTTAGCATTTGGCAGCACTCTGGAAATTACACACTGAGTCCTTTGTCATTTAATTAGATTTTTTTTTTCTGTCCTATACTTTTTTTCTTTTCTCTTAACTGACCATTATGTTTAATTTCAGGCTCTTGATGGTTTTTTTTTAGCAATCATGACAGATGGAAGCATAATATATGTGTCTGAGAGTATAACTTCATTACTTGAACATTTACCAGTAAGTATCCTGTGATCTTTTTCTTATTTAAGACCTATTTTAAATGCTCTAAAGCATGAGGAAGAGGATCTCCAGAGCAATGTTGAACAGTTGTTAGAGTCAGGAGGAGAGCTCTAACCATGTCTCCCTATTTGGCAGTAACTAATACTTAACTGCCACTGTATCTAACCTCTGCCCTTCTTACTCTCATGCTGTTCTCAGTGTTTCCTTTTTAATCAGCCTGGTGACAGTGTTGCTAAGTCACTGGAAATACCTTAAGAATAAGTAAATTTGGGGGGAGTTATTTGTTCCTTTCAGAGGAACTCAAGTAATTTTTTCAAAAGAATAACTTAGAATAACACACTAAAAATAAGAGGTACAGAATTTTTGTGCTCTGCGCTAGAAATGAGAATTTTATAATGACCATATTCAATTTATTTTCAATATGACCCAACAGAATTAGAAAAGAATTATATTGTATAATTTTGATCAGGATGATGAATACCTGAATTATATCTTATTGCTTGCTGTTTTATTAAACGTGTATTTGCTGACTACTCTGTGTCACACTGTTATGCTAGGTGCTGTGCTGCCGTTGACAGTTTTTATGAATTTAAAGTTTTTATTTAAAATGTAATTGTTCTTATCTAAGATAGGACTTGTAGTATAAATATTCTGAAGTTATTTATAAATTACTCTTAAATTGCCCATCTTTTGAAGATCTATAAGAATACAGAGTAAACTCTTCTGTAAAAGTCTCTTTCAAGAGATAGCAAAAAGCACTATCACCCTTCCTTTGATTATTCTGCTACTTTATATGTTACCAAAAGAATAGACTCCACACTTAAAGATCGGATTCTACAGCACGTCTAGTTAGGATTTAGGTGTTTGATCATTAATGTTTTTCTTCTCAATGCAAACCCTCTTTGCCCTCACATTCCCTTTTTTTTTTTTTTTAACTTTTAATTTTAGAACTGGTTTTATATTTACAGAAAAATGAAGAAGATAGTACAGAGAGTTCCCATATGCCGCATGCCCAGTTTCCTCTCTTACTCACATCTTCTGGATCTTTTTAGTTGATTGTGTAAGCCAAAGCTTATAGACTGGCAGGTGTATTTTTTGGGCAGAGAAGATTGCTGCTGATCCAGTAGACCCGTTTCATTTCATTCTGAGTAAAGAGTAGCCTTTTTTAAAACAGTTTTTTGCTTTTCTCTGCTTACCATACTTTCCCTCACATCATTGACATTGCTGAATTATATGTTATTTAATGATTTGAAAATGTAAGCACAAGTGTCTTTTGAGAAAATGAAATAATACTTGTTTAGGATTATGCATAATAGGAGAAAACAATATGTGCTTTCCTATTTTGAGTTGTCATTAAAAATTAACTGTAACAGGTAACCTGGGTGGCTAGTGGGTTAAGCCTCTGCCTTCCGCACAGGTCATGATCTCAGGGTCCTGCGATCGAGGCCTGCATTGGGCTCTCTGCTCAGCAGGGAGCCTGCTTCCCCCGCTCTTTCTGCCTGCCTTCTGTCTACTTGTGATCTCTCTGTGTCAAATAAATAAATAAAATCTTTTAAAAAATTGAGTGTAACAAATAGTTTAAAATAATTTTTTCATTTTAATATGCAAACCTTTTTTGTCTAAAATAGAATTTTGGCTGTTGCCTGAAAGGAAAGAAACATTAGTAAATCCCCAAATTAGGCTTTAGTGTTTATAATTCAGTTCTCTTGAGAAATTAGAATTTGCCATCTTAGTGTTCAGTGGGACTTAAAATTTTTAAATTCTAATTCTGACTATAAAATTATAAAACTGATACTTTAGGTCCTGCAAAAAGAATATTTTTCTTTGTCACTTCATACTTATGAAATTAACTTAGGTACATTTTAACTATTTGTGGCTAACAATTAGGAGAAGGCATTTTGTTGATTTTTTCCAACCCTTCTTGGTTTGACATTCTGTGACAAAATCATAGGGTCATAGAACCTCAGCATCAGAAGGGATTTTAGACCTCCTCAGCCCAGCCTGCCTTTATGTTATCAGCAGACATGTTCCCAGAGAAATTGGACTTAATTATGCAAACATTTAGTAAAAGGGGCAACACAAAAAGTCAGGCCTCTTGACTGGGAACTTAAAATTGGTTAACACTTGACAACTTTAAGACTTGATTTCCTCACACTTGCTTAAATGTGCTCCTGAGAGGGAGAGTATATTAAACTTGTAATCACCTGTAATGTGGGGCGGGAAGGGGGGTGGGGGTGGGAGAATGATTAACCGTGTTACAATGTAACAGAGTCCAAGAGTGAAAGTGCTGCCTCTGAAGATACTTTTCCTTTCCTTTTCTGTTCTTCTTAACTTGTTAGTTGGGAAGTATAAACATAAGTGTGTTTTAAGTCAGTACAGACTTTGGTATAAATATAGTATGCCACAATATAATTTAGAATTTTTTTGAATAGTTATATAATGATTTTGAAAGCTTATTTGATAGGGCCAGAATTTTTGTTCCTGGTGCCTGTACGAAAGGAACATAGTTATTATATCCAACATATATTTGACATTTTTTTTAGAGGAGCTTTTAATCCTTTTTAAGCAACTTGTGTTTATATTTCCAAACTAAAAGCAGTTATCTGACTGTTGGTTGTCTACCTGAAAGGAAAGGAAATTGGTGGGAGTGAATAGTTTCCACTTAATGGTCACATTGACCTACTGTAGAGAAGAACAGAAAGACCTGAATGATCCAGTAATTCCATTCCTGGGTATTGACCCAAAGAAAACAGGAATACTAATTCAGAAAGATACATGTACCCCTTTGTTTATTGCAGCATTATTTAGGATAGCTAAGGTGTGGAAGCAACCCAAGTGTTCATCCATAGATGAATGGATGAAGAAGGTGTGGTGTATATATATAATGGAATACTACTCAGCCATAAAAAAGAATGAAATCTTGCCATCTGCAACAGCATGGATGGACCTAGAGGGTATTATGTTAAGTTAAATAAGTCAGAGAAAGTCATATCCTAAATAGTTTAACTTATGTGTGGAATCTGAAAAAGAAAAGAAATGAATAAAAAGATCCCAGTAGACTCTTAAACACAGAGAAGAAACTAGTGGTTACCAGAGGAGATGGGGGAGGATGGATGAAATAGGAGAAGGGGATTAAGAGGCACAAATTTCCAGTTTAAGAAAAGCAAAGAAAGAAAACAGAAAGGCTGTTGATTTAGGTCACATTATAAACAGCAGATTTTATATTTCTTCATGAAAATGATTGAGAGGGATAGAAGGAGCCAGATAGCTACCATTTTATTTTCTTTCCTTTGAATTGTGTTTGGGAACTGAGTGGGTGGTTTGCCAACATCAAGTATGATTACCTTCATTTAGAGATTTTAAATGTAGTGGTTAAAGGAAAGTTTGACACATTAATTCATTAGTTGCTTGCTAACTCTGACATTTCAGATTATCAAGTGTCAGGGGAAGCAGAATGGTGGGGAAGCATTACCTGTGACCATACCACTCTATACTAGTCATTCATATTTTCTCTATAAATATGAAACCTCCTATAAGTTTATGGGTGGAAAAGCAAGGGTAACATGGTTCACATCATAATTTACTGAAATAGAAGAAATTGTAGATAAGAATAAATAATAGAAAACAATAATCATTTCCAAAATGAAAGTTTTAGTTTTTCAAATTGGTGTCTTATTTTTCTGTTAAGACAATTTTTATATGCATATAAAATTTTATATGCAATAATGCATAGATTTTTGATACTTTATTTTGTCAATAAAAAGTAGTTTTCTAGCTTTTGTTCTTATTCGTGCTTCAATTTTTAGTTCATTACTTCTGGAGATTTTTCAGACTTCTAGAAAAATCTCATTAAAATACAGATATATTTTTGGTATGGTTATCCCTTAAGCTTAATCAAATAACTCCTTAGTCCAAAATATTTTACTGTACTGGTAACACTTATATGCAAAGCACTGTGCCAGTGTTGCCTTGATTTGAAGGACAGGAGATAAAGGTGTAAGAGATAGGGCCCTTTTGTTCACTCATGGGGTAGCAGGACATAGACATTAAAATAGAACCAATGTTTTTTTATGAAAAAGGAATGATATGAGTAATAAATGCTAAAGGAATTTTATTATTTTTACTGTGGTTTATGGTGTTTAGAGAATGCTTTTTTAAAAAAATTCATTTCAGAGGTAAAATTTAATGATTCACAGTTGTGTATAACACCCAGTGCTCTCATTATATCAAGTACCCATTAAGGAGTACCCTCCTTAATGCCCATCACCCAATTATCCCCTCCCCTCCAGCAGTCCTCAGTTTGTTTCCTAGAGTTCAGCATCTCTTATGGTTTGCTTCCCTCTCAATTTTCATCTTATTTTATTTTTCCTTCCCTTCCCCTACGTTTATCTGTTTTTGTTTCTTAAATTCCACATGAGTGGAATCATATGTTACTTGTCTTTCTCTGACTGACTGATTTCACTTAGCATAATACCCTCTAGTTCATCCACGTCGTTGCAAAGAGCAAGAAGAGAATGCTTTTTTGAAGGAAATAATTTGAATTAAACTTTGAAAGGTAGAGCATACAAATCTGGAAAGAGGAGGGAAGGATACTCTACTTCATGGGTTGGACAATGAGGGCTAGAGAAAAGAAATTGTGTGGAAGTAGTAAAACATCCCTTTCTTACCTCTCACTAGCCCCCATGGTTGTTTTTTATTGTTCTTTGAGAGTTTTTTCCTTTGTTTTGCCTTTTTTTTTTTTTTTTTTAAACAAAGTGTTTAGTGTTTAAAATAGAAACAGTGGAAGTGCTTTGGTTGAATGCAGGGGCATAGACCTTTAGCCCGGCCTCACAACACCTTCTCACTTCCCTTACCCTCTACCCCTTCCTCCACAGTTCTTGGCATACCACTTCACTGTGCCCAGAATTCCATGGGGGCAGTTTGAAAATGTAGAGAAACCAAGTCAAATGGGCTAGATTTAATAGGAAATGTGAAGTCACTGAAGTTTTGTCAGTGATTCTTTTTAAATTATTATTATGTTGTTATTTTTATTTATCTGAGAGAGTGCACATGTGCATGAGTACGGAAGACGGCAGAGCGGGAGGGAGAAGCAGACTCCCTGCTGAACATGGAGTCTGAGGCAGGCTTGATTCCAGGACCCTGAGATCATGACCTGAGCCAAAGGTAGATACTTAACCAAGCGAACCACCCAGGTGCCCCTCGTCAGTAGTCCTCAAGGGTAGGAACTATCTTAACCGTTTTTTATCCCACAGCCATGGCACATCATAGACAACCTGATGTTTGTCAAATTATTTTTGGTTACTAAACCATGGTTAAAGCCATATTTTTAGCAAGGATTGTAAAGCTTAACATACTACTTGCCTCTTTTGCTATCTAAAAGCAAGGCTTTTTGTCAGTGGGATACAGGATAGATGGCAGGAAAAAATGAAATAAAAAAGAAAGGACACACTAGACAATTGAAATAACACTGCAATCAAATCTTCTCTTCACTTAGCCAGTGGATAATGCTTTGGTCCTTTGTTATAGCGTACACCACCATAATTTACCAGAGGTTTGGATATGTGGTAAGGCTGTATCTCCTAGCCAAAGATATTTGTATTAAACCTTCTTAGTCCTGTTATATAGTAACTGTTCAAATTAGGTGAAACTCACCTTTGCAAATAATTTATCAGACTTTCACAGTCATATATTGATCATTGGTCTGATGACACTCATAGCAGGGGCATGGAAGTCATGTTAACCTTCCACCTTCTCTTGTTTTTTGAGCTGTGCTTTATAACTTGGAATTTGTCAGTTTTTATAGATGATTGAAAGTTAGCCATATGCTCATGTGATGTTTTAAGAATGATGATATACTTTTAAAATAAATGTATCTTGAATCACTAAAATTATTGTATTTTTTAAAAATTTCTTTTTTAGTCTGATCTTGTGGATCAAAGTATATTTAATTTTATCCCAGAGGGGGAACATTCAGAGGTTTATAAAATACTCTCTACTCACCTGCTGGAAAGTGATTCGTTAACCCCTGAATATTTAAAATGTAAGTAGTCACTATCAAGCAAAAAGTTAAATGTATTTGGTTGCACTTTCCTTTAGTTTTATAACAAACACAGTTTAGTTTTTGTAACAAACACAGACATGTGAAACCATATCAACACATAGCATCATGCCATATACCCTATTAGATCCTTTTTAAATATTAGTATATACATAATGGAATTATGACCATATTAAAAGTCTGCACTCTCTTTCAGGGTATATTGAAACCCACTCTTTTTTGTTGTAATAGTTTTGCCATAAAAATATATTTCACACAGAAGTGGAACCTGGCAATAAATTAAGAAAAAATATTTTTGTATGTAATGAGAGAAAATAGTCTCATTTTCACCGTCACTGACCAATTGAACACTGGAACTGTAGAAAAAAGTAACTTCTGTATTTCAGAATATTATTATGTAAAGGAAATTGCTTTATTAATTAAACTAAATTAAGTTATCATTTATTGTATATATTTAATATGCCTGGAACTTGGGCTATCTCATAAGAGTGCCAAGAATAGTGAAAAATAGTCCTTGCCTTCCAGAAGTACAAAATACTGTGGTATAATTAGACATTTCTCTTAGATTCATTTGACAAATTAATTTGACCAGAATGTTTCATTTTCTTCACTAAATTACCCCTTGTTTAATCTGAAATTATTATAACACTGTTTAGTGTTTAATCACTTTTTTTTTTGTGATTTAAAATATTTGAGTTTTCTGGTAATACTGCTTAATCGTTTTAAAAGTTATTTTTATTTTGAACCCTGAAATTCTGTAGCATACTTACTGTCTAAGAATAGACACACACACACACACACACACACGTTTTTGTGTAACTATGTGTGAATGTATATCTTTGTTAAGAACGGATTAGAAGGAGTCAAGAAGAACTAGGGATAAGGAAAATCCATTTGAAGCCTAGTTCTTATGACACTGACCAATAGACCATTCCAGGAAAGAGATCTGGACTGGACACAGAGGCAGTTATGTGTCTGTAAATAGGGCTTGACGTCATGGATTGAATGGCACTGCTTAAGGTAAACATATAGAGCAAAGAGAAGAAAGTTGGAACTCTGGGCCATAGCAGTAGGTGGACAGAGGAGAGATGGTCCACTTTAGCGACGTTCGTAAGGGCAGAATTGATTGGAGAACTGAATGCAGGCAAGCTTCTGGCAGAAAGACAGCTCTTAGACTTCTGCTTCCAAGACCAGAGGTGAGGTTGGCAACAGTACTTTTTGATAGAGAAAAGCTTTAATTAAATGACTTCCTGACCCCCTAGTTAAACAATTAGTATACAAAACAAATTTATTTCTCCCCCAAAAGTGTTGATGCCAAGTGAATAATGTGATATATAACAGAGGAAATTGCTTAGAAAATTCAGGATCCTGCAAGCTGGTCGTTTGGGCCATAGTGAAGATGGGGTGGTACAGGTGGTGTGATTTATGTCCAGAGAAGGAAATCGGGCTCACTAGTTCATCCTAAGGAGTTTGAGTTTTATTTTTTACATAATGAGGAGCTAGTGAAAGGGATTTGGGGGAAAACAAAAAAAGTGGTCTGGAAAAAAGTATACCTCAGGTGGAAAATTTTGGAAGGACCAGACACTGGAGGTAAGAATAGCAATAGAAGTAAGGGTGGAAAGAAAAACCTACATATGAGTGTTGAGTAGATGAACTCAGAAGGACTTGGCATTAGGCACAGGTGACCAAGTAGCCAGGGATCATCAGTGAGGAAGGTTTTAGGAAGAAAGTAGATCTGTTGAGTTTGATAATAAAGCCTTTTATGGTAATGACAGAAGAGTATGAGTTTGATGCTGTGAGTGAAAAGAGGTGTTACTAGTCCTTGAGTGCTGAAATAATGATGAAGGTAATATTAGTCTAACAGTAGTAGGCAAGATTGAATTCTAGTGGCAGGAGTGTAGAAGCTTAAAGAATACATTTTGCTGCTACCTGAATGCAGGGTAATTTCTCTACTAAATTGGTGGTACTGGATGCTAAGTTGGAAAAAATGACTAGTGAGAGTTTGGTGAAATAAACAGCGGGTCCTGGTGACAGATTAGTTTTGGGGCATACGCTAGAGAGGAGACCAAATTGGTAGGATTTCTAACTGGGGAGATAAGACACATAAGACAAAGGAGAACAGCTGGCTTAGAAGAAGGAGGGATAAATTCACTTCCAGATATTTTGAGTTTAAGTTGCTTGGTGGGACAATCAAGTAGAAATATCCTAAAGCAAATAATGATATGAGATTTGGTCTTAAACATAAAATGTTAGAATTAGAGAGAGGTTTAGGAGTAAATAAATTTACCAATGCCAATAAATTTATAAGGGGATAGTAAAAGATGAAAAAGAACTCTTGTGAATGCTCATAGTTTAAAAATTGATTGATGGAGAGTTTATGGAAATAGTAAGGTAGGAAGGTTAAGTTTCGTGTTATGGAGATGAAAATGTAATGAGTCTTAAAGAGGTAGAAACAACGAGGAAAGATCACTGATTGTATTGTTAATACAAATGTTGGTGATCTTAAAAAGAAACTTCTTCAGAGGTGTAAGGACTAACACCACATTTCATGAAAGTTCAGAGAGATGAATCTATGGAAATAGAGCACATAATAAAAAGGAAGATCTATGATACTAAAAAGAGTAGCATGAAAAACCCTTTGTTTAAGGTGGAAAGACCTGAACAAATTTAAAATTGGAAAGTAAGGACCCAAAGAGAATGTATGGATGCTAAAGGAATGAATGACAGTGGAGTAGCCCTAGTCCTAGAAAAGGTAGGAAAGACTGTTTGAGGTGGAGAAAAGCATTAGCTTTGTAGTGGGAAGCGAAACCTTTCTTTCACATGAGAGCAAAGAATGAGAAAGAAAAGCAGATAAAAGTGGGAAAATATACAGTTGCTTATAACAGAAGATATGTCTCCTCTATTAAGAATAAGATGAGATCATCTCCTAAAGATATTTTACTTTTATGAACTAAACAAAATGTCATTGAGAACTTCTGTTGGAGAAAATAATGATTATAAACTTACACAACTTTTATCATCTTATAGATCATTCATTATGACAAATCACAAATATATCACATTTTTTCTCATTTCAGCAAAAAATCAGTTAGAATTCTGTTGCCATATGCTTCGAGGAACAATAGACCCAAAGGAGCCGTCTACCTATGAATATGTGAAATTTATAGGAAATTTCAAATCTTTAAATAGTGGTGAGTTAAAAATATAGTGAATTTTAAGTTGGTTCTTTAAACTCTTAAAGACAGAGATGTTTGAACATCAGTAATAACTAGATTTTACTGGAGTAACTGATAAGTGTTTGCTTATTTTTTTAGTATCCACTTCAGCACACAATGGTTTTGAAGGGACTATACAACGCACACACAGGCCTTCTTATGATGATAGAGTTTGTTTTGTAGCTACTGTGAGATTAGCTACACCTCAGTTCATCAAGGTATGTTTCTATTTTCCAAAGAGGATTTTACTTCATATTATGAGAACTAGCTTTATGTAATTTTTTTGTTGTTTCCAGAATAACTGATATTTCTTACAAACATTAAAGCAGTAATGATCATGAGCCATTAAATATACGTGGTTGTGATAATTTTTTTAATTTAAAATCAGTTAATTAACCTATACTGTTTTATAAGTTTCAGAAGTAGAATTTAGTGATTCATTAGTTGCATACAACACCCAGTGCTCATTACTTCCAAGTGCGCTCCTTAATGCCTATCGCCCATTTACACCATCCCCCAGCCCCCGTCCCCTCTAGCAACCCTCAGTTTGTTTCCCAGAGTCGAAAGTCTCATATGGTTTCTCTCCCTCTCTGATTTCATCTTAATTTATTTTGAAGCAAATGAGTTATCAAGGCACTCATTAAATTATAACTAATTTTAAAATACATATCCTTTGCAGTTAACCAGTGGTTATATATCACCACTGTCCTGCTTTTGTGCAAAGTGTTAGGTTACTTTTTTATATAGTTCACAATCTATACTCAAGGGGAAAGACCAAAAATCTAGGTGATTTTTAAAGATTGCTTTTGAAATTTTCTTTTGAAATATGCAAGTGACCTTTTACTGCATATAATTTTACCTTTTTAATTTTAAAATTCAGTTAAATAATTTATTTTATTCCCTGGGGCTCAAGAAGTAGATGATTAGTAGTAGACAAGTGGGAAAATAGTTCAGCCAATAGTTCAGAAAGTGGCGTGAAATAAGCCAGGCTAAGATTTTAAATTTAGAGGGAGACCGTATTCTAGAAGTAGCAGTTTGAGAACCTTAGTCAAGGCTTGTTCTGCTTGTTCTGTTCTTAGGAAGTGATAGCAGCGGCTAACATTTGTTGATTGCTGCGTACTTCACACGTACGATCTCATTTAATTATTGTGATAACTTTATAAGATAGATGCTAGTATGAACCTCATTTTATATGTAAAGAAACTGAGGCTTTGGGAAGTTACGTTACTTGCTCAAAGTTGCAGCTGTTAAGTGGTAGATTAATTACAATTTCCATTTTCTCAAAGCCCAAACTCTTAATTCACTTCATTGTGCTATAGGAGGTCATTCAAGGACACAGAGGAGGTTGGACTACATTGCTGAGTATGACTAGGGTCTAGGATTATTGTGAGTGGAGGGCGTAGGGATGGTGGGAGATGAGGTTAGAACAGCAAGCAGAGTCCAGAAATAAAATATGTTTCTTTGTTGTTTCTCCATGCTAAAGAGTTTAAACTTTATCCTAACCGAATGAGAAATCATCAGGGTTTTTAAGCAGGGAAGTCATAATCTTACTTGAGTATCAGAAGGTAACTGTGGCCAGAGTAAAAAAAGATGAGTTAAAGAGCGGGAAAACTTGTCTGGGGAGAAGCTATGGCAATAACATGAGCCAGAGATGGCAAGTCTAGAGTCTAATAAGACCCTGCAGACGGATGGGATTACATAGTTGTTTTTGTTTTTTGTTTTGTTTTTAAATTTAGAAGGTGAAATTGAAAGGATTTGGTAACAGCCATTTAGGTGGTTTTTAAAAGGGGAAAATGAGAGTGTCTTGTGACTATCAGATTTCTAGACTGATGGCACAACACAGGTATGCCTCCAGTAACGAGATACAAAACTATATGGATATAAGGAGTAAGGCAGTTAGTTCATTTTAGGACATACGGAGTTTGTGATGCGTGGGGACATCCAGACAGAAATATAGAACTGTAATTCAGGAGAGAGATCTGAATTTAGAATTAGGGTTTACAGGCATGTGAGTGAATAGAGAAATATGTTGAGTGAGAAATACTTCCCCAGAATTCTGCATGTTTATTGTCACATTCTTTAATACTAGAAAATTAAAATGTGATTAAAAAATAATTTAGGGAAAAATGATCTAATAATGAGTTTCATGGCTGACAATATTTAGGATTCTCCTAAGGGCACAGAACACTATTTCTAAATTTTAATTAATTTGCTTTTAGGAAATGTGCACTGTTGAGGAACCTAATGAAGAGTTTACATCCAGGCATAGTTTAGAATGGAAGTTCCTATTTCTAGATCACAGGTAACTTCATTTTAAATTCCATTAAAAGTTAAAAGTCATGTAAGTCTTGAAATTAATGGGTTTCAGGGACAAAATTTTTCTAATGAGATGTTCAATCCATTATCCATTTTTCAAAACTTAAGATTTCCCCCAAAGCTGATTTCTTTTTTTAAGATTTATTTTTTATTTTTTAAAGATTTTTAAAATTTATTCATCTGAGAGAGAGAGAGATCAAGCAAGAATGCAAGCAGTGGGAGAGGGTCAGAGGGAGAAGGAAAAGCAGGCTCCCCACTAAGGAGCCCAACACAGGCTTGGTCCCCAGACCCCAGGATCATGACCTGAGCCAAAGGCAGATGCTTAACCAACTGAGTCACGTGCCCCCCCAAAACTGATTTCTAGTTGAAGTATTTCTTATTATGGAAGAGTTATAATATTGATTGTTTTATAATTTAGGGCACCACCTATAATAGGATATTTGCCATTTGAAGTTCTGGGAACATCAGGCTATGATTACTATCATGTGGATGACCTAGAAAATTTGGCAAAGTGTCATGAGCATTGTAAGTAGATTTTAATATTTCTGGTGATAATAACTGCTTCCGGTCAACTAAATAGTGTATTAATAGAGGGTGGTAAAATGCGGACTTGTAACCATTTTTGTATTTTTTTTTTTTAAATACTGGAAGATTTCCTTTTTGGGAATATTTTACTTTATAGCCAATCCAGTAGGAATTGTAGATCAAACTTAAACTTGTTTCTGTTTTACATATTTTAATCTATAACAGTAAGTACAGGTTTATAATATGGCATCTAATGAACCTTGTTTTTGAAGTGTATAAGTTCTACATCCGGAGTAAGAGAAATAGATTCCTTTGAAAATTGTATATGTCAAAATATTGTAACCTTACTTCATTAGTTTTAATACCCAGGCATGTAAGTCTGCCCAGGAGGCGAGTACACATTTAAAGAAACTCTTAGAGAGCCACAATGAATGCTTAATGTTACCTGCTGTGTTGTGATTATTAGCAGCAGGAACAGTAGCATCTCGTTGTGCCTGGTTGACACAGTTCTAAATGATCTATGTATGTTATCTCCGTTATTCATTACCAGAGTTATAGAAAGTAGATATTCTTGTTATCTCCATGAGTAAATGGAGGTACAGCAAGGCCAAGTAATTTACTGACAATCCCACAACTCATTAGTGGCAGAGACAGGATTAGAACCTAGACCCTTTGCCACATGCTGTTCTTTTTTTGTTTCAGAAGTGTGTTTTATTTGCTTCTCTGATTCTCCTCCCCAAATCCTACCCTCTTGAAGTGTCCTCTAAATCTTAATTAGATATTTTAGATATTTTCATGATGTCTTAGGCTGGTCTAGTAAGCCTCTGTATGAAAAATAAACCATGTTACATAACAGCATCAACTAAAGGGAAGATTTCAGAGTGAAGTTATTTCAGCACAAAAAGAACATTATTCACTCCCAGTGATAGGGTCTCTAAGCTCTATAATGTATTGACAAGATCGGACACTTCTCTTGACTAGCTGGGTAGTTTTGGACAAGCAGTTGAGTTTGTGGACCTCAGTTTCCTCATGGAGAGAGGGAGAGAGAGATTGATTCCTGACCAGCATTTCCTAAGGTTTGTTTCACAGAATGCTAGTCCATTAAAAACAGATTTTATGGTCAAGGAAAACTGGGAAACACTTCTTAATCAATCCCTACCACCACCTCCTCACCCCCAGAATCATGACATAAATTAGCATACTCAAAGTTTTAAAAAGAAGAACTAAATAAAACTATTTAACAATGCTTCCCAAATTAAATTAACTATAGAACTCTTTTTTTTTGCTTAATATGTTACAAGACTTCAGAATTTATAATCTATAGAGAACGTTTTGAGTAATACTATACTTACCAATTACTTTAAACAATTAAGTTATTCGGATTTTCATTAAAGTTTTGAATTAAATGCTCCAAAGATGCTGTCCCTGCCAGGGTACCTGTGGGGGTAGAAACCTCAAATGGGATTATTTATTGCTGTTATCCTTAATCCATGTTAGTAGGAGGAAGCCAATATGTGACTGCTTCATTCTTAAGTATTTGGAAATGTATCGTGTGTGACAAGTTTCTGAGATCAGCACTGACTCTAAGTTGGGCACCGTGGAAGATCCAATAATTGCTTGGGACCTTAAGCTTAAGGCCTGTAGAATAATCTCTGTAGAATAACATTTTCTTACAAATGATATATATGTTATTGAAAAGCCAGAAGAATTGTGTATATAGATTTAAATATAAATATAGCTTTGACTAAAAACCAGATTCATAGCTAATGATATGAATCAATAAATTTTTTCTCTTTTCTTCTTAGTAATGCAATATGGGAAAGGAAAATCATGTTATTATAGGTTCCTCACCAAGGGACAACAGTGGATTTGGCTTCAGACTCATTATTACATCACTTATCATCAGTGGAATTCAAGGCCAGAGTTTATTGTTTGTACTCACACCGTAGTAAGGTAATAATCCTTTTATAGCATTTCTGAATTACAGAAACACTGATAGTTTGGCAATGTAATTTTTAGGCATAACTTGTTAAGAACTACAGTGGTCTTTCTCTTAATTTTTGATACATGTTTTCAGTGCATTATTAAAGGCATTATATGGAGATAGAATGGAGGTGATATACATATATAATTCTTGACATGAATGTCATAGTTTATAGCAGAAGCTGTAACTGTCTTTTATGTACCAAAGTCCATCGTGTAAAAGCACTGGAATAGATAAGCATACTTTTCCTTTATTTAATTCCTCTTAAGTACTGTGTAGTCACAGATCATTTACAGAAGCATATAAAACTTCTGAGATACCTAGGTTAAGATAGAACACTATAGATGGGTTCTAGGTTTGGGTAGTGCATAGCAAATACTGTGGAATCTGATGAACAAGTAAGACACATAACAAACACGGAACACATCTCTACAGTATTTTAAATGAATGGTTAAGCACGAAAATTCTATTTTTTTTTTCCATTTGTAGTTATGCAGAAGTTAGGGCTGAAAGACGACGAGAACTTGGCATTGAAGAGTCTCTACCTGAGACAGCTGCTGACAAAGTATGTATTTTAGAGTTTTAAAAAAAATTATTTCTTTCCAATGAAAGGCAAGACTCAATGTAAGAAAAGTATTTTTCAAATATTTCATTGCCTCACTTGTGACAGGGTTATAAATTATATTTTACTATTTATTTTTATTTTAAATTTAATATTTTAAAATCTTTTCTGCTTCTAAAAAAGATTTGAAGGGCCTCCTATTTAGTGAGAGACCTATTATCTCAGATTTAAACTACCATTTACTAATCTCCTGCAATGTGCAAGGCTCTGGCTAGTTCTTCATATGAAGCATGAAGAGTCATTTATTCCTCAGACATCTTTATCTCATAGGTAATATCCCCATTTTGAAAATGTTGAAACTGAGGCTTTAAGTGGGGGGAGTCTCCCCTAAAGACACATGGCTTGGAGTTGTAGTCGGAATTTAAACTGTGGTTTCTCTTTTCATTAATACCAGGTGGAAGTTTCGTATATTAGTTACTTATTGTTGTGTAACAAAACTTAATGATATAAAATAATACACATTTATTATCTCATAGTTTCTCTGGGTCAGAGATCTAGGCAGTTTAGATGGGCCCTCTGCTTCGAGGGCCAGGGTCTCTCACAAGGCTGTAATCAAGGTGTCAGTGGGGGCCACAGTCAACTCAAGGTTCCCCTGGAGCAGAATCTGTTTCTAAGCTTCCTCGGTGCTTGTTGGAAGGATGGGGTTCCTTAGCAGCAGTTGGACTGAGGGCCTTGATTTATTGCTGGCTAATGGCCAGAGACAACCTTCAGTTCCTTTCCAGGTAGCTGTTTCCATCTGAGTAAGTAGGTAAGAAGATCCAGGGAGAGACACCAGCAGCAAGATGGAAGTCAGAGTCTTTTGTAACCTATTCACAGAAATAATAGCCCATCACTTCTATCTGTTCTGTTCATTAGAAGCAAATCACTAGGTTCAGTCTCTAGGGGAGGGATTATACAGGGTGGTGACTACCAGGAAGTGGGGATCATTGCGAGCTGGTCAGAAGCTGCCCACAACAGTTACTTTCGATGTGCAGAAAATAAGTGGAATGTAAAGAATCAAGCATCTGTACAAAAAGTGAGTTCAATAGGCAGCATTGCCAGGGTCAGTGTGGGAGATTGTCAGTTTCTCAACAACCCTTATTAAGAACTCTTCCCATGCGCCAGGAAGTACTGGACATGGCTCCAGATGCTCAGAATACATCAGTGAATAACCCAGAGAAGTGCTCGGCGGTCACAGATCCCACGTGAAAGAATTTTTTCAAAGAGGCTTTGTATGCTTAGTGGAAGAAGATCCAGTATATTTTAGCAAAATACATTTTCCAAGAAAAGCGCTTAAATCTAGGGTTCCTTGAAATGAGGGAGGACAGTTATAGAAATTAAAGTAATATAGAGGTCATTCCTCCTTGCTTTGTTTTCTCTTATGCCAGTGTCCAGTCCTTAGTAAATTCAACTAGCCCTACTTCCAGAATATACTCTGCCTATGTCACTTCAGCTCTGTTTACTCTTACCTCCACAGTCCTCTTGGAGATGAGGGAAGAGGTCCATTTGACACATGTTTTTGAGAAACTTCATGTGTGGATGGATTTGAAGGTCATGAATCTAAATGTGGTCACCAGGGAATGAGTGGAGAGAGAGAGGATGATGAAGGGCTAAGTACTAGGGCACTCCATCATTAAGACGTGAAGGAGACTCAAGGGAAATACTCAGTGAAGGGTGAATAAAACCAGGAAACTGAGTTGTCCTGGAAGCCGGAAAAAGTGTGTCCATGAGGAGTGAACAGTTAGCTTTGTCAGAGTCACCTACAGTAGATTAAATTAGATGAGCACTGAGTTTAACAACATGTATTCGTTGATCAATAAGAGCAGATTGGGTGGAATAATAATAGGAGTGAGAGCCTAATTAGGGTGGGCTTAAGAGAGAGTTTTCTGGGACAAGGGGATTTAGCGAGGAGGGAAGGTTTTCCTACAAAGGGGAGGAGTCGTGCAGTAGTAGGAAGAAGAAGTAGGCTTAAAAGAAGTTTTTGCTTTTTAAGGTGGGAGAAATAATAGCATGTTTGTATACTGATGAGAATGCTCTGTTGGAGAGAGAAGAATTACTGATAGAGACAGAGGTAGAAATGCTAGAGCAATATTCTTGAACAGATGAGAGAGGAGGGGGTCCAGTCCATAGTGGACACACAGGGCTTAGCTAGTGGAAAAATTATTCAGTGAGAGAAGCAAACTATGACCTTTAGGCCAAATCTGGTCCTCTGCCTGGTTTTGTAACACCCACAAGCTAAAAATATGTTTTCCACATGTTCTTAAGTGATTGAAACAAAAAAGCAGTAGTATTTGTGACACATGAAAATTACAGCCTCTGATTTCACAGCCACACTCAGTTATTCGTATATGGCCCATGGTTGCAGCAGAGACTGTGTGGCCCTCAAAGTCTATGATACTGACTCTCTGACCCTCACAGAGAGTGTCTGCTGATCCCTGATCTATGGTGACATGAAGAAAGGCAGAATATATATTCTGCTAGGTAGATTGATAGAATGATAGGAGTATAAAGCTGTACTCTTCGGTCAAACAGGAAGCAGAGGAACTGGCTAAGAGTGAGGTTAGGACAGGACTTGTTGGAGGTTTGAGAAGAGGGGAACAAGGATTAAATTGTTTTCTAGGAGAGTAGGAAAGTGAACAAACGAGGTAATTTTAGTCTGGCAGGCGGGATTAAGGGCCCGCTTGAGGTTCTTGGCCATTAATTTAAAGAGAGAACAGTCACCATGTTGAATTTCTTCAGCCGTGTTTAGAATAGATTAAGAATTTGGCTTAACCAGCAGTCCCCTGGGATTTTTCCAGGGGAGTGTGGTGAAGGGAGATAGGAGCAGGAGAGTTGATGATACCCCTAAGGGTGTGGTTATGATGGCTAACCATGAAGTTAAGCTGGGTAAAGAGGAGAGAAGACAGAGTGAGAGAGTGATTGTGAAAATGTGGTAGAATCCATGTATTTTTTGTTCTGCTAAAGGGTTATTGGAGTTGAGATACTAAAGAGAAAGGAGTAGGAAATATGGAAGATGCTGCTCAGAGAGGAAGGTGTTTGAAATTGAGATTATGGAAGGTTTATTCTTAGTGGTAATGACAACGGAATGAGTGACTGAGGACAGGTAGAAATCAAGATCAAGGCATCAAGGAAGAGAGAACTCATGATGTTGAACATGTGAATTAATACTGATATTGGTAACTGTGGAAGTAGGAATTAGTGAGGGTAAGACAGAGCCAGGAGCAGAAATTTGAATTCAGGTGCTTAGTGAGGAGTGGCCACAAGGTCAGTAGATGACTGACCATAGCAATGAGAGTTAGTCATATAGTGATAACGTGAAATTCTGGCTGTGAGTTTTGGGAAGAAGGAAAGGGAAGCGTTCTGGAAAGAGCAGTAGGAGGACTTTTGTTCCTCTCCAGAGCAGGCTCTGACTGTTACAAGATAGAAAAGAGCCACCACTTAAAAGACCACATTATGTTTATCCATCATCTAGTGATGGACACTTGGGTAGCGTACATCTTTTGGCTATTGTGAATCATTCCACTATGAACATGGGTGTACAAAGACTTGTTTGAGTCTCTGTTTTCAATTCTTTTGAGTGTATACCTAGAAATGGAATTACTGAATCATGTAGTAATTTTATACTTAATTTTTTGAGGAGCTGTCATACTGTTTTCTATAGTAGGTTCACTATTTTATATTCCCACCAGCAGTGTATAAAGGTTCCAATTTATCCTTGTCAGCACTGGGGTTTTTTTTGGTTTTAAGTAATATTCATCCTGATGGGTTTGAAGTGGTATATATCTCGTGGCTTTGATATGCATTACCTTAATGATTACTGACATTGAGATCTTTTCAGTGTGTTTTATTGGCCATTAATATATCTTCTTGGGAGAAATGTCTTTGTGACTTTGTTTTTAAATTTGGATTTTTGGGGCGCCTGGGTGGCTCAGTGGGTTAAAGCCTCTGCCTTCGGCTCAGGTCATGATCTCAGGGTCCTGGGATCGAGCCCCGCATTGGGCTCTCTGCTCAGCAGGGAGCCTGCTTCCTCCTCTCTCTCTTACCTGCTTCTCTGCCTACTTGTGATCTCTGTCAAATAAATAAATAAATAAATAATCTTTAAAAAAAAATAAGTTTGTATTTTTTTTTAAGATTTTATTTATTTATTTGACAGAGAGAGAGAGAGATCCCAAGTAGGCAGAGAGGCAGGCAGAGAGAGAGGAAAAGCAGGCTCCCTGCTGAGCAGAGCCCAATGCGAGGCTCGATCCCAGGACCCTGAGATCATGACCTGAGCCGAAGGCAGAGGCTTAACCCACTGAGCCACCCAGGCACCCCCAGATCTAATTTTCTAGATCTGTTGAACTGTAGGGTTCAGCTGTAGGGTTCTGGGTGTTAATCCCTTATCAGATAGTGGTTTGCAAATGTTATCTCCCATCCCATGGGCAGGCTGTCTTTCTATTCTTTTTATAGTGTTTGATGCACTTTTGCTGCCTATGCTTTCAGTGTCACATCCAAGAAGTCATTGCCCAGTCCAGTGTCATAAAGCTTTTCCCCTTTTCTTCTAAAAGTTTTATAGTTTTAGTTCTTACGCTTAGATTTTTGGTCCATTTAACTTAATTTTTGTATGTGGTATGAGTTAAGAGTCCAGCTTCTTTGTTCTGCATCTGTTTCTGTAGAGAATGAAGCCAAAATTTTCTGGCAATAGAAAAATTTTTATTTCTTTACCTAATATTACACAGGTAAATATTATATAGGTACCTTTGCCTTGTTGTGGGTAAAAACTGATTTTGGGGAGGAAGGGGGTTAGCAGGCTGGATTGCTAATTAGGGATCTCTGAACTGAACTACAAGAAAACATATTTTACTCTGTCTCCTTAGAGCCAAGATTCTGGGTCTGATAATCGTATAAACACAGTCAGTCTCAAGGAAGCTCTGGAAAGGTTTGATCACAGCCCAACCCCTTCTGCTTCCTCCCGGAGTTCGAGAAAATCATCTCACACAGCCGTCTCAGACCCTTCCTGTGAGTACCCTAACTTGAAAGCACTCTCTCTCAAGAGAGTGCTTCTTTTTTTTTTTTTTTTTTTTTTTTTTTTTTTTTTTTTTT
>NW_019154105.1:24465323-24542498 GCF_002288905.1 Enhydra lutris kenyoni
TTTAAAGATTTTATTTATTTATTTGTCACAGAGAGAAATCACATGTAGGCAGAGAGGCAGGCAGGGCGGTGGGGGGGGGGGGGAAGCAGGCTCCCTGCTGAGCAGACAGCCCGATGCGGGGCTTGATCCCAGGACCCTGAGATCATGACCTGAGCTGAGGCTTAACCTTAAGCAGAGGCTTAACCCACTGAGCCACCCAGGTGCCCCTCAAGAGAGTGCTTCTAAATTGTGTTACTGGTGTCAGCATTTTTCATCAAATGCTACTTTATTTTTTTACATGAAAAGGTTTACTGTAGCACTGCTTACATTAAAAAGTAAGAAACACTCTTTTTAAATTTATTATTTTTTTTAGTTGAAGTATAACGTACAGTGTTATATTAGCTTCAGGTATACAATATAATGACTTAATTCTGTACATACTGCTCATTATGATGATAAATGCACTCTTAATCTCCTTCACCAATTTAAGAAACAAAACAAGTTAACAAAGAAAAAGACAAAAAGCCAGACTCTTAAATATAGAAAAGAGCATGGTTTGTTGTTAGAGGGGCGGTGGGTGGGAAGATGGGTAAAATGCTACTTCAAAATGATAAATTTATACTTTTCTGAAATATACTAACCTTTCCAATGAGCAAAAGCCATGTTGCTCACGTTGAACAAAGAATTAAGTTTATAAAATAGTGTATAAAATATTTAGGTAGTAGTATTGGTATTGTTAAGTTGCCTTTAATCGTCCCTCAAAAAAACAAAACTGTTTATTCATTTTTTACTGGTAGAACCAGTCAGTGTTCTTTAAGTTGGCTTTTTTGTTTGTTTTGTTTTTTAAGATTTTATTTATTTATTTAGAGAGAGAAAGGGAGTGAGCCAGTGCACGACTTGGGGGGAGGGGCAGAGGGAGATGGAGAAGCACATTCCCCACTGAGCAGGACACCTGATGAGAGGCTTGATCCCAGGATCCTGCGATCATGTCCTGAGCAGAAGGTAGATGCTTAACCAATTAAGTCACCCAGGTACCTGTTTTAAGGTTGCTTTCTGAAAGTTTTGCTTTTTTAAAAAACTTATTCTGGTACCCTATGTCTTTTGATTAGGACATTTAGCCCATTTACCTTCAGAGTAATTATTGAAAGATGTGGATTTAGTGCCATTGTATTGCCTGTAAAGTTACTGTTACTGTATATTGTCTCTGTTCTTTTCTGGTCCGTGTTTCTTTTGGGCTCTGTATTCGCTTAAAGGGTCCTTTTAAACTTTTTTTGCAAAGCTTGTTTAGTGATCACAAATTCTTTTAGTTTCTCTTTGTTCAGGAAGCTTTTTATGTCTCCTTCTATTTTGAATGACATCCTAGCTGGATAATGTATTCTTGACTGCATATTTTTTTCATTTAGCACCCAATGTATTATGCCAGTACTTTCTGGTCTGTCAGGTCTCTGGCTAGGTCTCCTGCCAGTCTGTTGTTTCTGCCTTTGTAGGTTACGGACCTGTTCTCCACTATAATATGCTCCATTATACTTTCTGCACCCTCCCCTGGCCATCCTCCTCTTTTCGGATCCCAATTATTCTAATACTGTTTTGTTTTATGGTATCACTTATCTCTTAAATTCTCCCCTTATAATCCAGTAGTTGTTTATCTCTTAGCTTCTTTATACTCCGTTATTTTGTCTTCTCTATCACTATTTCTCTTCTGCCTCATTTATCCTAGCAGTTAGGGCCTCCATTTTTTATTGCATCTCATTAGTAGACTTTTTAATGTATCGTTATGTATTGTATCTTTATAGTTGTTATTCTGAACTCTAGTTCTGAGCCTTACTTTTCATATTGATTAGGTCACTGGTAGTCAGTACCACCTGTTACTCTCTTTTTTGAGGTGAATGTTTCCATCTTGTCATTCTATCCAAAGAATAGATGAATGAGAGAATAAAATACTAAAATGGCAACAATGACCCCAGAGAAATATGCACAAATCAGAAAAGACCCAAGACTGAATTAAAAAAAAAAACAGTACAATCAGACAGTGAACAGAAAAGAGCAATACACTGGATGCTGTGTGTATTTTGGTCTGTTTACTAGAAAACTAGATCTGGGGGTGCCTGGGCATCTCAGTGGGTTAAACCTCTGCCTTCAGCTCAGGTCATGATCTCAGAGTCCTGGGATCGAGCCCTACATCAGGCTCTCTGCTCAGCAGGGAGCCTGCTTTTCTTCTCTGCCTGTCTCTCTGCCTACTTGTGATCTCTCTCTTTCTGTCAAATAAATAAATAAAATCTTAAAAAAAAAAAAAAACTAGATCTGGAAATTGTAAAAAAAAAAATATGTACACAAATAAAATTAAGTACAATGAAAGGATAGAATGTAACTGTAAAAATGATAGTTAAAATACAAAAAAAAAAAAAGAAAGAAAAAGAAGGAATGTAAACAGACATGTAAACAGAACAGACCAATACACTATATCCTGAGTGTATTTTGGTTTGTTAGAAGAAACTACCTGTCAATATTATAAAGAAAAAAAAGGATACATGTACAAAAATAAAGTTTTAAATACATTGAAAGGATAGAATGTAACTGTAAAGATGAAAATTAAAGACTTTTACCAAAAAAAAAGAAAGGAGAAAAAAGAATATGATCAAATAGGTGAAGAGAATAGAGCCATACACTAGATTCTGGGTGTGTTTTGGTCTGTTTGTTTAAGGAAACTGCATCCCAAAATTGTAAAGAAAGAAAAACTTATATACAAAAATAAAATACAATGAGAGGATTGAATGTAAATGTAAAAATAAAAGTTAAAAAGATTTCTAAGAAGTTCATAAAGTAAAAATTGGTTGAAAGAGGAAAGAGGAATTGATTTTCTTAAGTCAAAACCATCAAGTTAATTAAAGGTTTAATGATGCAATCTAAAAAAAAAAGGAAAGAGGAAAAAGAATTCATTTTGAAAAATTAAAAACCGTGGGAAGAAGACCATTTATTATATAAACTGTCTTCCCCAGTGCTTGAGTTTTGAAGTTCTCTGTGATCAATAAACTTGGTCTTGCCCATCTTTTGGGGGAGGGGCCTCTTGCATTGATTCTTAAGTGTCTGCCCCAGGTGGAATTGTAACCACCCTTGCCAGGGGCCAGGCTAAGTAATCTGTGCCTGATTGCTCCTTGTGGCTTTTGTTCCTTGAAGGTTTTCCATGCTGCTTTAGAGGATGAGCATGAGGTTGGTTCAGTGCCACACTGCTAAGTGCACCCTCGGGGAAGAGCAGTCAATCACTACAGTCTCCCTTGTTTCTGCTCACCTGGCCTATGACCCAGCATTTCTGTTTCAGTCACATGACCCCATTTTGAGGCTCCAAACCCTGAAGACTTCTGTGGCGCATCCTCATGCCACTTCTGGAGGGGGTGGTCTCGCTGTGGTTCTGCTGTGTCCTGGTTTGCAGTATATGGCAACCCCGAGGTGGGAGCGGACTCCTGGGCTCACTGATGATAGCCAGCTTCCCTGCTCTGATGCCTGGAAACTCGTCCACGCTCAGGCAGTCCCAGTCTTCCTGTGACCCTGGGGATCCTGAGACCACACCATCCCACTTAGTATTCCGTCCTGCTTCCACACCTGAGCACCTTTCACGCGGGGACGTCTCTCAGCTGAGCAGTTTTCTAAAAGTTCTGATTTTGCACTCCACTGCTGTATGAGTTTCCAGTAGCCGGCTTTTGGAGGCTTCCTCCCCCGCAGTTAGTTCATCTTCAGACATATGGCCTCAGCTTCACTTCTCTGCACCTCCTGTCTCGCAGAGAGTGGTGCTTTGCTCTTTGTAGGGTTGCAGCTGTTCTTTTCTTAGATCTGCAGCTGAGTTCATAGGTGTTCAGGATGAGCTTACAGCTGGCTAGCTGAATTCCTGGGGCCAGACACAACTAAGGTTTCCTACTCCTCTGCCATCTTGGACTAACTCCTGAATGTTATTTTTATTTCTTAATTTTTAATGAAGACTTGCATAATTATCATTGGATTAGTAACCTTCTTTTGTTTAAAGAGTTTAGCAGTTTAATTTCCCAGGGTATTACAACCACGTAAGGAAAAGGAGGTTGTTGGAACCACTGAACACCATAGGTAGAACATTAAAGAGGTGTTAAACATAGAATTTCTTAAATCTTAGGGGAAAAAGTTTTTCCTTTGTAGCTATGTTTCTCTTTTTATACATTTTATTTTACTGTGGTATGAATACTTTGAGATCTATCCTGTTAAGTTTTCAAGCTTACAGTACATTATTGTTGGCTATAGATACAGTGTTGTAGTGCAGATCTCTAGAGCTTATTCGTTGTACTTAATGGCAACGTTACGCCCATTGATTATTAACTCTTTATTTTCCTTATCCCTCCAGTCCTTGTCAGTCACCATTCTACTCCTATTCAGTGAATTTCTCTATTTTAAATACCTCATAGAAGGGAGTCATGCAGTACTTGTCTTTCATTCACTGGCTTTTTCCACATAGCATGATGTCCTCAGGATTGATCCATTTTGTCTTATCTTGCAAAATTTCATTCTTTTTAAAGGTTGAGTAGTATTTCATTGTATATATATTACCATATATTTGTTTTTCCATTCATCTCTCAGTACACATTTTAATTGTTTCCGCATCTTGGCTATTAAGAATAGTATGAGATCACTCTGCAGCCATAATGGAGAATAGTGCTGCCGTGAACATAGGAGTGCTAATATCTCTCTGAGATCCTGATTTCAGTTCTTTTGGGTAAATACCCAGGAGTGGAATTGCTGGATCACATGTGGTAGTTCTATTTTTAATTTTTTTAGAAACTTCTATTACGGTTTCCCATAGTGGCTCCACCATTTCATAACCCCACCAATTTTAAGTGTGGAAGGGTTCCAGTTTCTTTACATTCTCAGCAACACTTCTTGTTTTTTTATAATAGCCATCTTGTCATGGGTGAAGTTGTGTCTCATTGTGGTTTTGATTTGCATTTCCCTGATGGTGAGTGACCTTGAACATTTCATATTCTAGCTGGCCATTTGTGTATCTTCTTGAAGAAATGTCTTTTTGTCTGTAGGCCATTTTTAAATGGAATTATTATTATTATTTTTTTTTTACTATTGAGCTCTAGGAGTAGTAACCATTTTTAAATATAAAGTTTTCCTATTTCAGATATATTCTTTGTCCTTAAGAAAGAAGTAATTAAAGTGAATCCTCTTATTGTCATAGACTTCACTTCTATGAAATAATTTAGAAAAATAATTGAACGTTTATTTTTAATTTATTGAATCCATCTTGAGATTTATCTTCGCAAATTATATTTTGTAAAGTACTAACACTGTTTCATTTTTGTTGACTAACCTCAGCAACACCAACAAAGATCCCAACGGACACAAGCACTCCTCCCAGACCACATTTACCAGCTCATGAAAAGATGGCATCGAGGAGGGCATCATTCAGTAGTCAGGTAAACTTTATCTAGGTAGTACTCGTCTGAATAAAGATTTATTATAAGGGGGGAGATCATGTAAATTTTTAGAAATTCATTAATTCATTACCCCTTTTTATAAAGATCAGAATTGCTGTTGATAAATAATACTTGAGATCTTTCCCTTTTTGTGAAATCATTCTCAGACATATTCCTTTTGATTATTTTCCAGGTAAAATGTTAGATATTTCTTTTACTTAAGGAAAGTTAATAATTTAGAGCCATTTCATATCTAATTTCGAATACCAATCACCTTCAGTTATGTCCATTTAATTTTTATTAAGAGCCCATGCAAGGTAATGTGGCAGATGACTTAGAAGATGAAAGGATAAATAGGGAATGGGCACATCCAGTGTAGAGGGGGCGATATGCATGCCTGTACTCCGCTAAAAATGTTATGAGGCAAATTGTAGTTCAGTTGTAAAGATACCATGTTGCTATTTCTGGTGGAAGTACTTATGGATGGGAATAGTTGTCACTCCAGTGTTATTTTTTGTTTTGCTTCCTAGTCCATAAATTCCCAATCTGTTGGTCAGTCGTTAACCCAGCCAGCGATGTCTCAAGCTGCAAATTTACCAATTCCACAAGGCATGTCCCAGGTATTTTTTTGTTTGTTTGTTTCAGTTAAGTATTTTAAAATGATAAATTGTTTTTAAGCTAATAGAGATTTTAAAAAATATATACTTTTTAATGCAGTGACTCTCACCTGTTGGCATTTATAATGTCTGGGGGATATTTCTGATTGTCGGTGATCTGATCGGTGATCTAATTGTGGAGTATCACTGGCCCTTAATAGACAAGGGCCAGGGATGCTAGTTGTCTTTCAGGATGCAGGACAGTTTTGTGCAACAAGGAATTATCCCGGTTTATGTGCTATAACACCCCCACTGGGAGATACTATAGACAGATCTCATATTTCATTGAGCGATAAAGCCAAATACTTTGTCTCTTAGTTCTGTGATGTTATTTCCTGTTACTCTGCCTTCTGGGTTTCTATTATTTGCATTTAATAGAAATCCTTTCAGTGTTGACAATGTAATGTTTACCCAAAAATATAAATAACTTTTGTTAGGATAAAATACAATATTTTAAATATTTCTTAAAGGCAAGAGGGAGCTAAGGCACAAAACTCGTAATGTTTTCTCCTACTTATTGTGATCTAATATAAGATAGGGTCTGATGATTGTCAATTCAAAAGACAGAGTTCTGTACTTGTTGAAAGGTAATATTCAGTATCCTCAACACAAACTTTTGAAGATAGAGAAAAAGGTTTTTTGGAGGGCTTTGCTCACTTTTAGATGCAGTTCACTGTAGGAGACTTTTTTTTTTTTTTTTTTTTAAGATTTTATTTATTTGAGAGAGCACACAAGTTGCAGGGAGGAGCAGACTCCCTGCTGAGCAGGGAGCCCAGTGTGTGCTCTATTCCAGGACCGCGGGATCTTGACCTGAGCCATAGGCAGATGCTTAATTGACTGAGCCACCCAGGTGCCCCTGTAGGAGACTATTTTAAGATTAAGACACATTCCCAATAAATTGGAATTCTTTCTGCCATATCCTGTGCTAAATATTCATGGAAATAATTAAATGAGCAGGATACACTTAAGTGATGAATCACTAAGTGTGACTAAATTTCAAGCAGTAGTAAATAGAAGCTGTTTATGACTCAAGTAGAACCATGAAATAAGATTGAAAATCCTGGAAGTAGAATAACTGTTTGCATTCATGTATGCATTTATTCATTCATAATTGCTTAGTCTATAAAAGTCTACATTTCATACTTGTGAACATACAACTGTGAATAGTTTCAGCTGAAAATATGAATAAAAATATGGTTAGTTATCTGTTAGATTTTTATAACCTTCTAATGATGTATACAAAGAGGCCATTCTAGGGATGACAGAATTTGATATGAATAACTCTAGGAGCAGGCTACTTTTTCATTTGTTAAATGATAGAAATTAAGTAACTTGTTCTAGGAAATGATAGAGCCACAGTATGAGCTCTGGTCTTTTTGTTTTTTGTTGTTATTTATCTTAGAAGAGAGCAAGCACGCATGTTCACAGGGAGATGCAGAGGGAGAAAGAGAAAAAGTCTTCAGGTCCTGAAAGAGGAGAGGGAGAAAGAGAGAATCTCATGCAGACTTTGATTTGAGTGTGAGCCTGACACAGGGCTCAATCTCAGGACCTGGAGACCATGACCTGAACCAAAATCAAGAATTGCAGGCTTGACCAACTGAGCGCTGGTCTTCCAATGCCAGTGTGTACTTGTAATCAGGCAAGATCTGGTCAGAAGTCAGAAGCCATACCAGAAATTTGAAATAGGGATAATAATAAAAAAATTATTAACAGGTTAACAGGGAATCCTAAGTAATACAGGGATAATGGATGTAGAGAACAGCCACTAACTGTGAGAGGGGGAGTATAGTAAGCAAAGAAGGAACAACTTGGAAAATTCCCCCAGGCCTCCTCAACTTTTCTTCCTCCAGGCCAAGTTGGAACTCAGTTCCCAGTGGGGCTGGTGTGGCTGTAGCCACTGGATGAGAGAGAGGTTCACTGAGGTACCACAGACCAGGGCTGGAGTGCAGGAAGCCACCTTTTGGGTTACCAGCAGAAATTGCAGGGGAGCTTCCCATAAGGATGCCAGTAAGACTTGCTGGAAAGTCAAGGGATTCTCCTTTTGCAGTATCCCTCCAGCACCATCTATGGACATGACTAAGTTTGTGTCTGCTGACAAAGGAGAAATGTTTATAGGGTCCAGCTCCAGTAGCAGAAAACCAAGCAAAGGTGGGTGAATTAGGAGCTGAGAGATAATACATTGAAAACTAGTGTAACATTGTTAGCTTGGAGTATATACTATTTATTTTTCATGTCACACAATTATGAAGAGTAAGTGATTCTAAAATATGTTACGCTTTTCCCAAACTGGTACTTCAGTTTCAGTTTTCAGCTCAATTAGGAGCCATGCAGCATCTAAAAGACCAATTAGAGCAACGGACACGGATGATAGAGGCAAATATTCATCGACAACAAGAAGAACTAAGAAAAATTCAAGAACAACTTCAAATGGTCCAAGGTCAAGGGCTGCAGGTAAAGTTATTATATTTGAATACAAATAAAACATGCCATTCACATTTTGGTTTCTTAGGAAAATTGACTTTTCTTAATTAAAAATGAGAAGCAAGAGATAACATTTCATCAGTTTAGTTCAATAAATACTCATTGGTTACCTACTCAGTATAATGGCATTTACACTCTAATTCATTCCTGAGAGTATTTCCATCAACATCGTTGTTTCTCCAGATTAAAGTCCTCTTTTTAGCAATCTAATTTTTAGTAAATTTAAACCCATAATATTGTATTTTGTGTAGATTTCTAGGTACATGTAGGTAGAGTTTATAAATCAATCATCAATCATTATTTTAGTAAACTTCTGGTAGATATAATTCTGGTTAGTCTTATTTGATCAGTAGACAGGGCCACTAAAGTTGTATCTTTCAGAAGAAACTAGGATTTTGGAGAAGGGAAACTAAGTGAAAAAAAGCTACTTCTGTCTGATGCCAGACATTACAAACAATGATTGATGAAAAACTGCCTGTCCACAGATCTCTGAGTAGCACTGAATTGGGGTAATGCTAGCTGGTAGAACAAGCAGTGACCAACATGTAAAATATTCAAACAAGTAGAGGTTTTGAAATTTATCACCCTTTTTCTGACAGTTGGAAACATGATAAGGTTATGGGATGACTGGAAGAATGGATAAGAATTGGTTTTTTTCCAGTAATTGTTTATTGCTAATTGGTCACTGAAAAAGACTTAACCATCCTGTTATTTGCTTTTTAAACTTAATTTGTAGCTTGTTTTTGCTTCCTCTTTTTTAAATTGCTCTCATTCTTCTTTGTTTTTAATCTACAAAGCTCATTTTAATGTAATCTTTATTTTTAAAGATGTTTTTACAACAGTCATCCCCTGGTTTGAGTTTTGGTTCTGTTCAACTTTCTTCTGGAAATTCATCTAACATCCAGCAACTCACACCTATAAATATGCAGGGCCAGGTCGTTCAAACTAACCAGATTCAAGGTGGAATGAATACTGGACACATTGGCACAACTCAGCATATGATACCGCAGCAGACTTTACAGAGTACATCAAGTCAGGTAATGGATCAAGTGCAGTGAGCTCTGGAGTGTTGAGTGATTGAAATGTACGCTATTGCAGAAATGAAAATGAAGGTCTATCTGAAATAATTCCATATTTTGGCTTTTAATAGTAATAATTAGAAGTTTAGTTTTGAGGGTGGTCATTAAAATATTTTGTGCAAAATTGTTAAAATGTCAATGTTATAAATGCTTTCAGTATTTTGACATTTAAAAATTTTGCAGTTTGTTGAAAATGAACATACAGGCTACTTCTGTATGTTATAAAGGTTTGACTTACAAAAGAGGGTGACCAGGAAACACATTACTATGAAGAATAAGCTGTTACAGTAGTGATAGTTTAATCAGTAATCTAGGAAATTTGATGCAGGTAATTGGTGGACATTAGTGACTGTAAATCCCAAGACTTCAGGTGAAATCTGTCAAGATGTCTAACGTCCGTCACTCACTCTGGGCATTTCACAGAAGTTCTAAAGTTCATAGTTTATATTCCAACAAGATACTGAAGACTAATTCATTCTCAATTACTATAGTTTTTTTCCTTTGTAGTTAGATTTCTCCCAGAGTAATATGTCCTGCTTCTCCTTTTTTGGTCATGTCAACTATTGTTAGAGTAATGAATAGTAGATGCATATTTCCTAAAAAAAATTTTTCATTTAATTCATCTGTAATATCTTCTATTTTCTAGCAGAGTCAACAGAATATGTTGAGTGGGCACAGTCAACAAACATCTCTTCCCAGTCAGACACAGAGCACTCTTACAGCCCCACTGTACAACACTATGGTGATCTCACAGCCGGCAGCCGGAAGCATGGTCCAGATCCCATCTAGCATGCCACAGAGCAGTACCCCGAGTGCTGCAGTAACTACATTCACTCAGGACAGACAGATCAGGTAGTTGTCAAAATTCAGTCATTCCAAAGTTGTAAAAATTGATGAATTAAAAAACTGATTTGATTTTTAAAAGTTTGATTTTAGTTTGTAGCCAACTCCCACCAGCATTCTTGAATTCGAACTAAAAATGCAGAGGGGTTCTGGATGGCTCAGTTATTTAAGTGTCTGCCTTCGGTTCGGGTCATGGGCCATCTCAGTGTCCCGGGATCAAGTCCCGCATCGTGCTCCCTGCTCAGTGGGGAGTCTGATTCTTCCTCTCCTCCCTTCTCGTGCTCTGTCTCTCTCTCGCAATCCCTCTCTCCTCTCTCTCAAACAAAAAAAAAAAAAACAAAAAAAAATGCAGAATATGTCCATTGTTTAAGGATTTATAATAAAACAGTAACAATAAATTTTGTTTCCTATCCAAAAATGTTCTACTGAATATTACAGAGTCCAGTATCCATAGCACACTGTTACAGGAGTTTTATGACAGGCTTTGTACGACTCTGAAACTTTCAGCATTTTAATACAAATGTTGATGAGTTTTCATGCAGTAACAATGGCTAAGGTTTATACTCCCATGGTTTGTATGGGTTATGGAATAAAAGTAGCTTACCTTTCTTGAGTTTGTTGAGTACTGTGCTAGGTGCTCAAAATATACTATCTCATTTGAATTTTTTTTTTTTTTTTAAGATGTGGTTAGGTCTTTTATTTCCCAGATAAGAAAAGAGTGAGTTTATAGTAATTTGGTTTGGGGCATGTAGGTAGTTAAAGGGGTGATGAGTAGTTTCTAAATTTAAGCCTGGCTATCTGATTTCAAAACTCAAGTACTTAAGTTAATAGTACACGAAACTTTTGTAGGCTATTCTAGAAAAACAGCCATTTATGACTTATTTTAGTGGGCAGTCCAAGTGATTGACATAGAAACAAATATTTTGAAGAAATGCCATTATTTCATATTATTGGGAAGCTTTCTCTTAACTACTGTGGGATCTCTATGGTCTTAAAACTCCTCTATTTTAAATACTTTTTAGTTTTTATTTTATTGCAATACAAAGTAGGCTCCTGCTTTTATAATACAATTTTGTTGTATCAAACTACGTAACAGATTTGATTAAAATCCTATTGATTTCCAAAGAGTAAAGAAGCTGTAGGATCATAGAGGCAGTGGGAGCACAGAGCTTATTGCTTCTCTTTGGAACTCAGTTCCTCAAGTGAAGTCCAACTTCTCGCTCCGACGTTCTAAAAGGAGGTATTATGAATGTGCTCCATAGAAATGTAGAGGATTACTTTTAAAGCCTGAGGAAGACATCATTAATCTAGAATGCCAATGTGCATTTTGGATGATACAATTTAGCAACTATTTGTGGACTTTTTTTTTTTTTTTTTGAGGTGAAAATACATATTTCAGCAACTGTTGGCATTCTACTTAAGTGAATGTGGCACATTCCTTGTCCCAAGAGAATGATCAGACTTACAAGCCGTAGAGGGTTAAACAAATCAGTATTATTTGTCATGATAAATACTTCTTCCTAGGTCTTTAGAAAAAGGAAGTTAGCAGTTTTATGGGTTGAGGCAAACAGGTGAAGAGAGGAGTGTGGTAGAGGAGTGTGGTCAAGGCCAAGCTTCACAGAGGAGGTACTTGGCCTGAGTCTTAAAGAGCTAGACTTTTTCATGTGGCAGGGACTCTCACAAGGGTATTCTAAACAAAGGGAATAGTGTATATGAAATCACAGAAGTGGGAGTTAAGCACTAAGTAGACTGAAGAATGTGTCTTGGTGCCAGAGATGGATGAAGTATTCTCATCACATTCTATTCAGTGACCAGTTAGGGCAATTTCTTTTAAGATTAGAGATAAATGAGCATTTAGTACTTCTATGCCCAGGCCACTTTGAAAATGTTACTTTCTCTTTGGGCATCATTCTCCATATGTCAGTTTTTAAATTATTTTCTACATATTTTTTGCATTAAGTAATACGTTCAGCCCTGAAGTATGTAAAATAAGATTATTTTATTTTCAGGATTTGGTATGGATTCAAAAGTGGATTTATTTTGTCTTACAGACCACATAAATAATAAAGTTAATTTCTACTAACTTTAATACACCATTATGTACTTGACACGGTGTATAACTGCAGTGATGTCGTGCTCCAGTCACAGTGGAGTCATAGCTCTGTAATGGCCAATGTTAGAAACTAACTTCATCTCACAGAAAAGGCAAATAGAAATACTGTTGTTCCCTGAACAGGTATCATTTTTTGTTGTTGTCTTATTAAAATAGAAGAAGGAAGGTGGGGAGGGAGCAAATATTAGTGAATTCTAACACAGTGGATGTATGCTACATCGATGAATTTACAAATTGAGGATATTTTTATTCAGTGTTAGAAGGTCGTTTAATTTTGAATTATGTTCATAAGGTACAACTTACAGTATAAGTATCTTCTGTAAACCTAATAGAAAGGTCTTTAAAAATCCCTTATGATAGCTTTAAGTTTATTCATGATTAGCAAAGTGAACACATGCCACATACAGCTGATTCCCCAAGTACCTAGAATTTTATAAAAGGAAGATATTTTTTAACAGATTTAAAACTTTTTCTCATTGTGGTAAAATATACGTGAAATTTACCACGTCAGCTATTTGAACATGTACATTTCTTTGGCGTTGAGTACATTTATACTGTTGGACCATCACTACCATCAATCTCCATAACTTTTTCCTTACTTTTTTTTTTTCCCTCCAGAACTTTTTTCTTAGTCCCAAACTGAAACTCTGCCCCATTGAACAATAATTCCCCATTCCCCATTCCAGGACCCTCTAGGTCCTGGAAGCCACCATCCTGCTTTCTGAGCACATAAATCTATGACTCTGACTACTCTAGACACTCTAGATTACAGATGGAATCATACAATATGTGTGTCTTTTGTGACTGGTTTATTTCACTTGGCACAGTGTTCTCAAGGTTTGTCCATGTTGTAGCATGTGTCCGAATGTTATTCCTTTTATTTTTAGATATATATTTATTCATTCATTTGCTCATTCATTCATTTAGAGAGTGCAAATGGGGAGGGACAGATGAGAGAGGATCTTAAGCAGGCTGCACATTCAGAGCCCAGTGTGGGTCTTGATCTCAGGACGCTGAGATCATGACCTGAGCCGAAATCAAGAGTCGAATGCTTAACCTCCTGAGCCACCCAGGTGCCCCGATTTTATTCCTTTTTAAGGCTAAATAATATTTCATTGTGTGAATACACTGTGTTTTGTTTACTCATTGATGGACACTTGGGTTGCATCCATCTTTTGGCCATTGTGAATCATGCTGCTGTGAACATGAGTGCACAAGTATCTGAGATCCTGCTTTCAGTTCTTTTTAGGTATATACCCAGAATTGGGATTGCTGGATCATGGTAATTTTGTATTTAATTTTTTGAGAACAGTCCTACTGTTTGCCTTAGTAGCTGCACTATTTTATTATTCCTACCAGCAGTGCATGTTGTAATTTCTCCATATCTTCACCAGCACTAATTTGTTTGTTTTATAATGGCCATCCTGATGGATGTGATTCACATTTCCCTGTGCATCTTTTCATTTGCTTATTGACCATTTGTAGATCTTCTTTAGAAAACCATCTATTCCAGACCTTTGCCCATTTTTTAATCAGATTGGTTATTGTTGAGTTACAAGATTGTTTTATATAATCTATATCAGATATCGGATTTGCGGATAATTTCCTCCCACAGAGTAGGAGAAAGAGAAATTGTCTTTCCCTGTACTGATAGTGTCCTTTGATATACAAAAGTTTTTAATTTTGATGTCTAGTTTATCTTTCGTTGCCTGTGTTTTTAGCATCATATCCAAGAAATCACTGCCCAATCCAGTGTCATGAAACTTACCCTGTTTTTTTCTAAGAGTTTCGTAGTTGTAGCTCTTATGTTTAGTGCTTTAATCCAGCCTGACTTAAATTTTGTATGTGGTGAATGCTAAAGATGCAACTTCATTCTTTCGCATATAGTTGTCCAAAAAATTTATATTTTTGTTTGTGATCATTTCATTTTGCTACATACATTTTTGTTTTACTGGTATTCCCAAAGGCATCTTTAAAAACGTGAAACAGGAAACGAAATTGGAACGTACAGCTTTTAAAAACTAAACTGGCAGTATCATTGGGTATTATCTTAGAGGAGTATTCAGCCCACCACCTTTTATAATATATACCTTACACTTCTGACTCCCCTTCTTCTCTTTCTTTCTTCTTCACAGATTTTCTCAAGGTCAGCAACTTGTGACCAAATTAGTAACTGCTCCCGTAGCTTGTGGGGCGGTCATGGTACCTAGCACAATGCTCATGGGTCAGGTGGTGACCGCCTACCCTACCTTTGCTCCACAACAGCAGCCCCCGCAGACGCTGTCAGTCACGCAGCCGCAGCCGAGCTCCCAGGAGCAGCAGCTCGCTTCGGTTCAGCAACCGTCTCAGGCTCAGCTGACGCAGCCCCCACAGCAGTTCTTACAGGTAATTCCCCCTAGGGGGAGCTCTCCCATTTCCTTCTACAGAGTGAAATTAGGCATTAAAAGACCAATTTTTTTTTCACTTCTTTTCAGCGTAACAGTATTCATTGTTTTTGCACCACACCCAGTGCTCCATGCAATATGTGCCCTCCCTAATACCTACCACCTAGTTCCCCCAACCTCCCACTCCCCTGCTCCTTCAAAACAATGAATACTGTTATGCTGAAAAGAAATTTAAAAAAAATAAATAAAATACATTTTCATTAAAAAAAAAAAGTACAAGTTTGCAATGATTGTGGTGACATATATGTTGCTGTTGAGTTATGTAATAGATGGTTTTTCCTTAGTCCTCTTTATGTAGAATCGTGAAAATATACCTTTGGGCAGGATGTACATCACTGAGTAATTCCTCAATAAAAATAACACTTGATAAAACAATTTTGTAAATCATCTGAAAAATCCATAAAAGCTTATTGTAGAAGTTAAATTTCTGGAAGGGCGGAAAGCTTGTCCTCGTTAGCTGTTCTTTCTTCCCTTGTTTGGTCTTTGGAAGACATTTAGCTCTGCCATGGGCATACCCCGTTATCTGAACTACTGGATAAAATGAGTAGCTACTTGCTGTCCACATCAAGGTACTTTATATAGAGCTCTGTCTGGCTGGAGTTTCTGGAAATCAAACCCTGTCTTCCTTTTAGTGGCCCACCAAACATGCGCTCCTACAGGCCAGGGGCATCAAAAGGGATTTTTGGAAAAATTAGAGGCATTACCTTAAATTATTATGTTGGATTAAATAGAAATGATGTTTTGGTTGTAAGTTAATGTCAGAGGAGAAATACTGTGGCGGTATACACACACACATGCTCTGAAGTCAGGCTGCCTGGAGACTGAGTCCCTGCTCTTCCACATGCTGCGTGCCCTTTGGCAGGTTTCTTACTAAAATTCAGTGTCTTCATCTATAATATGGAGGTGCTCACAGTTCACACCTTGTGGGTAAACAATGCGCGTAAGTCACTGAACATAGAGGCACAGAACTAGCTGTCATTTATGAGCACTGTCTTGGTCAATGGAGTAAACACTCAGATTAGCCAAAAATGCAGACGCATATTTCATCACATATCTCCCGTTATCTCAGTAGACTGGAACTGTCTATCTAAAGGGTAGAGAAGAAAGTTAACCTAGGTTGGGATCCTCAGCTGGGAATTCAGCAGGATACGTTTCTGGACCTCAGCACCCTCCTTGGAGCACACAGTAGCAGGTTTTGACTTCTGGAAATCCACCTTCTTCGTTCTGGCCTATGGGGAGCAGTTTTGAATACAGGCTAGCCTAGATTCGTCTGGAGACCAGTCCATGGAGGCCAGCCACATACCATATCATCAGTTTTAGAGTCATGCAGATGTATGATTATGTATGTATGATGGTGTGATTAGAAAATTCAGTATTAGACTGTATACTCAGGCATAAATACATCCTTACTCTACCACCCTTGGTGTTAACGGTGCAAATAGAGTTCTTGAAGAGAACAGAAAACTAAAACATGTTCGTTGCCTAAATACCTCTGAGAGTCCTACTGACAGCCCCTTAGACCTGAAACCTGTACTGTAGCTATTAGTGACTAGGTTAGCTGTTGTTATAAATGAATTAATAACTAGAATTTACAATAAGTTATAAACTGTTTTCTATAGAAAGTCATACTCAATGACAATTGAGCAAAACCTTAAAAAAGGAGAGAACCTGCCTTAAGATCTCAGTCTCCTAAATCAGGGAAGAAGGGCCCTTGAGCAAGCACAAGAACAAGCGCTCTCTTCTCCCCGCTTCTGAAAGAATTCCAGAGACATGAGACCCCTAAAGAAGTAAGATCAACAGTATCGTTTAGAAATACACTTCTGTGTAGAGAGTTAATATAAATTGGGCTTCTCTGATTATATAACATCTCGTTCCAAAATATGCCTCTGTTGTAATCCTGTAAAGCTCACAAATATCCTGAGTTTTTTGTTACAAAAGCTTTTCCTAAATAACAGAGAAAGAAGTTTGTCCAGGTTTTTGGCAAAGCTTAAGGTTCCAAGATCTGCCCGTGTGTGTGTGTATACGCGCGTGTGCCCTTTATATGCATTCGCGAAGGTCTCCCATCACAGTCCCGTGTTTGGATTAGGAGCCCTGCATCAGTCTGTGTTGCCAGTAGTGAGGAAGAAGATTCATTGTAAAAATTCACTTTCTTTGGGCTAATTTTCTTTGTATCACCAGAAATTGGAATCAGGTGAAAGAAACTGGCTCATGGAGTTGAGACTTGCCCAAAGTTACACAGCTGATAAATGGCAGAGCCCAGCTCAGATCCAGGGTTTCTGGCGTCCCATCCTGTGCCCTTGTTTTTTTTTTTTTGGTTGTTTTGTTTTCTAAACCACACTGCTACATATATAGGACTTAAGTCTCTCACTTTGCCCTCATTTTTGTGGTACTTCTAAATAATAATAATGTTAATACTTAATCTTCATAAAAACCCAGTATGGAGGCACTTTATTTTGTAAATGAAGAAACCGAGGCCCAGAGAAGTAAGTAGTTTGAACAAGTCTCACAGTCTCGGGAATGGCTTTGCCAGCTTGAGCCTGGTGGCCCACGCTCTCGGCTCCGGAAGGGCTGCTCTAACCAACTGAAGGAGCCTGCTAGGAAGGCCCTGTCTGACTGCGGAGTATCTGTGTTTCGTGCATTCTCAGCTGTGCTTGCATTTTACTCATTTTACTGTCTGCTTAAAATTGCAGTCTTTAAGGTGTACCAAGGGAAAAAGTACGTGTGGTTGGTCTCAAGACATAGAATGCTTTCTATACCAAAAAATATCTAGCTCAGTTCCCTTAAAAAATAAATTAAAAAAATTCTTTATTGTCAAAAAGAAAGGAAATCTCATAAGCATTTTCCAAAATATTATTTTTAAATGAGAAGATAAAAAATGATGTAGATTATGTGGAATTTAAGAATTCTGTCCCTGTCCAGAGTAGAAAACTTGAGTAAATCTTGATGTGGACAGATTAACCAGATAAAGCAATGCTGCATAATGCACTTGTCTTTTAGACTTCAAGGTTGCTCCACGGGAGTCCTTCCGCTCAGCTCATCCTCTCTGCCGCGTTTCCACTACAGCAGAGCGGTTTCCCTCCGTCGCATCACCAGCAGCACCAGTCTCCGCAGCAGCAGCAACTGCACCGGCACAGGACTGACGGGCTGAGTGACCCTTCCAAGGTTCAGCCGCAGTAGCACACGCGCCTCCTCTCTGACCTCGGGGGAGGAAGGGGTTGTCCAGAGCAATTGCTCAGATGATCTGAGGCTACAAGGAAAAGTTCCAGCAGTTTCCCAAGATGCAGTGCTGAGTGTTGTAGTTTCTGGGATTGGTTAGCAGGGAAAACGCTGCCTAGAGCTCCAGATGTCCATGCAACCAGCCAGAAGGAGAGGATCACGGGGCCATAGCCAGTTCTGACAGTGTTTTCCTCGCCCAGCTATTTTCTCGATGGAAAGAGTGTATTGCCAAATGTTAAGAAGCTCAGCTATGAAACATGACCTCCAGTCAGAAAGGCACTAATGATGTTAGTAACTTTTAGTGGTTCTGTGCCTGCTTCCGTGTTACAGAGGACGCGCCACTGTCACGTCAGGGGTTGCTTACGGTGATGCCATGAAGACCGTCCGGTAGATGCAGTAGCCCCACCCCATTCCCTCTCCCTTTTTCAGATAGTGATTGGATAGTCATTAATTTCAGAATGTTGTGTGGTTCAAATTCTCTATGTATAGATGCTGTAAAAATTATGTATATGTCTGGATAAAAGGAGAAGAAAGCAGAACATTTTGTAAGCTGCATGAAAGCATTGTCTCCTCGTAGGTCTATTTCCTTAGATTGACACCATGTACAAACCAGACTTTCTCTGTTTCCCCTTTTGTTTACAACACAGTAGTGTTCTACTCACTTCCCGGGGCACAAGGCTTTTTGTTCATACTTTGGCTGTGATGTCACAGTTTGTTCCATGAGGTATGATGTGCTGCTGGGAATGGATATTTTTTTCCAGGTTAAATTATTGAAGCAACAGGATTTTCAGAAATATCCCTCATTTCATTATTTTTCATGTAGGTTTGAAAATAGGATTTGCACTGCTTTATTTTAGATGGTTGGAAGTTTTGGTCACATATTTTGATACAGTTCATAGTTGGAAATAGTTGTGTAAACGGCTTTCAATAAGCCTGAAAGTCATTTCAAGAATGTTCCAGTTATAGGAGTAAAATTTGCACACAAAAGATTTTAGGCACTTTTTAACATTCTCACTGGTGGGAATTTTAACTTTTAGGATTTGTTGGAATCTTTTTATTATATCCTTCACAATTTCAATGCTTCTTTTAGTCAGAAATGATTCAGGGTTATTTGAGAGAAAAAACCCATAGTGCCTTGATTTTGATTCAGGTGATAACTCACCATCTTGAACTCATTGTCTGGTTTCAGTAGCAGTTTCGAAACCTTAGTACATTTTTAACAGCATGTGGGTGTCAGTACCATTAAGATTCTCCTCAGTTCCCAGGAAGACTGCTTTGAGTCTCTTGGACTGGAGGTACAAGTAACTTGGTGGGGGGGTGACATCCCAACACTACCAGAGTCATTGATGTGATCACACAATTATTTCCCTAAATCAACATCTTCCTTTCAAGCTAAACAGTTAAGAATTACCTGTAAGTATTTTCTCAATATGATGTTGATATTCCTACAAAGAAAAAAGAAGGGGTAGGAATTGGCTTTGCCTTCACTGTAACAATAGAATATTGTAAACTCACATGCTTTCTAAACATGAACTAAGATTTCATTTGGCAATATTAGATTCTAAAGGTAATAAATTCCAACAGAAATTACATAAAGCATTTTATAGATTCTTATGGTACTAATAATTAAATTTACAACTATAGAGCAAAGGATAATTAATGGAAATATCTTATTAGAGTATCAAAAATTATTACTGAGGAAAGGGAGGATGGCAAGCTGGTAAACTATCAAAATTGACCTTAAAATGTATAACAGAACTGAGGCTGTTAAGCAGAAGGTTTTGAGCAATGAAAACAACCTACTACAGAACTGCTCTTAAGCTCAGTTCTTAGGACTTTTCTGTCCTCCACTTTGCTCTCATCCCGAAGGGATATACTTTGTCTTTCTGTAGACAACTGTACTTGGGCACACTTAGACTAAAAAGTTATATTGAAAAAGAAAATAACCAAAGAAAGTTGGTACCTACCCTTCTACAAAAGAAGTGTCACTAGATACCAATCAATAATTAACATATCAAGAAGCTCCTCTTCTAGCTAAATGATCTGGATGAAGAGATTTCTGACTTTCTCATGAATGTCACGAACAGTTGGCGGAGCATGTGTGTAACTTGAGCACAGGTACACATAGAGGAAACGGATGTTGTACAATACGGCAACAGTATTAATTTTCTCCCCTTTCAAATTGCCTTTCTCAACCTTACGCCATTCCATATATATCTGAGTTGTGCCTCATTTGTTCATTGGCAGTATCTAGCGGTATGGGTGACAGAAGATACGAAGAACTGTTCTGTTCAGATTTATCCTCTAAACACCATACTTGGAACGCGGGCCAGCTGTGAGTACTGTGTACTTAGGTTAACAAAGGCAAAGCATAAGACAAGCCACAAGGTAAAGCTGTAGACTGTTCACATTCTCCTCTACCAGTTCCTTCAAGTATTTTCCATATTTGGGAAGGAGAATTAGATAAGACGTCATTTTAGAATTCCTGTTGTTCTTCACAGCTCATTTTTGCCCGTGGAATGGATTGCCGAATTTAAAGGAGCGGCTAGCTGCCGTCCCTTTTCTGGCAGTACGAACCGTTGTCCAAGAGCGAGGGAGCACCAGCTGCCTCGGCTCCTTCTGTGTTTTCCTCCTGCTTTCCTTGAACTTGGGTTGCAGAGCTGTCCCTCCCCCCACCCCCCAGTCACTGAGACTTGACGTTCTGATGAAGATTCCGCAGTTGCCTCTTGTTCATTTCTGGAGCCAAAGTTGTTCCTTAAAATCCCAAATCTGCGTAATGAAAAAATACCAACTAGAGACACCTTTCAGCTACTTCAAGGTCATTACCTTCCCTCTGCTTTACTCTCACAGAGATTTGATTTTTCTTAAAAAACAGCTTGTTCTGGGTGGCACTTTTAGGTCCAAAACTGTTGAAGCCATGGGGGAATGTTAGCTGCTCTGCGGCCACCCTGCTTGGGACACCTCGAGGGAGGACCGCAAGGATCAGTCAGGCCGCTTCTGAGAGTGGTGTCAGACCAGAACCCGGACACTCAAAAGTTACTCGGATTTTTGGTAGAATATATCAGAGAACACGCGAACAGGAGGGATGGGGAATGCACGTGAGCAAATACGACCCTTCCGCCTCCAAAGTCTGTCCTAAGCTGAGGGGGTCATTTGCGTCCCATGCTCTGCTTTGTCACTTAAATTTAGGAATGTACTAGAAATCAGAGGATGCCAGGGACTTTGAGAAGTTGGTTATAGAATACTCCGTGCAGAACAGTGAAAATGTGATTTGGATTCTGCCGAAGCACTAGTTTGTGGTCATTGCCTGAAAGCGGTCTGCTTGCGGGTGGCTCTGGCGGAGGCGGCGGGGCGCCGTACAGGGCAGGTGCTCGGGGGAGGGGAGCCTTTGTGCGAGAAGCCTTGGAAAGGGTCCCCTTCAAGTAGTACTTTCTCTGGCTCCACACAATCCTTTAAAATGATTTTAAACTGGATATTACTCAACTTGTTTTCTGATGTCTCCACTACAGTGAGGTGAACCTTTTCGTTTTTGTAAGGTGGAAGGCAAATAGCATTTTACTCTAGGATTGACCATTTCTCCCTTTTTCTTTTGCTCTAGTTCTTTCTTTGATGATTGAAAGTTTGTCAGTGAACATTTGTGTAAAACTCATTCGAGTCTGTGACCTTTCCAATATCTGTGACCCTGCTCTTCAGCCCCTGGGAGTCGATGTTGGGAGGTGTAAACACTGGAAACTACTATTGCCGAGTGAGTCTAGCCAGGAGTAGGCGGACTGGGATTTTCAAACGGTGGAAAAGAAACAGCACAAAGGCACTTGCCATTTTACTAGTGATTGAAGAGCGAGACCCTCTGAAGTTTGTTTGGGTTGGGTGAGTATTCCTCTGAAAGGAGCTTCTGAAATAAATGCAAAGGAAAAGAGTCGACTATTTTTATAGCATATTTAATATATTTGTATATAACTATGAGTATAGTAGGAACCCTCCACATGCCTCCCCCTTTTCTAAGTTTCTCCCCCTTTTGCCATAGCACTAGTAGAGCCTCATCTGCATGAGTAACGTGCCTGCTGTCAGCCTACGAAAAGATAGTGCTGCTGCTTTCCGAGACAGGTGAGAGGACCCACCTCTCATGCCCGGGGATCCTTTCTGTAGGACTAGCACACACTCTTCAAACCACATACCGCAGTCTGAAAGCATCATTTTGAAATGTAACAAGCACTTTATTGCAACTATTCATTTTGATAAAGTTTATTACCTTAGGCATTACCATTTCTAAAGGATCCCCAAATCATCACTTAGGTGAAATTTAAAAATAACACATTTCTGAGAAATGTTTAGATCCAGTGAACCGTAGCAGGTTTATGGGAGTAGATTTCAAGGTAGCCAAATGAATTTTGACTTTGGTTGTGAATGTGGTGGAGTCAGGAGATTGTAAAATGCCTAGTTCCATTTCGACACTATTGTAAACCTATCTTGCCTATCGTGTGGACACCAAAAGAGACCAATGAGCCTGTTTATTTTCAGAGGTCTAGGAAAATTGCATCAGTGTGAATAGATGTATAGAACTAACCTAAAAGTGACTGGTAATAATATTTTAGAATACAATAATTTCAAGAATTATTCTGGGTGTTTTAAATGTGCTCTGAAATGTTGGCATGTCATTTCAGTGTTTCCATTTGAATTGCTCTTGTAATATTTTTGCACAAAAAGGACTGAGAAAAAGACTACTTTGGTTGAAGAAAAGTATAATTTGGTCTTATTTTAAATGTCTCCTGTGGAAACACTGGGGATGCATTTTGTTGGTATAGTTATTAATTCAGGATATTCAAAACAGTATTGAACAGCTCACAAGAAATTAAGCAAACGTGGACGTTTAAAAATTAAAACTTTCTTTCCGTGTGACTGTTTTTGCATATTTTTCCCCTTGTCGTAATTTAACACTACATTCCTTGTTTTTCGTAAATAAAATAATACTCTGCAGGTTCTGCTTTTGAGTATTTAACAATATTTTGTAAGCTGCCTGTTCCTAGGGAAACGGTCTTTAGTGGAATAGGATAGTCTATGAAGAGACTGTTTAAGTGGAATCCTTCACCACCACCAGCAAACACTGAGGTGCTGCATTAAGTGACAATCAAAATAGTGAGTATTTATGGAAGAATTTAGAAAGTGATTTTAAAGACGCAATTGCTTTGAAAGCAGTTCTCTGGGTTTCTTGAATGAAAATGGCTAAATGTATTTATTTATATTTTAAAATATCTTTTGTGTTGTTTTCTCATCAAAGTGATTTCACAGTGTCATGTATTTAATTTGTGGTTTATTTTGTTTTGCTTCGTGATCCTTTATGTAAAGAACTGACTCTTCTTACCTGGGGCGCAGTCTCTGGCCCTCACGAGGACTGTCCCGGGCCAGTCCCAATCTGTGTCACTTCAGGACGGCAGTGCGGGGCCCAAAGCCAGATGCCCTTGCACTTCCTCCTGTTCTCAACTCAATTAAGAAAAAATAAAGGTAACTCCTTCCGAATCTGCTCTGTATAGCTCCAACCTTTTTCTAGTTTCACTTGCTGCCTTTTCTATTTTATGGGTACTTTTTATATGATTACTTCCCCAACGCAGCCAAAGGCCAGTATGACAGAACCGATGGCATACACTGCCTGTGTTTTGCCCATTTGGGGAAATGTTAGTAAGACAACCAGCACCTTCTAATGGCCGTCACTATCCTATCCATATTAAAATCCATTTAAAGTTCTTAAATATAGGTGGAACAATGTATGTGCACTGTACTCTTCTACAAAAAAATGTTTGCTGTTTTTATATAGTGACTGTTGCTTGGACCTTTAAAAACAAAACAAATCCTTCATATACAGCACTATCCAGTGAAAGTAGTGTTTGAGCCTTTGAAGCCTAGAAACTCTGAGGATGCTTCCCACCTAGTACACGCTGGAACAGAATTTCCACGTTAGGGCTCCCCGAGTGAGTCCCACAGGCCAGGGACAGGGCATACTGTCTAGTTCCCGGGACCCCTTCAAGAATGGTAATGAAAGCATGTCAACCACAAGTTGGATTTCATCATGTAAAAAATGCTTAACTCCGAGGGCTACATTGAAAATGTGATGTTTTCAAATGTATGCTTTTAAATTTCTGAGGAAACAAACTGTGACATCGCTTTAAAAATGACATTCGGATGTTGTGTGTGTGTTGAGTTGGTCTGTGCTGGTGCGACTCGCTGCGGGCAGTGGTGCGGGCAGTGTCGGAGTCAGCCGGAGGGAAGGCTGGACCGCCCCGCGGCTGCTGCACTGTGCACGAGACAAGCAAGCAAAAACAGTTGGCCAGGGAATGTCCTTTTTTTTTAAAATTCATGTCAGCCAGAACAGCTGTAATTCTTAGACCATTCTAGAAAGATTTTGAAATCTTATTTTACTATGGCTTAAGCCAGGGAAGGGCCTCATGTGGCACTTGCACATTCACTCTATGTAGAGACTGAAGCCCAAAGATGAGTCACATTCAGTGTTGTACTGAAACCAGTTAGTGCAAAAAAAAGTTTTATCTTTGTAAATTTTTAATTGTTAACATCAGTTAGTAGCTGTAAAAACATACACCAAATTCTTTCTCATGTTCTGTGTGGTTTCTCGGTGTGCTGCTATTGACATTGCTGTCCTTACTGCTTGGTTCTTGGTTTTAAATAAAAATTAGATGTAGCCCATTTTTCTTAAACTCCCAAAAGGGTAGAGCTATAAATGGCTAATTGACTTTAAGAACACCTACTTTCCTAAAGCAAACATTTAACTGAAATCCAAACTGATTAAAAAAAACGAGACTGACATTTTCTAGGTACTGTCTTCTGCCTAAATCCTACATTGCACAGAGGCAGGAAAGGATAATGAATGGTTTCCATGGTGCTACATTAGGTTCTCTGATGATCTGCATGAGCTGAGTTTGGAAGTACAATATTATATAAAATGTGGATCATTCTGTTACCAACTTACTGTTGACTGCCATTTCAATCTGGTGTTACAGTTGCTTACCCTTGTTTTTCAGAGCTGTCCTTTGAGAAGAGGTAAAATGTCTTATTAGCCTACCTCCACTCAGGCCTCTTGGTATCTGATCATTTCTCCAGGTTATGATGTGCATAGTTTTTAAAACTACATGTCCTATTATAATGCTCTTTCCCACAGACTTTTGTAATGTTTTCAGAACCGAAAATCATAGCAAAAGAGCCAAGCAGTAGCATTGGTTGTTGTTTTTTTTTTTTTGTAAATGTAAAAATAATTAGATTCAGACTTTGTTTCCTTATTCAATTTTAAAAATAAAAAATACCTCAGTGCTATGTTTTTCAGTATCACCTGCATTTCTCAAAAAATAACACTTGCTTTATGTGGCACATAACTTACACGAATCACATTATTTTGCATTTTAAAGGACAACTATTAAATATTTTAAAATCAGTAACATTTTCTTTTCTTATATTCAGCAATGGAGTCTTAACAGTATTCGCGATTTTTACCTTGTACCTTCAAGACTGAGCTACCAAATTCTGTGAGTAGTCATGTCCTGTTAGAAGGTTGTGGTGCCTCAGAGAGCTGCGCTGTTATTCAAGGACCGTTCCCGGCTCGTTCTTGGGCCAGGCTGTCTGCCCTGCCGGGCCGCGCTGTGATGGTACCAGCTACCGCCTAAACAGGGATCATCCAGTCTCTTCTTGCAGAAGACAAAATGTAATTACTCGTCGGCCCTGTTTCTAATCAGCTGAGGCTGTCCTAGGGGAGTTAATGGTGTATTCTGGGGTCTTGCCTGAAATTTCTCTGAAGTATTTTTACACATGGGCCTTGTGTTTACGACCCTATAATGGCCCTTGTTATGGTGGCTAGAGAACTCCTTAAGAGTTTCCAAAAATGACTTTTTCATCAATATGTGCTGTTGCTACTTTTAAGAGGCTATTAAATAGCAGGGCTACTGCGCATGGGAACAGAACCGAGGAGGCCGGGAGAAGTGGTGATGCTGTTTGGATAGAATCATTCATAGTTAGACTGACATGACTGTGATTACTGAAGTTAGTGTGATAAAAAGACTGGTGGTTATGGGCTCTAGAATGAAACTGGTCTGACGCACTGCTCTACCATACAACTTTTTTTTTTTTAACCTTGTTAGTAGCTACTATGTCCCAGAGCGATCTGAGGTAGTTAAACACAGGCTCAGAAGATGCCTGGCTCCTGTTTTTTAACATCAACTTTAGAAACTGGTCTATAAATATTACTACTACTTTGATAAATTACTGTTACAAACTCACTTATAAAATGCACGAGGGAAAACAAGCTCTGGTCATACCACTTTTATTTACACTGTATCTATGTTACATTGTTTATTCAATATAGAAAAAATATGAATACACTCATAGTATTCTCTTTTAATTTAGTAATTCCACATTGTCAAATATTGACTGTTTTTATATTGGGTGTCCTACCCAATTAAAAAAAAAAAGGAGGGAGAATGGACCTGGCAAACAATTCTCATCATAACAGTAATACATTATTCATTCTTTAAAAAAAAAAAAAAAAAGTTTTAAAAGACTTTGTGATTACACTGCTTTCTGGCTTAAGGAACTACTTTAAAAGCTAAAAATTCATTCCTCCCAAGAAAACTTTTAAGGCAAATCACTCAGTGATCCAGGAGAAAACAGATCTTCGTCATTAAAGGGGTTGGTGCTAAAAGAAAATAAAGGATAGACCCCATTGTACAGTGGTTCTATGTATCATTGTATCGTTGTCCTACCAGAAAACCCAAAAATATGAAAAAAAAAAAAAAAAAAACAGCAACCATATGAACATAATTGTGCTGGAGAAAAGAAAAACCCACACTTAGATATCAGGTTTCTTAAAAATCCATGTTGCAAATAGAATCAATGATTACTTCTTTTGGACATAATACTTTCATTAAATGGGACAAACTCGCAAATCAATGCTACAAAATACAGTCTTTTCCGTCACTTTTAGTTATAATGTACACTATGTACATAAACAGTTACCTATCTTAAAAGAAATACAAACGAGCAAACGGCTTGTTAAAAACCAGAATCGGGACTTATAAACAGTGCAGAAAATGCAAAGGCCAAAAATACGATGCCTCCTATGATTGTCACTGTAAGAGAAGAAAAAAAAAGTGAAATAAGGCAAAATTCCTCTATGAGGGAGCTCAGATGTTGCCCATTAGTCTTCCAATCTCTTGAACTAACCTTGAAAATAAACTAGAAACACTCAAACCACACTTCCACAGCAGAGAATACTACATACGCCTGACTGGGCAGTCATCATCCATTGCTTCTCCAGCACTGTTTCCAGAAACGACAATTCTATTAAAATTGAGACAGTGCTGAGAAGCAGCAATAGAACTCTAACTCCTCTCAAAACCCAGTTATGAAAGAAAATGTTCAACAGCCTCTGACAAGCAAGAAGACTTTTTCTATTCCATTATTAGGCCCTTTCAGCTACACAGGAACTCTTCAGTGGAATCCATAAACCGTCTCCACCTATGAACCCCAATCTTACAAAACACACTAGGAAGGCCTGGAAGTTTTATTTCCCACGTGATGATTTTTTTTTTTACTTAAATACATTGATAAAAAGTGACTATAAATGCGATAAGGCTTTTAGATGAATTTGTATTTTACTAAATCTATGCATGTAAAAAACAGTCCATGTGTCCCAACAGAAGCGGCAATGAACTAGACCTCTAGGAGATCATCACCGCAGAGACCAAGGGTACTCCAGAAGTAAAAACTTAAACTCCCCTTTCTCTCTCAGTAATTCTGGAAGTTAAAACAAATGGTATTGTCTTTGAAATTTAATAAATAAAAAGGGGTGCCTGAATGGCTCCCAATTGAGCATCTGATTCTTGATCTCTGGGTGAGTTCAAGCCCCGAGTTGAGAGCTCCACGCTGGGTGTGGAGCCTACTTAAAAAAGAATAAAAAACCAAAGACTCACCAGTTCTGACAGAGATTTTCTGTGCGATCATTCTTCCTCCAATCACTGCCAATCCGGTGCATAAGCAGTGGCCCACTGTCCCGCCCACTGCTACACCGTACGGGTCCTGGAAGCAAGTATAAGTAATGCTCATTTGAAAGCAGCTGAAATGGTTACCTGAGAACGGGTTGTCACTGAAAATGGAGACCACCACCACAGCCTAAAAATAGCTCCACGAGTTCAAGTGTATCATTTATGAAAAGTGTAATAGCTGCTCGAAGGGATATGTTCCAGCTACATCTAGGAATAGAGCTACAAGCGGCAGAAATGTTTCTGACATCGAAATAGCGCTAATACAGCCTTTCGGCCACTGCCGCACCTCATTCATGGCGCTACCGTGACCAGTGTCACGGCGCTACAGCTCTTCAGTGACCAGTGCTGATGGGACTCCACCCAGACCTCTCCCCCCTCGGGTGCTGTCTGCTATTCTGAGGAGGCGAGGCGAGGCGAACCCTTACAGCACAGAGCCTGCCTGCCTTCCCTACTGTGTCCTCAGTGCTTTAACTCAGCGCCAGGAACATCGTATTCATTCAGTCAATGCTTGCTTCCAGCACAACGTGGAGGTGCTCAGACTGGGAAGACCAGCCAGACCTTTCCAGAAACACCAGCCCTGAAGAACGAGCAGGAAGATTTGACTTTGTTTTGTGGAAGAGAGACCATACTAGAAGGCAACAGGCCACTGATAAGAGAGGACTGCAGACCACGTTAACATAGAACATAACATGGTAGAGGTCAGCTCGTGAAGGACTCTATCTAAAAGCTTAGAATTTGGACTTTTTTAAAAGATTTTATTTATTTGACAGAGATCACAAATAGGCAGAGAGGCAGGCTGGCGGTCGGGGAGGAGGCTCCCCGCCGAGCAGAGAGCCCAATGCGGGGCTCGATCCCAGGACCCCAGGATCATGACCGGGGCCAAAGGGAGAGGCTTTATCCCACTAAGCCACCCAGGCGTCCCAGAATTTGGACTTTTTAACACACTGGTTGTTTTTTAGCCAGAGAGTCACAGAACAGGTTTATGCTTTAGAAGTCTAGTGCAGAGAGTGATCTGGAAGGGAACTAGAAGAGAACAAAATTAAAGGTAAGGTGGTCAAGGGAGATGCTATCGCTTGGACTGGGAAGGGAGACTGTAGGCAGAGAAAACCAGGTTCTGGGAATTTTAGGAGGCATAAGTGATCTACCTTAGTGATAAGGGAGTGTTAGGTGTTACGGATGTCAGGCCTGATTTTTCTCTTCCTTATTTCTCACCCACAATTCTCTGGATGAATTACAGTACTACCAGCATGACTTAAAAAGTTAGTGGAAGGGGGGTGCCTGAGTGGCTCAGTGGGTTAAGCCTCTGCCTTCGGCTCGGGTCATGATTCCAGGGTCCTGGGATCGAGCCCCGCATCGGGCTCTCTGCTCAGCAGGGCCTGCTTCCTCCTCTCTCTCTGCCTGCCTCTCTGCCTACTTGTGATCTCTGTCTGTCAAATAAATAAATAAAATCTTTAAAAAAAAAATTAGTGGAAGGAATGAAGAAGGGGTTTATGGGTGCTGACAGGAGTTAGAGTGGAGAGGAGAGGTTCAGGAGTCAGTTGAGTTCAACGGTGAGTAAACTAAGAGAATGACCCTGAGAGCGAATACAGCCAAAGGAAAGCAGCCGTGAGGGGAGGACAGTGGCAGAGCGGCCCCAAGAAGCCGGCGGGAGGCAGCCAGGCACTGAGCCTCCCGAGATGAGCCCCCACCGTGGGGCCGCCCCGCCGCTGCAGGGAACACTCAGCCCCACGTCCACAGAGCCGGTGGGGTCAGACGCTGGGGGCCAGTGGGTTTAGAGGGCAAGAAAATGGACCAACACCTGTTTCCCCTCAGAGCCAAGCCCATGAGACTGGGGGGAGAGGAGAGAGAGGGAGGCATCTGAAGAGAAGTGGAATTGAGGGAAGAGGCAAAACTCTTACATGAGAAAAACTCACGCATGCCAAAATGCTCACAAAATTGGGCTGGGAGAAAGGCAAAGATTTCAGTAACCCAGTGGGGACATGGAGTGGGGCGGGGATGTGGAATGCAGCAGGGACAGCACTGCCACTGAGGGGGCGGGGGGGGTTAGCCGTGCTCCCCCGTGAAGTGGGGGGCAGCAGGGCGGGACTGCGGCGCTCATATTCTGCACATTTGCACTTCTCAGCTGGCATTCTCAGATGGGGCCATTCTATTGGAAAGTGATGCTTGGAAAATCGACAGATTAAGTACAATTAAACAGTTTCTTTGATACAGAAGTTTTCAGACTTTGTCATTTGCAAAGTTTATTTGACCCAGGAACCTCAGAACCTTATCCCCCCTTTTTTTTTTCAAGCTTAGTACCTAATTAACATCTCAAAGGATGCAGTGTTGGAAGCAGAAATAAAGTTCAGATTAAAATGAACTGAACTGCATTTTGGCATGGTTTATATAAAAAATTACCAAAAAAAGTTAGGAATGTTAAGGGAACAAAAACAGAACACCCGTATGTCTGCTCCTGAAGAGCTCACTACGTGTCCCCTCGGTGCTGGTGGCAGGGCAGGTGGCTGACGGCGCTGTGGCAGGGCCCCTGCGTGCCTTCTCTGCTTCATCCACACAACCACCCCACGAAGTGGAGAAACGCCCCACCTTCAGACCAAACAGGGCGCAGTAACCTGGTCACACAGCGGAAGACGCAAGCCTGCTCAGCACGCGCCAGGCTGCCAGATACGGTGGGACCGAGGGAACACAGGCACAGCGGACCCGGACCTTTCATAAGGCCCTCTGTGCCACACAGACGACACTGTTAAGAAAAATGCAGTGATTTCTTCCATCATGACAGCCCACCACCACCACCAAAAGCTCACTTACTTTCACGACCCAATCCTGGCCATCTGAAAGCCAATAAAAAAGGCTAGAGATCAAAAAAATACAGGGCACGGCCATTATGGGGACATTTTCCAAGAAAGTTTTAAAATACAGGACTCGAGTGAAAAACTGAGTTTTTTTTTAAATACAGCATTTTTTTGCTTCTGGCCCAGCCTGACTTCAGCCCCGTCCTGGCCTTTAGTTCTTGTCTGAAACTGGGGCCGACGTTACAGAACTTATTCTTTTACGGCAGGTGTTCCCTAGGAGCTAAGGACACCTTCAAATCAAGCTTGTTATCTAAATCCTACCATTGGGTAAAAAGTGTAACTTAACAGATTAAAAAAAAGACCCTGTACCCACTAAGACCAAGAAGAGACGGAGAAGGAGCAGCAGCGCCACTTTCCGCCACCACCTCCCAGGACATCTTAATAAACCAGTATGAACAGAAAGATGCCTCATGTGAAACGAATTCCTCCCAGAAGAAAGATTAAAATTTTAAAAACAACCCCCCCCAAGCTATCTTTTAAATAAGTGGCATCTGACGACTACAAGCAAGATCTAGAAGGAAACGCGAGAAGGCAGAGAGCCTCAGCTTCCAGTCCTTGCCCCTGCTACCGACTGGCTTATCTTTGGACAAGTCGCCCAGTGTCTGCCTCAGCTTCTGCATCTTTAGAGCAAAGGAGAGGACAGTGATCAGAATCTCTTCTAGTTGAGCACTCAGGCCTTAGTATTCGGGGACTCAGATCTGCCAAACTCTACATCCAGAAGCAAGTCAAGTGTAACCGCACTCGCCAGAGACAAGCACTGGGAACGTCTCAAGCTCCCATCTTCTGCTCACCGAGGAGTGGATATTCCCAGAACTTCGTAAATAAACGAACTAACTTCCCCACGCTGGACAGTTAGGCTGTTGTTAATGTTCTACTGAGTGGTATCTTGTAGAGCGACCCCCGCAACACTACAGGTCTAAGGAGAGACAAAACCAAGTCAAGGCAACTGCCCCAGTATCATTCCGGCAAAACCGAAGGGAAGAGGATCCACAAGAGAAATGTAAAGACGCCAGTTCCGCCGGGACACAGAATGCCATCTGATGCAGAAATGGGACACCGACATTTTAAAGAGAATCAGGATGATAGGTCTGAAACAGTCCAGCACACGAAGCAGTCCCTCGGCCCGGACTGACCGTCCAGGGTCCTCTGGAGAAAGGAACAGCATTACGCTTAGTCTATTAATCCAGAAGTGGCCATTTCTCAAGCATCACTCACCTCTCTGGCTGCCAGAACGATTGTCGTTAGTTGCGAGCGATCACCCCACTCTGCTAAGAATGTCAACGTCAGAGCCTGAACAAAGATGGGTGAGATAAAATGCAGCCATCTTTTCGGAGGTATCGTCGTGCTGGCTCCCGTTTCAACATCGCCTGGTCCGTTTAAGAGCTTGGTTCGTTGAAACTAAATTTTTAAAAGGAGAGAGAGAGAGAGGTAGATTAATCCCAGGAAGCAAATCAAAATAGTACAAAATTACTTAATCCTTCTTTTAAAAAGTGTTTAAATTTTATGGACTCTGCTCCCAGAAACTAAAATGATGTGACCCCAGACTTTTCTTCTGAACCTCTCACACACGACGACAAACACTATACTCTCAATTCTCCCACTCCTCTGCCACAAAATCAGGATTTACTGCTCACTCACCCTCCTGAACGCTGTGGGAAGACACGTAACATAGAAAGCATAGTTCCTGCTTCGCGGGAGCTTATCATCGCGAAGGGAGGAGCCTGCCCACACGAGGTCGGCACTCTGCCCAGCGTCCCTGCCCACCACAGCCCCACTCGCCCCGAGTCCCATCACGGACAGCTCTGAGATCGCAAACCGGGCGCGACAAGCCATTTCTGGGTGGCCCGCACACATCACACGGGGAGGAACGGCCACTGACGAACCTCAGGACAGTGAGGGTGCTTAGCTGAGTGCTTTTTTGGTCCAGATACTTTATACTGCCATCACTTACTTCCTCGTCTTTTTTCTTTAATTCCGCTTGAACTTCTTCCAGTTCCTCTTGACCTTCATCTGGACTCATCTTCAAGCCTTCTCGAAGCATTCTAATGCCAAAAATGGCAAATAACGCCGTGGAAACATAGTACGTATACACCCTGGGGATGACGGTGGTGGCGTAGCCGAACAGAACTGGAAGAAAACGCAGCAGTGTGTCCTGTGAACGAGCATGTGGCACAACCAACCCACGCAGTCGTGCACTTCAGGAATCCTAACTCAGCCCCGGTCTCGGGGCGCCTGGGTGGCTCAGGTCACGACCGCAGGGTCCGGGGACCAAGCCCCGTGTCTGCTCCTGCTCAGCGGCAGAGCTGGCTTGAGATTCTCTCTCCCTCTCCTCCTCCCCGACTCACACACACTCTCTCTTTCAAATAAATAAGTCTTAACAAACCCGAACTTTGTTCTAAAGGAAAATGGTTCAAATGAGAAGCTAATCTAATATGTATTAAACCTTAAATAATTCCACTTCTTTCCCTCCACCAATTCTGGATGCTTCGATCAAGCCAGTAGTCTAATACAATGAAATCAGCGGTCCGGTCCGGCTGAAGATGGCACGTCTTCCACGGGGAGACGATGAGCTCCTCTCCAGGCACACTCAGCCAGGTACTGGCTTGCCACGTGGCACGCAGGGTACAGTACTTCAGGGAGAAAGTTAACGCTGATGCCCTCTAAGGATCCTGGGATCCTGTAACCTGGAAGCTGGATACCACCTTCATATGTAAGTGGTATTTCTTCACCACAGTTCTTTAAATTATAAACTTCTATAGTGAAACATCACGACAAGATTCTCATGGTAGGTATGACTCCAACTCTGCTCCTTTTGAACTACTTAATTAGATCTTATAAAAGAAAATTCCTATACATATACTGAAATAACATTTACAGCAGACTCAAATTTATTCAGTACCACTCTTTCCTATCGTTAAAAAGAGGACAACTGTAGAAGTTATACAAAAAAACTATACTTGGAACCATATCAAGAGCCCAGATCCCAATTATGAAACACAATTATACCAGTATTATCAGTTCAGTATTTAAAATTTAAAAACTATGGAAAGGCCAGAGGATGTTTCCATACACATAATTAATGCAATTACTTTTTTTAAAGATTTTATTTATTTGACAGAGACACAGCAAGAGAGGGAGCACAAGCAGGGGGAGTGGGAGAGGGAGAAACAGGCTCTCCGCTAAGCATGGAGCCCAAGGCGGGGCTCGATCCCAGGACCCTGGGATCATGACCTGAGCCGAAGGCAGAGGCTTTAACCGACTGAGCCACCCAGGTGCCCTAAATGCAATTACACTCTACTTCACACGCTCTTTTTATAAAATGAGGACAACACTTAAAATCTGCCTGAACACTAAATGTATAACCACATCAAATGTATTCCCAGTGCACTACATGACAAAATTGAAAATTTTTAAATCCTGTTTAGAAAGACATCAAATCTATGCTTATGTGTACATGTTTTAATTTTATGTATGAACATGTATATCTGCATAGATGTGTGTGCACATACACGAGACATCAATTTTCTAGCTCCGTCCACTGAAACAAGGCCACAAAGCAAAGACACCTCAGGAACAAGGCCACTTCACAGGCAGACCCTGGTTTCTCATGGTGTTCCTCTGGAAAAGGCCCCTCAGGCAAACAGCTAACTCCAGGGCTGGGCAGACGGGCATAAGCTGCACCTGCACTACCTCGTTAGATGGGAAAACAAGTGTGAGCAAAACCAACAGATGGGAGCACGACACGAGGACCAGGAGCCGGCCTGCAGGGGTTCCCAGCAGTCAGATCTGGGACAATTTAAGCATATAGTTAAGTCATTAAAACCCACTGAAAATGTGAATTCCCCAGTTTATTACTAACAACACACAGACAAGCCCATGGGATAGGAAGGAGCTCTTAGCGCAGTGTGCTGGGGCCCGTGGGAAACGGTGACGGGGCCCCAGCACGAGAAAGCCACCATTCTGCAGTCATCAAGGGAACGCTGACATCATGTGAGAATCAGCCAAACAGCGGGACAGAGTATCCGTATTGTCTTACAGTGTCCCCTTAAAGACTGCATATTATTTGCAGGGAAGAAGATGCAAGAGAAATCCTGACATCAGTGAGGGACAGAGGGACATCATGTTCTCCCAGACGTGATACTCTGAAGGGACAAACATCTCCTACGCCGTCTTCTGGTCAAGAATACACAATCTTAAAGCAATCACGAGAAAACAGACAAACACAAGATGAGAAATCCATGAGAAGGGGAGGGGGTGTATTCTTTAAAAAATATAGTAATATTGTAAAACATGAGAAAAGGCTATGGAAGTATTTCAGATTAAAAGACTAAAAAGAAGCAAATGTAATACCTTCCCTAGACTCGCTCCTCTACAGGAGGGGAAAAACTGCTATAGTTTTAGGTCGGCTGACTAACACAGGGCTGGTAAAACATGCACCACTCTATCCATGTATATAAATCTATATATAAATTAAGTGTATATGTACATTCTTACCTACAAAGCATGTATAGGTCACGTATATTTACAAATATATAAAGCATGTACATACATACACATGCATAATTTTATTTAGATATGGACAGGTCACAAACACTAAAGCAAATGAGGTAAAATGTTAACAGTGAATCTGGATAAAAGGTACATAGGTGTTTGTACTGTTTTATTTATGCAACTCTGTAAGTTTAAAATAGTTTCCATAAAAGCTTTAAATTTAAAAATAGAATGAGCAAGCCTCTTTAAGTCTCTTAAACTCCGTTTTCCTTCTATCTTCAGATAATCTAAAAAACAAAACAAAACAAAAAAACCTTGATACTTACAGACACTTTCAACGCCATCTTTTCTGCCTCACATCTCCAGAGAAAGCAGAAAACTACCTGGCGTTCTAACTTTTTCTTCTTCTGGTTACTGTCCTTGTATTTCCTCCTGCTTTGGAAACTTTCCCTCAGACACTCAAGCACTTTTGCTCTGGGAACAGGGAGACGTTACTTGTCTTTAAGCAAGGACTTTGCAACAAGTCAGAACAGAGCTGCACATCCTGGTCCTTCTACACCTTGGCGATGTGGAAGTTCCCAGAAAAATCCCCTGGAGCAGAGACAAGAGATCTGGGACTCGCCGACTTTCAGGTAATTAAGCGGAGAACACTCCACATAAGGACACTGTGCGAAGCGGGGGGAAGATAGGCCAGGAATAAAACTGGGGGGAACAGGAATATTCAATGGCACAAAATTTTCCCCCAGAGAGACAGAAACAATAATTATCCTGTAAACACAGGGCGACACGCGAGCCAAGAGAATAAAAAGGTGGGAGCGGCCAGGAATGTGGCGTGAGGGGCTCACGGAAATGCAAACTGGACTCTAACGAGGAAAGCGGATCACTGAAGCCTTTCCGAGGGTGTCAGAAGCAGAAATCAGATGACGCGTGAAGGAATGAGATGGGCGAAAGGCGAGAAGGGAGCAGCAATGAAACCCCGAAGCACACAGGACTATACTGCATCGTGGAAGGGCCGAGATCGGCCGGGTGAACCCCGCCGCGAAGTGAGGGGCCTGCCTAGCACTGAGCCCTCCAGCAGCGTCTGAGAGAGACAAGACCTACAAGTGCAAGCTCCAAACCGGGACTGACCCAGGGACAGACAAAGAATTCCCAAGGGGCCACGATGACTACTTTCTCAAGGACTTCCCCGAAGTCTGACTTCTCTTTCCTAAAACTCATCTGCCTGAAATGTGCTTCTGGTTAAGGAGTCAGTCAGGCTCCCCTTTCTCTCATCCCTTCTTCGCTTCCCTTCTGTCCCCTTTGTGCCCAGCTTTCTATGGTGCATTTCCCCACAGTATGGAAAAATATAGACCCTCGGACAGCAAAGAGGGGGGCCTAAAACCACTGGGGTCCTCAATCAAGGCATCATAAACCAGACACGAGGCTTTGGGGCTTCCCTCTCTTATGCAAGTTTCTGGTAAGGTCATGACATCAGAAATAATGGCATTATGTTTACTGGAACTAACGCTCATGGCATTAGAAATACGGAGTTTCAGCCTTGGCAGGAATGACAGTTTTCACTGCGAGATCCTGCCTCTTTCATTCCCCAGCCACTGCAAACGAATGCCTTTTCCCTAAGGCAGAGTCTTGTTACCACAAAGCAAAGAGAGCATCAGAAGGCAACACCAAAGACTGTGGGGTGTTCTCTCGGCGCAGTGGCACTCTCCAAGCAGGCTGCCGTGCCTAATCCCACCCCCACTATCCGTTTTAGAAGAATTCTAAAGCAGATGGTTGTCATGAGATGTGTATCACATTCACTTCACTTCAAAAACCAACTCAAATGGGGCGCCTGGGTGGCTCAGTGGGTTAAGCCTCTGCCTTCGGCTCAGGTCATGATCCCAGGGTCCTGGGATCGAGGCCCGCATCGGGCTCTCTGCTCAGCGGGGAGCCTGCTTCCCTCTCTCTCTCTGCCTGCCTCTCTGTCTACTTGTGATCTCTGTCAAATAAATAAATAAAATCTTTAAAAAAAACCCAAAAACCAACTCAAATGACTTCAGACCGAAAGCAAGCTCAGCCTGGATGATTTACTGTTCACCTATTAGAGCCACCACGGCAGGTCAGGTGGTGGACCGTTTCCGCAAACTGAACGACCTAACTCTGCAGCTCCAAGGCCTGGCAAAATGTATTCAAAATATATGATGTGAAGGGCGCCTGGGTGGCTCAGTGGGTTAAAGCCTCTGCCTTCAGCTCAGGTCATGATCCCAGGGTCCTGGGATCAAGCCCCACATTGGGCTCTCTGCTTGGTGGAGAGCCTGCTTCCCCCCCACCCCGCGCCTGCCTCTCTGCCTACTTGTGATCTCTCTGTCGAATAAATAAATTAAAAAATATATATATGATGTGATACAGTTTTTAAACAAAACCCCTTATTGGCAGAAGTACATTGAAATGAACAATATTTCCATTTTCTCGATCATTTCTAAATACAGCCAGTTAAACAAGGTACTTCTAAGGAAAAGACTAACGTGTATAAGAAGAGTCATTTGATAAATTTCAGAGAAACTCTTTTTGGTATACTTGATGGTTTCCAATTCTCTGCTTTCAACAAAATCAAGAGCAGTATTTAAAATCTTAGTGTTATTGCCAGCTGGTAAACCATTAAAAATTATTGTGATGACAGATTAGTACATAATTTTTAGCCTAAAACTCAGGAGCAGTCCAATGAACTGAGTACAGTTATAACAAAATTTCTTACTATCTACTTATTTATGTCAATAAAATTTCCCCGCCTTACCTCTCTATTAAAAAAACATAAAAGATTAGAGTTGAGGGACGCCTGGGTGGCTCAGTTGGTTAAGCAGCTGCCTTCGGCTCAGGTCATGATCCCAGCGTCCTGGGATCGAGTCCCACATCGGGCTCCTTGCTCAGCAGGGAGCCTGCTTCTCCCTCTGCCTCTGCCTGCCATTCTGTCTGCCTGTGCTTGTTCTCTCTCCCTCTCTCTCTCTCTCTGACAAATAAATAAATAAAATCTTAAAAAAAAAAAAAAAAAGATTAGAGTTGAGGCTAAACCTTACTTCATTTAGTCAATAAAAATATTCGTCCACAGACATATAAACTAATTTAAAAAGAACAGTTCTGGGGCGCCTGGGTGGCTCAGTCAGTTAAGCATCTGACTTTTGATCCCAGCTCAGTTCTCAATCTCAGGCTGAAGTCAAGCCCCACACTGGCCTCCACACTGGGCACAGAGCCTACTTAAAAACAAACAGTTCAATCATTTCATTAAGAGATGCATGTCCAAATTTGAAAAAATGTTTTAGGTAGTGTGATATACTAGCTAAATATATGTAATATAAATGTATTTAGTTTGTGATATATTTTGCATTTAATCAACTGTGTACTATTAATAACTGTAACTTCATCTATAAAAAATATTAACATTTGGAGACTTAAAGAAAACTGTCAGTCTCGGATGCCTGGGTGGCTCAGTGGGGTAAGGCTCTGCCTTCGGCTCAGGTCATGGTCTCAGGGTCCTGGGATCAAGCCAGGACCATCATCGGGCTCTCTGCTCAGCGGGGAGCCTGCTTTCCCCTAACCCTGCCTCCCTCTCTGCCTACTTGTGATCTCTCCCTCTGTCAAATAAATCAATCTTAAAAAAAAGAAGAAGAAAACTGTTAGTCTCTTTTAAAATTCAATTTATGGGGCATCTGGGTGGCTCAGTTGGTTAAGCCTCCAACTCTTGACTTCTGATCAGGTCGTGATCTCAAGGTCGTGAGATCAAATCCGACATCAGGCTCCACACTCAGCGAGGAATCTGCTTGAGAATCTCTCTCCGTCTGTCCCACCCCTCCCCCTGCATGTGCACACTAAAATAATTAAATCAATCTTTAAAAATAAACTTCCATGTGTGTGCGTATTTGTGCAGCAGATGGCAGTGCTGACTGAGCTAGATCTGAACAAGCAAAATCCGTAAAAGATTTTGAGGCACAGAGTTATAATCATTTCAACAATAAAATTCTCTGGTATTATTCAAACTCATGCCCAACACATGACTTCACCAACAACTCACTCCACTTTTCCTATTTTCTATATCAAAATCTGCTTTTGAAAAAAAAATTGTGTTTTTATTATGAATTATGAATAACAATAAAGCAAACTCCCAAAATGTGAGAAGTAGTCAGATTATTTTAATCTGTAAAATATTCATGTGTAGTAGGTTTAACAGGACATAAACCATAATAGGCATCCAAGCGGCCAAAAACAGAACTTGCTCTGTACTTGAAGAACTAGCTTCCCTGCGAGGCCGGAGAGGTGCGGAGGGGTGAAGGACCCAGCGTCTGCAGCACTACACAAGACCGCAGCCCTCCGAGGGAACTGGGAACTCAGCGTGATCATCTGCACTCCACAGAGGGGGCGCTGAGGCTCGCTGGTTAAGGACCTCAACAGCAGGCCACTACCGGCAGTGAGGTTCCCACCCAGGCCTGACTCTCAGGGGAAAGCTGTTTTCCGCCCAGCTGGGTCACTTGGGGCGGCTTCTGAAACAGAGACTCAACTATGCTTCATGATTTTGTGTTAAGTTTACTTTCTCACGGTCTAATTCTTTGAAAAACCGAAGCTGATACAATAGTAACACAAACTGGGAATCTGAGAACATTTCATCCCTGTATTATAATGGGTAAGAAGAGCTTAATCAAACACAACAAACTGAAAGTGACTCTTGTTACTGATTACCGCATGTCCTTCAACGGTTACTGCTTTCCAACAAGCCCTTGAAATGTCCTGCAATCTTTAATCCTCTGTTGTGACTTGAGTCCTATTTCTAAGAAATCAGACAGAAGCTTATCTGGACTGAAAAACAAACAAACAAACAAAACAAACAAAAAACCCCACAAGGGTATACACAGGCAAACCAAGGATAAAAAACTAGCGAATAAATGAGGAGTATGGATCTTGGCTGTGACGAGCTGAAATTTTTTTAAATTACTGTTATTTTAGTCACCATACAGCACATCATTAGTTTCTGATGTAGTGTTCCATGATTCATTGTTTGCGTATAACATCAGTGCTCCATGCAATCCGTGCCCTCCTTAATACCCACCATCAGGCTCACCCATACCTCCTCCCCTCTAAAGCCCTCAGTTTGTTTCCCCAAGTCCATAGACTCTCATGGTTCGTTTCCCCCTTCATTTTTCCCTTCCTTCTCTTAATGTCCTCCATGCTACTCCTTACGTTCCACAAGTAAGTGAAACCATATAATAGACTTTGTTTGACTTTTAGCATAATCTCCTCCAGTCCCATCCATGTTGACGCAAAAGTTGGGTATTCATCCTTTCTGATGGCTAATATTCCATTGTGTATATGGACCACATCTTCTTTATCCATTTGTCTATTAAAGGGCATCTTGGCTCTTTCCACTGTTTGGCTATTGTGGACATTGCCGCTATGAACACTGGGGTGCATATGGCCCTTCTTTTCACTACATCTGTATCTTTGTGGTAAATACCCAGTGGTGCAATTGCTGGGTCACAGGGTAGATCTATTTTTAATTTTTTGAGGAACTTCCATATGGTTTTCCAAAGTGGCTGCACCAATTTTCATTCCCACCAACAAGTTTAAGAGGGTTCTCCTTTCTCCACACCTTCAAGAACACCTGCCACTTCTTACCGTGTCGATTTTTGTCATTCTAACTGGTGTAAGGTGGTATGTCACTGTGATTTTGATTTCAATCTCCCTGATGGCTAATGATGATGAACATTTTTTCCTGTGTCTGTTGGCCATTTGTATGTCTTCTTTGGAGAAGTGCCTATTCATGTCTTCTACCGATTTTTTTTTTTTAAGATTTTATTTATTTATTTGACAGAGAGAGATCACAAGTAGGCAGAGAGGCAGGCAGAGAGAGAGAGAGAGAGGAGGAAGCAGGCTCCCATCTAAGCAGAGAGCCCGATGTGGGCCAAAGGCAGAGGATTTAACCCACTGAGCTACCCAGGCGCCCCCTTCTACCGATTTTTTGACGTGATTATCTGTTTTGTGTGTGCTGAGTTTGAGAAGTTCTTTATAGATCTTGGATATCAGCCCTCTGTCTATAGTGTCATTTGCATATCTTCTCCCATTCTGTGGGTTGCCTCTTTGTTTTGTTGACTGTTTCCTTTGCTGTGCAGAAGCTTTTGATCTTGATGAAGTCCCAAAAGTTCATTTTCCCTTTTGTTTCCCTTGCCTTTGGAGACAAGTCTTGAAAGAAGTTGCTGTGGCCAATGTCAAAGAGGTTACTGCCTATGTTCTCCTCTAGGATTTTGATGGATTCCTGTCTCACACTGAGGTCTTTCATCCACTTAGAGATTATCTTTGTGTCTGGTATAAGAGTATGGTCCAGTTCCATTCTTCTGTATATGGCTGTCCAATTTTCTCAGTACCATTTACTGAAGAGACTTTTTTCCACTGGATATTTGTTCCTGCTTTGTCGAAGATTAGTTGACCATAGGGTTGAGGGTCCATATCTGAGCTCTCTACTCTGTTCCACTGGTCTGTGTGTCTGTTTTTGTGCCAGTACCATGCTGTCCTGGTGATCACAGCTTTGTAATACAGCTTGAAACCAGGCAACGTGATGCCCTCAGCTTTTTCTTTTTCAACATTTCCTTAGCGATTCGAGGTCTTTTCTTGTTCCATACAAATTTTAGGATTGTTTGTTCCAGCACTTTGAAAAATGCCATTGGCATTTTGATAGGGATGGCACTGAAAGTATAGATTGCTCTGGGTAGTATAGACATTGTCCAAAGTTTATTCTTCCGATCCATGAGCATAGACTGTTCTTCTATCTTTCTGTGTCTTCTTCAATTTCTTTCATGAGTGTTTTGTACTTCCTAGAGCATATATTCTTTACTTGGGTTAGGTTTATTCCAAGTATCTTGTGGTTTTGGTGCTATTGTAAATGGAATCCATTCTCTAATTTCTCTTTCTACAGTTGCACTGTTAGTGTATCAGAAAGCAACTGATTTCTGGACGCTGATTTTGTATCCTGCCACATTACTAAATTACTGTATGAGTTCTAGTAATTTGCGGATGGAGACTTTCAGGTTTTCCACATAGAGGATCATGTCATCTGTGAAGAGAAAGTTTGACTTCTTTGCCAATTTGAATACCTTTCATTTCTTTTTGTTGTCTGATTGCTGTTGCCAAGACTTCTAGTACTGTGTTGAACAATAGTGGTGATAGTGGGCATCCTTGTCATGTTCCTGATCTCAATGGGAAGGCTCTTAGCTTTCCCCCATTGAGAATGATACTCGCTGTAGGGTTTTTCATAGATGGATTTTATGAAGTTGAGGAATGTTCTCTCTATGCCTATACTCTGAAGAGTTTTAATCAGGAAAGGATGCTGTATTTTGTCAAATGCTTTTTCTGCATCAATTGAGAGGACCATATGGTTCTTGTCTCTTCTCTATGTCTTCTGTCACACTGACTGATTTGTGAACATTGAACTACCCTTGCATCCCAGAGATGAATCCCACCTGGTCATGATGGATAATCCTTTTAATGTACTGTTGGATCCTATTAGCTAGGATCTTGTTGAGAATTTTGGCATCCACATTCATCAGGGATACGGGTCTCAAATTCGTTGGTTTTGGGATCAAGGTAATGCTGGCCTTATAGAAAGAGACTGGAACTTTTCCTTCTGTTTCTATTTTTTGAAACAGCTTCAGGAAAACGGGTATTATTCCTTCTTTGAATGTTTGGTAGAATTCCCCCAGGGAATCCAACAGGCCCTGGACGCTTGTTTCTTGGGAGGTTTTTGATCGCTGCTTCGATCTCGTAACTGGTTATTGGTCTATTCAGGTTGTCAATTTCTTCCTGTTTCAGTCTTGGCAGTTTCCAGGTTTCCAGGAATGCATCAGCTTCTTCCAGGTTGCTTAATTTATTGTGATATAGCTGTGATAATAATTTCTGATAACTGTATTTACTTCCTTTGTGTTAGTTGTGATCTCTCCCCTTTCGTTCATAATTTTATTAATTTGGGTCCTTTCTCTTTTCTTTTGGATAAGTCTGGCCAGTGGTTTGCCAATCTTATTAATTCTTTCAAAGAACCAGCTTCTAGTTTCATTAACGTGTTCTACTGTATTTCTGATTTCTAATTCATTGATCTCTCCTCTAATCTTAATAATTTCCCTTCTCATGTGTGGGTTAGCTTTAATTTGTTGTTGATTCTCCAGATCTTTAAGGTGTAAAGACAGTGTGTGTATTCAGGACCTTCCTATTGTTTTGAGTGAGGCTTGGATGGCTATGTATTTCTTCCTTAGGACCACCTTTGCCGTACACAGTAGGTTTTGGATCTATGTGTCTTCGTTCTCATTGGTTTCATAAATTGATTAAGTTCTTCTTTGATTTCCTGATGGGCCCAAATATTCTTGAGCAGGATGGTCTTTAGCTTCCAAGTGTCTGAATTTCTTCCAAACTTTGAAATTTTAATTTTAAAAGTACAACATGGTTTTTAGTATGTCTGAATTTCTTCCAAACTTTGAAATCTTAATTTTAAAAGTACAACATGGTTTTTAGTAATGTACGTAACTGACACTATTTTCTGTTTACTTAATTCTGGAACTGTGTCAACCCAAGTGCACCTGACTAGTTTAGTCAATGACTCAATGCCCCAGACCACGCTTTCTCCTTAATTCAATAAAGTCATGAGGAGGAAAAAAGCACACTCACCTGATAAGCACGTCATTAGGCCCAAGGCCAGCATAGCCCCAGCCAACACCGTCAGCCGATTATAGCGCATTGCCATGATGGCTGCTATAAAAAATGTCTTATCACCCAGTTCAGATACAATGATAACTGATATTGCAGCAACAAATGCATGGATAAATCCCAAATTCGTCTGGGTAGCTGGATCTTCTTTATTGCCATGAACCGGGGCAGCTGGTGTAAATCCTTTCTGAAATAAAAAAGATACATACAGCTGTATCAGCTATTTTTTTGGAAAAAATCGTTACTTAAAATTGTTTTATTTTTGGATGTGAATTGAAGTTTTTCTGTCACTGTCATTAACTCACTAAGGACTCTGAAAGCCATTTGTAATGACCAAAACTTCTAACTGATAGATGCTACAATGCAGATCCAAGTATAATTCTGCAAAATAATTTTTTTAAGGAGACCAGCTATAGCCAAATGTTAAAATTACTCTATTTCCCAAACATTTGAGATTAGTTCTTAGCTATATCTCATTCAGATTTTTATTTGTAACTTGAATGGAAGAGTCAGATATGTTTACCAAACATTCAAGTAAAAGAAAGCAGAGAGAAGTTGCTTTAACATTTTACAGGACAAAATAGGATATAGAAAGTTCTCAACAGGCTGGAGCAAGAAATGGCTCTAGCTGTGATTTAATATAGCTGGACATAAAAATACATAAAGAACTTATAAAATACCAAAAAAAACCCAATAATCTGATTAAAATGGGCAGAGATCCCGAACAGATATTTTTCCAAAGACATCCAGATGGCCAACAGCCACATGGAATGATGCCCCACATTCCTCATCATCAGGGAAATGCAAATCACAACCACAATGAGGTTCCACCTCACAACTGTCAGAATGGCTAGAATCAAAAAGATAAGATACACATGTTGGTGAGGATGTGGAGAAAAGGAACCCTCGTGCACCTGGTGGGAATGTAAACTGATGCAGCCACTGTGGAAAACAGTACGGGGGCTCTTCAAAAACTTAAAAATAGAACGACCCTACGATCCGGTACAGGGTATTTACCCAAAGCAAACAAAAACGCTAAATTGAAAAGATCTATGCACTTCTATGTTTACTGCAGCATTATTTAAAATAGCCGGACAGGGAAAGAACCTAAGTGTTCACCAACAGAAGAAGATACGGTATTCTCTCTCTCTCTCTCTCTCTCTCTCTCTCACACACACACACACACACACACGCACGCACACAATGAATATTACTCAGCCATTAAAAAAATGAGTCTTGGGGCGCCTGCATGGCTCAATCCGTTAAGCATTTGCCTTGGCCTCCTCACGTCATGATCCTGGGGTCCTGGGATCAGGGCCCTGAGTCGGGCTCCCTGCTCAGTGGAAGTCTGCTTCTCCCTCTCCCATTCTCCCTGCTTGTGTGCTCTCTCTCTAATAAATACATAAAGTCTTTCAAAAAAAAGAGATCTTGCCATTGCAACAACATGGATGGACCTAGAGGGTATTATGCTAAGTGAAATCAGAGAAAGACAATAACATCTGGTTTCACTTACACATAGAATCTAAAAAACAAAACAAAAAAGCAAGCAAAACACAGGAACAGACTCATAATTACAGAGAACTGATGGCTGCCAGAGGGGTGGGGGTGGGAGGACAGGCAAAACGGGGGAAGGGGAGTGGGGATACAGGCCTGCAGCTATGAGTGAGTGCATCATGGGGAAGAAGGGGACAGCCCAGGGAATATGGTCAACGGTGCCATGGTTTCCTTGTCTGGTGACAGACAGCAGGCACACCTGTGAGGTAGCAAACATACAGAGCTGTCACATCACCATGCTGTGCACCTGAAACTCACGTAATGCTGCGTGTCAACTACACTTCAATAAAAAAAATTAAAACTGTTAAAAAGATGTACACATATAGAGCTGGATATATGATAGTGCTATGCCAATGTCTAAACAATCCTAGGAGGTGTCCTGTGGTCTAATAAAAACGACAAACCTGGGGCGCCTGGGTGGCTCAGTGGGTTAAGCCTCTGCCTTAGGCTCAGGTCATGACCTCAGGGTCCTGGGATTGAGCCCTGAATCGGGCTATCTGCTCAGCAAGGAGCCTGCTTCCCCCTCTCTTTCTGCCTTTCTCTCTGCCTGCTTGTGATCTCTCTCTCTCTCTGTTAAATGAATAAATAAAATACTAAAAACAACAACAAAAAAACGACAAACCTAAATCTTGGTCGGCATTAAGGTCATTTTAAGCTGAAATGTGACCATGCTCCAAGAAGCAAGAAGTACCTGACGTACTTTTTAACAGCTAGTGACAAGTCCATTATTCTGTGCTGCCCAGCTCTCACCCAAAGTCCTGCACAGTTCTGGGGAGCCACCGTGGAGAAGGCCCCGCCCCCTGAAGATCATCCCAGAAAGAAGAGGCTCTCAAGCTACAGGGTGGCAGGCTGTTGCGAGGCCACGACCAGCTTGTGTCAGCTAAGAATGTTTTTTACAGAGGCACCTGGGTGGCTCAGTCTTTAAGCATCTGCCTTCAGCTCAGGTCATGATCCCGGGATCAAGTCCCGCATTGGGCTCCCTGGTCCTCAGGAAGCCTGTTCTTCCCCTCCCTCTCCCCGTGCTCGTGTTCCCTCTCTCGCTATGTCTCTCTCTGTGTCCAAAAAATAAAATCCTTAAAAGAAAGAATTTTTTTTTACATTTTTAAGGGGTTGCAAAAAATAAAAAGAGGGACAGAAGGGAGAGGGATGGAAGAAGGAAGGGAAAATTATGCAACAGAGACCTTAAAAACCTAAAATATTACCTGGCCCGTCAAAAAAAAGTTTCCAACTTAGGCTCTAAAACAATCAAAGAAGGGACAAGGAGAAACCAGGTGCCTATGTTCCCATGGCCGCAAAAAGTCTGCAGGTCTGTATCTACACTGCAGGGTCCCAAGAGGTAGAACTAGAAAGTCACAGGTGCTAGCTTTAGGGGGCAGATTTTAGCTTACCCCAGAGAAAAGAGTTCTCCCCCAAGACAGCCAGGTGAAGCCATACTGGATGGCGAGAGAAGGCAGCCAGTCTCCTCCTCTGTGTCAGAGTTCCAGAGAAGAAGACGTCCCCTCACGGGACATGCACTGTGTCGGAGGTCTGCCACCGGGACCATTTTGTCTCTCAGGGGTCTTAGTGCAATGTCCAGAGATGCTGTCACAACTGAACTCCTGGCATCTGGCAGGCAAAAGCCACAGGTGCTGCTATGGACAGATCGCCATGCACAGGACAGCCCCAACCTCCACTGTGAAGAATTACCAAACCCAGCACATCTCTAGTTCCCAGGCTGGGAAACTGTGGACTGGACAAATCGCTTCTGCATGTCTCCTCCAAGCCTAACAGCCAACCTTTAATTAACTTTTAAAGCCTATGAATCTCTAGAAACCTAAGAGATGAAAAAGAGAAAAAAACTCCAAAAATACATATGATATTTGACAGGGTAAAAAACAAGTATTTTGATTTACACAGGTTCTAGTCAGAGATGTCAGAGGTTAAGAATAAAATTCTAAATTCTTAGTGCGCACAGCTTTCCTCAACTCACGAAAGGAACGTGAGTCCCAATTCCACAGTAAAGATCAGCAAAATTTAAGCATTTATCAGACGAGACCTCTGAGCTAAAAACTGGGGCAATTTAATGTTTTCGAAAATATCTGATGTTAGGACTAAATCAAAAGGACAGCCTTGGAAGCCAGCTCTTTATTAAGCAAGTACCATTTTAAGAAATTCTTCTTTCTTGGGCACCTGGGTGGCTCAGTTGGTTGAGTGACTGCCTTCAGCTTGGGTCATGATCCCTGAATCCAGGGATGGAGCCCCACATCAGGCTCTTCTCAGCAGGGAGTCTCCTTCTCCCTCTGACCTTCCCTCCCCTCCTGCTCTCTCTCAAATAAACAAAATCTTAAAAAAAAAAAAAAAAAAAGAAAAGAAATTCTTGCTTTCTCTCCATGACCATTTTAGCTCCATCTATGCTGATGGTCCTTTAAAGATGAGCTTCCTTTCTCTTCAAATACCCTCGATCATTAAGCATCATTAAAAAAAAAGAAGCATTTCAACTCGGCTCTCATTAATGCAACCATTTTCCTCCTGTATGAAGGAATTTCACTGTAAAGTATTTAGGATCTGAAATCCAAGAAAACATTTAGGAATAAATATACACCATTTATGATCAATTAGCTCTAAGCTCAAAACCAGAAAATGTTTACTTTTAAAAACACAGGGATCAAAACTGCATATTATATTCTCCTGACCTTATAATTCCCAACCATAAAGCCCTGGCTTTATTACTCAGCCTGTCTGTTTCTCTGTGAAATGACGACAAAATAAAACTTGCCTTGCAAGGACAACAAAACAAAAAAACCATATATTCTTAAAAACTTGCTATATACACGACACAAGAAAATCAACCTGCAGCTTTTATCATATATTAGGCTAGTCTTGATATCCAAAAAGATAGTGTTAAACCACCAACCACTGTGATAAGAATTGACAACCGAAGCATCAGGGTATTACGGAGGTCGATTTTTTAAAACTTAAAGTGCTAATAACAGGGTCAGAAAATGATCACTGGTTGTCAAAGGCCTAACTGCTTACAGTGTGCAGGGAGCGTCTCCTTTTTCTAATCCACCTTCAGGATAACTTGCAGCGGTTTAATGCGTGGCTCTGGTATCAGACTGCCCGGGTCCACAGCCAAGGCCTTACCACTTACTGTAGGACCTTGGGCCCAGAAGCTTACCTCCCCATGACTCAAGCTCTAGGGCTGCTGTGAAAATTAAATGAGCTCCCACACAGAAAGCTTTAGGATGACGCCTAGCCACACAGCAAGCACTCAGGGACACACAACAACCACAACGTACCACAATGACCAGTTTCATCCCTGTAAAACGAAGTTGGTTCATTAAGTTGGTCACTAACGACGAGCCTCACGCTCCCTATGGAAGGATGGGCCAGAGCAGCTGCGTCCAGCAGAAAATAATGCAAGCCACAGAATTTACATTTTCTGGTAGCCACGTTTTAAAAATGTAAAAACAGATAAAGTTATTTTTAATAATATTTTACTTAACCCGACATAGCCAAAACACTACTCTGGGAACACGGCATTCCTTTATTTCCACACGGGCGTCTACCTACTCAGCACGCCCAGCTCACGCACGTCCCCATTTAGCCAAGCCACAGTTTTCCAGTGCGGAAGGATGGCCACATGGCTCGGGCTACCGTTCTGGGCAGCACAACACAAGAATCTGTTAAGCTTCTCATAACCACCAGCCTTCAGTCACACAGTCCTACCGCCCTTCCTACCTCCTTTTTCTGATTCGCCTTGGTTCCTCAAGATCCAACTTACTAGAGAAGCTGTAAGCAAGACCTAGCCCGACGCCTCCCACCCCTAACCACCTGCGATCCTCAAGAGAAAGTGAATGCATTCCGTGGGCACAGCAGATACACTTCTGAAGCGAAGTTTATGACAGGAGCCCTAGGGGAGTTCATCTCTCTGTACTAGAAGCATGTGCAAATGTAATGTCATCTGTAGTAACAGAAGACAAAGTAACTAAATGTCCATCAACAGGGAACTGGTTAAACAAATGGTCGCTCTGTGTATCAGAATGTTTTCTAAAATAGAAGAAAAGTAAAAATTAGAATGTTTTATTTATACCAATAAAGAAAAATCAGGAAGATATTTTTAAATTGGAAAAAAAGCAGCTATTATGCGTATAGACATTGTATGTGTGTGTGTGGAGGGGTGCGGAGGGAGGGCGGTATACAGTTTGGTTTCGCTGTTAATGCATGCCAGGTCTCAAGTGATCAGTTAACAGTGGGTGTTTACAGGAAAGAAACCAGGATGACCACAACAGGAGTCCACAAACTTTTTCTTAAAGGGCCAAATGTTTAATCTCACAGGCCACAAAGTCTGTGGTAACTATGCAACCCCAGATGTTGGAGCTGGAGAACAGCCACAGAGAAGACTTTAATGAACGGGCATGGCTCTGCTCCAGTAAAAAACTTTCTTTACGGGGCACCTGGGTGGCTCAGTGGGTTAAGCCTCTGCCCTTGGCTCAGGTCATGATCTCAGGGTCCTGGGATCGAGCCCCAAATCGGGCTCTCTCCTCAGTGGGGAGCCTGCTTCCCTCTCTCTCTCCGCCTGCCTCTCTGCCTACTTGTGATCTCTCTGTCAAATAAATAAAAAAATAAAATCTTAAAAAAAACAAACAAACCTAGGAGCCAGTGGTAAAATGCAGTCTGCTGACTCCTCAAACTAGAATACAAGAGGAGGAGGGGGACACATATTGTTTCACTCTATGTTCTTTGTACTTGCGGGGTTTTTTGGGTTTTTTGGTGTTTTCCATACACATGACTGCAGACACCTGTTGTGTACCACTTCAAAAATCTCTCAACCCAATCTCTGGCTCTGCTTATGGAGAACCAATTCTTCAAAGGCTATTCATGGGTTTCAGGCAGGTTCAACCAGAAATTAGGGGCTCTGCACTCCTTCACTGCCCGGCAGTCTGGAGGAGCTACACCTGTGGGGCAACCACTGACCAACGCGGGAAGTGGGCTCTCATTTTGTCAGCCTCCCTGAAGCCTCAGCAGGATTCGGGACCAGCCACTCCAACTTCAAAATGCACCGGGGCACATGCCCTTACCTTACTGCCAGGACTGACAACTGGAAAGATTACAGGCATGTTCTGAGAACAGGGAGTAAACCCATCAGATGCATGGCTGGGGTAAGACGAGAAACATGATAAACTGAGCCCAGACTGAAACTCCTGTTTGTTCTGACCAGCAAGAAGCCCTTAAAAGTCTGAGTAGAAGCCACAAATGCGATCAAGGCACTGTGGCTAATAGATCAGGGCAGAAAGCAGAGAAGGCTGGCAGCCACTGGACCAGTGAATGAGGCGATCAGCCGCGTAAGACCAATGTTGAAGACACTTCAGAGAAAGGACAATTCTGCACATGATGGAAAGGGAAAACATCAAAAGAACTTTAAAAAGTGGTGGCAATGTGGTCAGAGGTGGGGAATGGATCAAAGATGATGGTAAGGTTTTCTGCTGGGTGTACTGGGAGGAATATTTATATTCCTACAAAGTGTGTGGGCAAGTGGGAAAAAAAATAAGGTTTCGTTTCAGATACGTTCACTGGGAGGCAGTAAAACACATTTCAAATGAAGGCCTCCAAGAGGCCACCAGAACTGGGACACCTGAGCTGAGTCCAGCCCAGTCTCGAGGTGCGCGTCTGTTTGCTGGCAGCCTACGCTGATCCCCTAGAGCTCTGCGAGTACATGGGATTTCCAAGAGAAAGGGAGATAGATTAAGTTGAAAAAATGAGCCTTAGAGAAAGTCTTTACCTGGGGGAGGGGGCAGAGGGGGGGAAAAAAACAGCAACAACAACACAACTGTCTTAATCAGAGGGCCAGGCAGGAGAGCACCACAGATGGTCAAGTTAGGGGCAGGCACCATTCGCTCAGCTACTAACTAGATGTAGTATTTTAATATATGCCGTTTAACCAGCTTCTCAAAAACCTGAGCCCTGTTATCTCAACATAACGTAAGAGGAGAGACTGAAACTTACTAAGACTCAAGGACATCCGGCCAAGATGGGGTAAAGGCTCTTAAAGAGGAGGGTGAACAGTGTGAAATGAGAGCTGAAAAGGACCCCAGGATGTAGCAAGGAGGTAGGTTTAGGTACCCTTCAAAACCGAATTTCAATGAAAAGACAAGGACTGAAGCCAAATAAGGAAGACTAGAGTGAGGCAAAAGAGCAGTTAATTCCCTAATCCCCAGTGAGAAATATGGTCGAGGGGCGCCTGGGTGGCTCAGTGGGTTAAGCATGTGCCTTTGGTTCAGGTCATGATCCCACGGTCCTGGGATCGAGCGCCGCATCAGGCTCCCTGCTCAGTGGGGAGCCTGCTTCTCCCTCTGCCTGCCGCTCTCCCTCTCTCTCTGACAAATAATTAAATAAAACCTTTCCAAAAAATCTGATTTATAAAACTGAAGAATATAAACAAACACAGTCAAGTAGTTAAGTTATTGTCTTTTTCTCCCCTTCTCCAAAAAGGAGAAGCCTGTGGGCTGGTGTCAGCGGACAGAAAGGAGCCAATGAAAGGGAAAGAATAAAGACTCTGAAGAGGGCAAGTAGCAGAGGTCAGAAGAGAACAGGCATAGGGACACGGCGAAGAGGCGCGGAAAGGATGGCAGTCTGGCCCCACACACGGAGAAAGGCAGGAAGTGGAGATGCTCCAGGCGGCTCACAGGCAGGGACTGTAACTCTGGGATCCCACTATCCAGTTACAGTGTTAGACGGGTCAGTGGTGAAACACCAGTGTCTGCCTTTGTTCAGATACCACCATTTCAGTATTTCAGTTTGGGGGTCAGATGCAAATGATTTACATCTTGAGATGCAGAAAAAAAAATAGCTGAATAAAACTCATACTCAATTAAAATTAATTCCAAACTGAAAAATGGAGCAGGGGTCGGGGGGGGGGGGCGCTAAGTTCTCCCTTTAGAAAGTATTCCTTCTCTTGATCTTCAAGAGAAGAATGAAAATGCCGACAAGGCAAACAATAGCTCCTACTTGAGTTCTAGAGTTCGGATGTGCACACCGCGGCAGTGACTGAACGAAAGCGGCCTGGGAACCCCAGGGGCACCTCCACACGGCCGCCCATGCCTGTGAAACAAGGACTGGTCTCCCTGCAAGAAGACAGCAAGAAAGCCAATCAACAAAGGTCATCATATCAGAGGTGAAATCTGGCGATAAAGGGGTCTAGAGGAAAATGTTTAGAACTGGCTGAGAACGGTCTCCTCACTGTTACTTTACCATATCAAGTCAGAAATGCCTTTCCCACAAGATGGAAAATGTGCACAAAAATACATGTGCAACTTAAATAAGACACCATGGAAAAACCTGGTTTTAAAAGACTGTACGGGTCTTTAAAAGACTGGGTGGCGCAGTTAGTGAAGCATCAAGACTCTTGATTTCAGCTCAGGTGGTGACCGCAGGGTCCTGAGATGTAGCCCTGTATCCTGTGACCCGGGCTCCAGGTTGGGCAGGGAGTCGGCTTGAGATGCTCCCTCTCCCTCTGCCTCTTCCCCTGCTCGTATAAGCTCTCTCCCTAAATAAAAAGTTTTCAATAAATAAGCAAATAAAAAATAAGAGATTGTATTTAAAGATAAAATTGTATTTTATTATAAATCTCACTAGAATGTCTTTTTATCTGTGAATGGTTAGGTCTGTTGTTTTTTATTTTTTTTGTTACTTGTTAATTCATATTAGAATACTATGTATTTAATAGATTTTTGTAAATGCATTTTAATGAGTTAAACTTTATTTTTGTTAGTTTTGTAACGTATTTATAAATTGAGATTTGAAATGTATTAAATGTATTTAGCTTCACTGATTTTTTAATTGCTTTGACAGTAGAATACCACCAAACAAATTCTGTAACATAATGATCACTTCATTCTGACAGAGCAATCATGAGTAAGACAAGAGTCACCTGACAGCCTCTATCTTTGCTATAAAGAGGTTAGAACTGAGCGGTTGGGGTTGGGCGGAATGGAGCATGAGTGCAATCGCATGAAAATGGAAAAATGTGTATAAAATTATCGCACAGGTAGTGATCCAAAAGGGCACGTGCGCCTGAATGTTTATAGCAGCAATGTCCACAATAGCCAAACTACGGAAAGAACCTAGATGTCCATCAACAGATGAATGGATAAGAAGATGTGGTATATATACACAATGGAATACTATGCAGCCATCAAAAGAAATGAAATCTTGCCATTTGCAATGACATGGATGGAACTAGCGGGTATTATGCTGAGCAAATTAAGTCAATCAGAGAAAGATAAACATCATATGATCTCTCTGATATGAGGAATTTGAGAGGCAAGGTGGGGAGTTGTGGGGGGTAGGGAAGGAAATAATGAAACAAGATGGGATCGGGAGGGAGACAAACCATAAGATACTCTTAATCTCACAAAACAAACAGGGTTGCTGGGCGGTGGGGAGTGGGGAGAGGGTGGCTGGGTTATGGACATTGGGAGGGTATGTGCTTTGAAGTGTGTAAGCCTGATGATTCACATACCTGTACCCCTGGGGCAAATAATACATTATATGTCAATACAAAAATTAAATACATAAAAAAATAAAATATTGCACAGAAGGCCTTCTCACAGTTCAAAGATAATAAATAGAAGAAATGCCAAGAAACAGTAAAGCAGAAATACAGTAACAAGAATTTGCACTGGGTGAGGTAATAGGCTTTTGTGGCTTTATCAACTGTGCTATGCAACCAGAGCGGTTCTGTGGACGTCCAGAATACGCAGCTAATTGTAAACTGCTTTATAAAATCTGTCTGATCTCCCTCAACTAAATGGACCTAAGGCTTCTTGGATTACATGCTCTGCCCAGGGAAAGAAAAAGAAAAAAAAACAAAAACAAAAACAAAACAAAACAAAAAAAACTAAGTAAATCACTAGAAGCATAAACTGCATAAATGAAAGGATCCAAGTGACCAACAACTACTCTTCCCATGGGTTTGTAAACTGGGGTTTATTTGTAACTGTCAGTAGAGAGTGAAGCCCCAACTTTTTTAGCTGATTATAGGGGGAAAAAAAAAAAACAATGTCGAAAGCCCTGTCAGAAGTTGTTATCTTGCTTCAAAGTATCCTGAGGTATAACATTTTCATAATACATCCTACATGTGAATGTCTACCAGTGAAGGAGAGATTCTCCCCCCTCCATTTTCAGAAGTCCACTCTCACACAGCGGCATGAAAAAAAGTAAATTTAAATAACCTACCCTTTTAAAAGCTACTGGATGTAGCTGCAAAGCAAACTGGTTGAAACTTCCAGATACCCAGCAACAATCAGCCCTTGCTTATATAGTTATTAAATTGAACTCTGACCATATCTTACTTATAACAGGACAAAAAAAAACAAAGGATCGTTAAATTACATAGTTTAGAAAACATGTTTTAAAAACATGTTTAACTAAAACATGTTTTAGTTTAGAAAGAAAAATCTCTTCCAAAATGCTATAGCACCCTAGAGAAAAAACCTGAGCCTTATCAAAACCTTAGATGAAAACATGACTAAAACAAGATAATCAGATTCTACCACAATATAGAACAATTTAGAATAAATTCCTATCTTTGGGCACCTGGGTGGCTCAGCCGTTTAAGCATCTCCCTTCTGCTCAGGTCATGATCCCTGGCATGCGCCCAGAGTAGGGCTCCTTGCCCAGCAGGGAGCCTGCCACTCCCTCTGCTTGTGCTCTCTGACACATAAATAAATAAAATCTTAAAAAAAAAAAAAAAAATCCTATCTTAAAAGAACCACCAAGAACACAGCTGACCCTTGAACAATGCGGGATTAGAGGTGCTGAGCCACCCCCCAACACACAGTGGAAAATCTGCATATAACTTTGGGCCCCCCCAAAACTTAACTACTAACAGCCTACTGCTGACAGAAAGGCTTATCGATAACGTACACTGATCTCAATTAGCACATATTTTGTATGTTACATGCATTTTACACTGTGTTCTTGTAATAAAGTAAGCTAGAGAAAAGAAAATGTTACAATCGTAAGGAAGAGAAAAAACATTTACAATACTGTATTGAAAAAAAACCCACGTATTAGTGGACCTATCCACTTCAAACCCATTGTTCAAGGGTCCACTGTGTGTCAAAATATTTAAGACAAAAATCGTATTATATTGTGCCTGTCCCTTCCCTCCCATCTCCAGTTTTAAAGACAAGGATCCTTAAGTCCACGTAAATACAGTCACGGCACACTGCTGTCTTTATTTTACAAGGCTAGACTTCTCCTTGCTGCCTAAAAAGGTATTATTAATAGCCACACCTACCACTATTTATATCTCAAAAATCACTATGTGACTAAAACTATGATGAAAGGCCTGGAATGTTACATTCAAAATCTCTCTCACTCACAAAGTTACTTAACCAAAAGTAGTCTAGTTTGAAAATAATGAGTTAATGACAGATAATGAGCTTAAATGACACAAACCTAAAGGATAAACACTAAGAATACATTTGATGAATCAGCATTTTAAGTTCCATTTCATAAGTGGAAATGGCTAGCCGGGTCAGCTGAGCCCAGGAGTGACAGGCAAGAGAGAAATCCTTTTTTTTTTTTTGAAGATTTATTTATTGGACAGACAAGTAGGCAGAGAGGCAGGCAGAGAGAGAGGAGGAAGCAGGCTCCCCACCAAGGAAAGAGCCGGATGTGGGGCTTGGCGCTCGATCCCAGGACCCTGGGATCATGACCTGAGCCGAAGGCAGAGGCTTTAACCCTCTGAGCCACCCAGGCGCCCCGAGAAATCACTTTTAACTAGAAGTTTTAGGGACGTCTTCAACGAGTAGGTATCTGCTGGTTCTGGAGAGGTGGGGACGGTTCTGACAGCCCGCCCCAAGCTCAGGAGGCCTTTTTAGGGAGGCTCCCTGCTGGGGAGACGGGCCACAGAGTACATGGCACATGTCCAGGCTGAGTGGTTTGAGTACTGCCTATGAGCAAGGGAGTGGTGTCCAAAAAGCCTGGAGGCTGACTGGGGCCAAATCAGGAAGAAATCTTAACATCTGGCAGAAGAGGATGGACTGAAGTCAGTATGCGGGGGCAACTCACTGAGGGTTTCTGAGCAGTAGGAGAGAACTCCATTTCAGAAAGATGCGTTAGGCGGTGTCTGGCTAAATGCAGCCTGCCTGGGCGGAGGGGGAGAGGCGGAACTGCAAACCTCCCCCACGAGAAGAGATCCCAGAGGCCTCAATTCAGGAGTCCTAACTGGAAATGGGGAGAAAGCTTTCTGGCTACAGGGAAGGCATTTAAAAATGCCGCCGAGGGTCTGCTTACAAGCGACTCAGTGATTCTAGTAACGTAAATTAAGACGTTAATTAAGACCAAAGGACCGGGTTCTGGTATGCTCAGAAATTTAGTTTTGCCATCCCACACCGCCGCAGCACTCTGACTGGTTATTCCTCTGCATTCCCGAGGGCTACTTGCTGCAAGCCAGAGCACGTTTTTTAAAAAGTGAGAGTCACGCTTCATAATCCACATACACTGGGCAAAACACACAGGTCGTGCAAAGCTGAATCCGGGGAAGCGGTCTGGGACAAGCGGTTTCAACACCGAAACGTCCGATGCTGTTATCCTCAGGGAACACGAAAAGCTTCCCACCGTCCTCGGTCAAAAACTTCCTACCCGGGACGGGTATCTGCCGCTCTTGAGGACACGGCGGGTCATCCAGAAGCCCATCCCTCGGCAGCAGCATCCCGGCGTCCCCGGGCGGGAAGCTTCCCGCGGACGCCGGGCTGGGCGCTCCCTTCCCCTCCCCCATAAAAAGCCGGGCGAGGCCCGGCCCGACCCGGGAACAAGCGCCCTCCACCGTCTCGACCCGCAAGGAGCGGCGGCGGGCTCCCCTCCCCCTCGCCGGCCGCCGAGGCCGAGCACGGCGCTGCCCGCGGCCGCGAGCCTGGTACCCTGCGCACCGGCTCCGCAGCCGGCCCGGCCCGTCCTGCTCACCTCGAACCGGGCTGGCTCGGGGCCCTGCACGGCCGCGGACTGCGACTTCAGCTGCTGGGCAGGCGCCGGCAGTTCCTTGTTCCGGTGGCTAAGGTCTTCGTCGGGGACGGAGCGGACGCCGGTCGGGGCCCACGGCAGCGCGAAGAGCAGGAGCAGAAGCAGCTGGGGCGCCGATGCGCGGCCACTCCCCCGGGCCGCCGCCGCCATCCCGCCGGCCCAGACGGCCACGCACGGGCGCCGCAGGAGGAAGTGCCGGCGACGGGAAACGTCGACCCCAAGCCGCCCCCGCCGTGCGTCCCTCACGCCTCGCCGCCGCCGCCGCTCAGTGAGAAACCGACACCATGCGGGAAGTGGCAAGGACGCGCGAGAAGCTTAGAGCAGGCCGGCGTCCGCAGCGACCGCCTCGGCCCTCCCCCTCTCCCGCGGCGGCCACAGGACTCAGCCAACTGTCTCGCTGCGGCCCAGCCCAATTCCTCGGGGCCCCGCCCCTGCCCGTGACAGCCTCCCATTGGCCCGGCGTCCTCCTCGGCGTCGTGACGTCCGCGGGCAGGTTGAGGTGCGGCTCGCGCCCTCCTCCCATTGGACCCAGCGCCCCTGGGAGGTGCCGGGCCGCGTGACGTTCCTCTCTTCGCATCCCTCTCGCGCTCCACGCGTATCCTTCCTCCCAGGTGTCTGCCCGGCGACCCGGCACCGCCCGGCCGGTTGCTTCTGCTCCCGCCCGAGTTTTCTGCCCTAATATCCGGGCCGGCCCACGCTTCCTTTAGCCTGTCCTAGGTGTTGAATTAGTTGGAGCGCTGTGGTTACGTGGCGCTCGCTGTGGGGACCGCCACACCTAGCCCGGTGCCGCACTCTCTATTCTCGGTGCCGCCTTGAACGTGCGGCCATCTATTGAGGGCAGTGTTGGAGAGTCAAATGCGATTTAAGACAAATCTCTGAAATGGGACTTAGGAAATAAGAGGCGAAAATCCTCAAGACTTGTTTTAGATATTTGTTTGCCTGTAATTATCCCCAGACCACAAACATTTAAAGCCTATTTTAGATTTTTTTAAATTCCGCACCTATCTTAGACTGGTCTCCTAACATGTTTGGCTTTTGAAATTAGGTGTTTGGGTGGCTCAGTGTCAGCAACCAACTCCTGATTGTGTCTCAGGTCATGATCTTGGGGGCCTGCGATCCCAGCCCCAAGCTTGGTGGCGCTCCAAGCTGCTTAAGATTCTCTCCTTCTTTCTTTGCCCCTGTCCTACCCTCTCAACCTGCCCTCCCTCTCTATAAATAACAACAACAACAAAAAGATATTGAGTGTCTAGGATTTTTGGCAGACAAGAGTAGAAAACAGGAAAAGACAGTTGTTGGTTGGGCTTGAAAGTGTTTGTACATCTTATACAAAAAAAGTTGAGCTATTTAGTTATCAGAAATTTGACTAAGAGTGCTGTGCCAAGCAATAGTCTAAATACTTAACATAAATACACATACATTAAACCTGTACTTTGTAAAGAGCCATGGAAGTTACCTATTAAATACTAGAACAAGAAATGAATCCACAAAAACATGGCAAAGTGGGCAAACTTACTTTGAGTTCATCCAAGATACCACCTTAGGTAGTCAGGCAGTAAAGCTTCTGTGCGTGCTGTTCTGTGATTAACTTCCTCTGTTCTACCACTGTAAACTCCTACTCATTCTCCGAAAACCTGTTCAGGCCCGACCTCTAAGAAGTCTTCCTCCAACACCCCCCCTTACAGAATTCGTTACCCCTGGCATCATGCTGCTGTAGCTCATACACGCTTCTCTTGGTGTGTTAGTAACCAGGGTGCCTCCTACACAGTGTGGGGTACAGATGTTGTGCCTTTCAATTCATCCCTAAAGTGCAAATGCTCAAGCCCTCACAGACCAGTCATAGATATCCCAGAAGTCCAACTGTCCTACTCCCAATGCCCTCTCCTTTATGCATACAGGATTTTCTTTTTCTTTTTTTTTTTTTAAGATTTTATTTATTTATTTGACAGAGATCACAAGTAGGCAGAGAGGCAGGCAGAGAGGGAGAGAGGAGGAAGCAGGCTCCTTGCTGAGCAGAGAGCCTGATGCTGGGCTTGATCCCAGGACCTTGAGATCATGACCTGAGCTGAAGGCAGAGGCTTTAACCCACTGAGCCACCCAGGCACCCCGGTCTTCTTCCTTTTTTTAAAAGATTGTATTTATTTCTTTGTCAGAGGGAAAAAATACAAGCAGGCAGAGCAGTAGACAGAGGGAGAGGGAGAAGCAGAAGCAGGCTTCCCACGTAGCAGGGAGTCGGATGTGGGGCTCAATCCCAGGACCCTGGGATTATGATCTGAGCAGAAGGCAGCTGCTTAATCGACTGAGCCACTCAGGAGCTAGCATGCCTACAGCATTTTCTGTGCTTCAGAGGTACCTGAAAGTGAGTCTAAGACAAAAGGGTAAATGTGGCAAAACTGGCCATGTGTCCCTGATTCCTGGAAGGCACTTGGCTTATTTTCTGGGGTGGGCCACCCACACTCCAGAACTCTCTAACAGGAAGCGCGCCTGGCCCAATTCCCAGTGAGCTGAGGCAATGAGGATAAATGGATGACAGCTGCAAGGAGCCTAGGCATAGCGCTGCATGTGGGGTGGCTCAGGGGTGAGGCAGCAAAGCTGTTTACAGAAGTAAAGCAAAGTAAACAGGCAACGCCTTGTCACCAAAGGGAACCTTCCCAGTAGGGTCTGTGCTGTGTCAGAATCTGAGCCCGTGCAGCCTGTCCCAGTCTCACCTTGATCCCATGGACTTTAGGCTTTGCCAGCTTAGGCCCCAGGTGTCAGATTTCAAAGTAATGAACTCTTTTGCCTGATCTGGGGGACTAATCAGAACCCTGGCTCCCCCACTCTGAGGATTTTCCTCATCGTTCTAATAACCTCACCACTGACTACCTCCCTTAAAAAAAAGTCTAAAAACATAGATTTCCTGATACATTTCGTGGCAAACCACTGAGCTACTTACTTGACCCCCTATCCGGGAAGGATGTGAGAGACTTGACAATTTCACGATGGTTTTTTTGGTTTGGTTTGGTTTTTGTCCAGCCTATATGGATGGAGTCTCACGACAGTCTCACTGACAGGCATCCTTCTGGTGAAGAAACCCTACCATATGCGTGTAACGCTGTCTTTTAATGCTTTTTGATTCCTACCTCCTTACTGAGTCTTGAGCTTTTAGATGGTAAGATCGTGTCTTCTATATTCCCTAGCACCTAGCAGATTTCCCAACATGAGAATACTGGTAGCCATCATTACAGTAATAATAGTAGTAATAAGTCACTATTGAGTGCTTATTCTGGCCCAGGCAGTGCACTGAATATGTCACATGAATGACCTTACAAGGTAGGTACCAGTATCCTCATTTTTACAAGTGAGAAATCTGAGACTTAGGTCAAGAAACTTTCCCCAAATTAACAGCTAATAAGTGGCAGAATTGTACTAGATGCCTCTTTGTTGAATTTAACTGTGCCCTACTTACTGATCGAAATATATAAAACCAGCCCAATTAATGGAGAACATTTCCATTATCCATTAGAGGAAAATGCCTCTCCCCACTCCAAGTTCCCATGGGGAGGACTGTTTCCTGGCTCTTCAGAAATGTAACCATTTTACCACTGATGTTATAAAGTAAATTTGGCCAGAGTAAGCTAGAATACTGGACTTAGCTCTACTACCTTTTTTCCTCTCAGGAGGTACAGCCCACAGGGTGAATTAATCTCTCTGAGCCCAGAACTGCCGGAATTCTGGAATTCAGTATTAGCCCAGCACACCTGGCTACCAGACCTGAAGTCCCTCCTTCCAACCTAACCACCTATCTCACTCTTAGTTTCCCCTCCTCAACTTTTCAGAAGTAATGAAGAGGCAAGCTATTTCCTGGGCTCCCTTAGAGAGCTTTTCTGCACTCCCAAATCACCAAGGGGTGGATGAAAGCTTTTTACTTTAAACAGTCCAGAGAGTAAAGGCTGGTAAGAGAAGCCAGAATAGGGAGTAATAAGAAAGAAGCAGAAACCAGAAACTTCATGCTAAGAGTCAGCTGTGCAGATCACTCAAAATTAAAGAGAAGACGCTTGGCAAATTGATGCGTAGGTAAATGACAAATAGCAATTTCCAACTTGCTTGACCTCCTCGACTCCTGACGCACTTCCAGTATGTGAAACGAAGCATAATGCTACCCACGGGCACTCCAAACCCCTCCGATAACAGGGATCTGGGCCTTGTAGGGGACCTTTGCTGGCCCAGAGGAAAGAGGGATGCCCTTCTAGGCCCATTCTCAGACTTTTCCGAGATTTCTGCAAACAGGCTGACAATTCAGGGAGACTGCCGACGACCCACTTCACTTCCACGTCTCGAACGATCTGCTTGCACCTGGGTGTTTCATGGGCATTTCAAACAAAGTACGAGCAAAACAGGTCTTTTGATGTCCCCCTAGAAACCTGTTCCTTTCCTAGTCTTCCCATCTCAGTAAACCAGCCCCCCCCCCTCCGTTAGAGTCCGCTAATTTCCTCCAGCCCACATCCGATCCATCAGCAAGTTCTCTTGTCTCTGGCTCTAAAGTAGATCCTGAGTCTGTTCACCTCCTTCTAGCTCCTAGTCCGACGTAACCACCTCGGCCAAAGCGGGTGTTATTTCTCACCCCGACTCTGAAAAGAGACTTCTAAAGTAACAGCCTCCCTGCTTCCATTCTTGCCAATCTGTAATCTAACCAGCAGCCTGGTGTGCTTTCACAATGAAAATAAGTCATTTCATTTCCCTGCTTTACATTATCTAATGGCTTCTATTATCTAATTATCTAATGCCCTTAGAATAAAGTGAAAAGTCCCTCTCTCTGAATTAAAGTTCTGTGTTCTAACCCCTGCCTTCTGTGTGACTTCGTCCCTTGGCTTTCTCTACCTCATGTGCCATGTCCAACCAAGCCTGTTTTCACCTCAAGACCTTTGTCCAGTACTTGTTACTCTCCTTGGCTCATTCTTTCTTCAGATCTTCTGATCATGTAGGGTAAATACCACTTCTTCAAGGGAGACCTTCCTGCTCATCCATCTGAAGTGGGTATACCCCTCCCTCCCCTCCCCCTACTCACTCTGTCTCTCCTCCTCCTCCTCCTCTTCCTCCTCCTCCTTCTTTTTAGCTTTTTCATAGTACTTATCACTATCTGGACTTGTCCTGATTTTCTGATCATTTACTCATTAGATTTATTATCTGTATTCCTCAACCAAAACATAAACTCCATCAGGACAGGAATCCTACCTGTTTTGCTCACTGTATCCCCAAGGTCTAAAATAGTGCCAGGCCACAGAACACTCTGTGATACGAGTGAAACATTAATTTAATGAAATTGTGAGAGTGAAAAGACGAAGACAGATCTAGACATAGACACAGTCTGGCTCAAAAACACAGATTTCTGATCTTGTCATATGTTCATGTTTGAAGGTCAGTCTCACTCCGCACTCAGACATCCACCCAAATGACCTGAGCAGCTCTGAGGCCTCTTCTGTGCCTTCTTTGTCTTTGGCCTAGTTCTGAGCGACAGAGTTCATCCTACTTTCTGCTTACATCCCGGTATCCTCAAGTTCATTCACAGCCAAAGGCAAGAATCAATCTCTAACTCACCAAGAACTCTTCAACCCACAACACTTCTCTTCCCAAATGATGGCCTCCTCCATTTAAGCTGACTGCCACTGAGACTCCAACCTCTATCCCCTCAGCACCTCCCCCCAGATTAGGGAACATCCTCTCAGGTCCAGATCCCTCCATTGTCAAGTTAATGCAAGAAGTTTGGTGATGCTGTCCAGGGTGGAGAGCTGGTTGGAAATCGGGTGGGGGCAATGTTCTTTCACTAAAATAAGGACTGAGTATTAGTAAGGTATTAGGTCAAAATCATGTGGACTAGAGGAATACAAATTTATTTGACTAGATGAAGGTCTTTAAAATGAAAAATAGGTCAGAGCCATGGAATGGAAGTACCTGCTTCCCTGTTTCCCTCCTGCCTTGCCTTGACAGCAGAGCTTGAACCCCATGCCAGTGTCTGTGGACACTGAGACCTGTCCCTCCGTCCACAGGGGGACCTGCGGAACTGCTACTAATGTGGCATCTCAAGGGTGGAGGAGTGCCTCAGTTCCGCCAGAAACATCTTCCTTTGTGGACTCCACCAATTCGAGAACGTTCCTGTGGAAAATGATGCAAAATTTTTATGTAAAATTTCCTGGCTTTTGAATTAGGATTATACTCCACTAAATATAAGAGAAAATCCAAAACAGCATCTAGGGTAAATTAGATTGGAATGTTTTTCTCTTGCAAGAGGCAGTTGAGAACTAATTCAGGAGCTCCACAGTGATGAGGGATCTGGGCTCTTCCCACTTTCTGCTCTATCCTGCCTAGGCTGCGTCTTTACCTCCAGGCCCTAGCAGCTTGTTTCAGGAAGGAGGATGGAGGATTGGCTGGAGAAAGAAGAGGACACAAGTGTCTTTTAAGGAGCTGCCAGAAAGCACATCTGTTTATATCTGGGCAAGAACCTAGCCCCATGGCCACAGTTATTGCAATGGAAGTTGGGAAATAAAACAAATGTGTGTGTGTGTGTGTGTGTGTGTGTGTACATAGAGAGAAATAAATTAATTTTAAAACATTGGCTCAAGTGATTAGGGGCTAGTGAGGCTGAAATGCTTTGGTCAGGCCAGTAGGTGGAAACTTGGCAATATTTTTTTATTATAGTTCTGGGGCAGAATTCCTTCTTCAGGAAACCTCATATTTTTCTCTCAAGGCCTCCAGTTTATTAGATGAAACCCACCTACATCATTGAGGGAAATCTCCTTCACTTAAAATGATCACAGATGTTGGGGTGCCTGGCTGGCTCAGTCGGTGGGCACATGACCCCTGATCTCCAAGGTGTGAGTTCGAGCCCCATATTGGTATGGAGATTACTTAGAAGACATATTCTTTAAAAATGACTGTAGGGGCGCCTGGGTGGCTCAGTTCGCTAAGCGTCTGCCTTCAGCTCAAGTCATGATCCCAGGGTCCTGGGATTGAGTCCCACGTCGGGCTCCTTGCTCAGCAGGGAGTCTGCTTCTCCCTCTCCTCCTCGTGCTCTCTCTCTCTCAAACAAATAAATAAAATTTAAAAAATAAAAAATGATTGTAGATGTTAATCACATCTATAAAATATCTTCACAGACACATCTAGACTAGTGTTTGAACAAATAATTAAGCAACATAGCCTAGCCAAGCTGACACATAAAATTAACTATTACAGTCACTAATTAAAAAAAAAAAAAAAAAACACCTATCTGTGCATTGGGTTTGGCTGGCAGCCTGCCAGTTTGTTATCCTTCCTCCACATGCTGGAGCAGGAAGCTTGGTCCTTTATAGACCTACAGTATGAAAGTACCCGAGCCAGACACCTTCCGTAGAAATGGAACCACACCCATGTGGTAACAAGAAGCCTGCAGGGAACGTCCCAAAGCCCCACCCTTCCTGGGAGACTTTACCGTAACAGACAGCTGGTCGTGTGTGTGTGTGTGTGTGTGTGTGTGTGTACACACACCCCTGTGTTCATGAGATGCTGTATGGTAAACATGATTTCCTCTCTGACCCCTTTCTAACTCATTACATTATTTTTACTATAAAATCCTGGTTTCTGGCACTCAGTAGTCCTTTAGAGAGGCCCAGGAGGGAGAGGTGGGTAGGAAGGTAGGGAGCCCGGGCTAAACAAAAGTCCCATGGCTTTTCGGTCTATAATCGCCGCCACTCTCCCAGGAAGGCCACTCTTGTCCACACACTCCTCAGACAGCTCTTCCTCACTTGTTTTTGTCTTCCAAAGTTAACTTTGATAGAGTCAGCCTTGAAAACAGAGGGATGCAAAAAACTTGTAAGATACATATATGTATATAAAATGTATCTTATAAGATATATCTATATCTCATAAATCTGTTTGTATTACACATGTTTACTTTCTGATTCTTGTATGTATTGCAATGTTCTTCCTGATTTTTAAACACTGATGATACCTTTCACGGTGATTCTGTGCACACACGCACCTTTTCTCAGTCTATTTTAAGAAGACAAGCATTAGAAATGGGGCTAAAATGGGCCCATTAAAAGCACTGACGTACAAATTATACCACTTAAGAATCCATTATGTTATTAAAAGGCAAGAAGAAAGAAGTAAAATTGTTTTGGGTAAATATGCATCTTTTCTATGTTTTGTAATTCTTGCAATAAATGAATTTTATACAACAATCGTTGTACAGAAATTAAAACAATTATAATAAGTGGATCTTTTTTAGCTTTATGGGAAACAAATTTGATTTATCTGGTATAAGTTCTATTCCTTGTTGTTTCATCCTCAAATGTTAGTCATCTCTACTGTGATTTTGTTTCTCAGGCAGAATTACTGGAAGGAGTCATTTCAGAAGAAACCAAGAATAGAAGGAGGACCCCTACTATGGTGACCATTTCTCAGATCTTTGGAAAAAGAGCTTTCTCTAGTTAGAAATCAGAGAATGCTGATAGAAGGGTAGTCAGACAGGCTTACTTTTAATAATGCACCTGAGTTTCACCCTCATTTGAAAGGAAGTTTATCCTTGATAAACTCATTCTTTTAGGCGGCAGAAACCATAATTTTCACGAGTATGCCAACCCATTGGAGGAATTGTCCTAAATTGTTCTTTCGTGACATCTGTTTTGGATCAAATAGAAACAGATTTTTCCTTATGCAAAACTCTGTACTCCAGCTCATACTGTTACATTGTTTTACTCTGAACATAGATTACATGTCTACTAGCTGCTAAGTTTTGTATGGAACACATTAAGAACACGCATTTTCTGGCATTTCGTGATCTTCTCTACACTTTTTAAGCACTTGTAGCTGTGAACTGTCTTCAGGAATGGCTTACGACAAACACCTGTCATGCAGTCACGGGTGGCCACATACTTTGTTGGGCCCAGTGCAAAATGAAAATGTGGGACCTCTTTAAAAAGCAGGGAAAGTGGAGCCTGGGTGGCTCAGTCAGTTAAGCGTCCCACTTTTGATTTTTGGCTCAGGTCATGATCTCAGGGTCATGCAATGAAGCCCTGGGTCGGGCTCTGCGCTGGGCGTGGAGCCTGCTTAAGGTTCTCTCCTCCCTCTGCCTCTCCCTTCCCACTCACTCTCTCTCTCTCTTTAAAAACAACAACAACAACAACAAAAGCAAATACAGGGGGAAAAGTGCACTTAATTGAAGGTACTAATGTGACACATGAATAACTACATGAATTTAAGAATTGCAAAATAATATGTAATAATATGTCATAATTATAACACAATAAATAATAATAGTTCATTAATGTGATATCTTGATTGATTATGGTTTCTTCTGGCTTACTTTGTCTGCAAATTCACCAAGATTTATCCTGTCATTTTATTTTTCATTTTCCATAGATAAGAAATTCATTGCATGCAGTTTCTTTTTCAGTAGTAGCTTTGACTGAAAGCAACATCAGTCACTCTTGGCAAATGCAAGATCTCAAGTAGATCATTTTCATTTTGGAAAAGATCTTTCTGTTGATGCAACTGCTAAGAATGTTTTATTGGCTGTGACAACACTAAGATAATTTTCTAATAAATTATTTTGAAATATACATTTTGGTACTTCGGAAGTGTTGATTCTTGTGGAACCGTTTCTCCCAACAGATTTAATTTCTCAATTAGTTTTATGTAAATCTGAATTTTATTGTAAGTATAAATTTATACAATGGCATCTTAATGTTTCCTCACACACAAGCCAATGTTTCCTGAAACCTGTGGAAGTCATGCAAGTGACTAATGTGGCTTCATGATTTTTTTTTAATAAAAAAAGTTGTATTTACTTAGAAGCATTCAGAATGTCAACAAAACAGCTGCAACTTTTTTTTTTTTTGCAATTACAGAGTGGTATTCAGTTAATAGAACAACAATTATTTTGTAGAAGCTGCATCAGAGACAACTGAAGATGAAAAACTACCATCCCCATATATAACTAATTTGTGCTGTGCACCAACAAGAACCTGCTTTAAGTTTCCATGCCAATTTACAACCCCCATACTGTACCAGGCAAGGTTAGTGGCTATTGAAAATACCACCAGGACAGGGCTATCTAAAGACACATTCGGTAGTGTGTTAACTATACAAAAAAAGACACTGTACAGTTTAAAAACAAATCTTACACAGCCTTACATTTCAATTTTTTTCTTTAAAAGGAGTGAGTTGTGTACAAGGGGGTTAAATGCTTTATAGACAAGAAAAAAAAACTGCGCTAAAACCAACTTATTCATCATCATCATCTTCTTCTTCTTCATCTTCTTCATCTTCCTCCTCCTCATCCTCTTCATCTTCCTCATCCTCCTCCTCTTCCTTCTTTTTCTTGCTCTTTTCAGCCTTGACAACTCCCTTTTTTGCCGCATCAGGCTTTCCTTTAGCTCGGTATGCAGCAATATCCTTTTCACATTTTTCCTTCAGCTTAGCAGCCTTCTTTTCATAAGGCTGCTTGTCATCTGCAGCAGTGTTATTCCATATTTCTCCCAGTTTCTTTGCAACATCACCAATGGATAGGCCTGGATGTTCTCCTTTGATTTTGGGGCGATACTCAGAACAAAACAAGAAAAAGGCTGAAGGAGGCCTTTTGGGTGCATTGGGATCCTTGAACTTCTTTTTTGTTTCCCCTTTAGGGGGAATATAAGTTTTCATTTCTCTTTCATAATGGGCCTTGTTAGCCTTTGCCATGTCTTCAAATTTTCCTCTCTTTAGCAGACATGGTCTTCCACCTTTCTGAGCACTTCTTAGAAAACTCTGAGAAGTTGACTGAAGCATCTGGGTGCTTCTTCTTGTGCTCCTCTCGGCAAGTTGGCACAAAGAATGTATATGATGACATTTTGCCTCTCGGCTTCTTAGGATCTCCTTTGCCCATGTTTAATTATTTTCCTCAGCGAGGCACAGAGTCGCCCAGTGCCCGTCTGGCTCTCACTTGCCCCGGCACTGTCTATATGGAGCTAAATGTACTGCAATGGCTCGTGGCTTCGCGATTTGATTATAATTCAGAGGGCCTGTTTATGCAAGTGCGACAGGAAGGAAGGAGCGAGCTTTCTAACTGGGCCCATAACTTTTAATTAAATACTCTCTCCTTCACTAGGCAAATCAGGGTGCTGTTGCTCCATCAAGGAGCAGAAGAACTTGCCTTGAGGTCTTTATTGTTTCACTCACTATAAAAGAGTTCGGATTTTATGGTCATGAAGACAGACCTTGTCAAGCCATGAAAATGACAGGTAGTCCTGAGTATTGTAAGGCAATACAATGCTCAAGGGTAACCATGCCCTTGTGAACCTCTACTAGCCAGTTTTAAGGTTTATCCATATCCCCAAATGCCTTTTCATCTTGATAAGTCTATACCCTATTAATGAATAAAATTTATTAGCATCCATGCCCCAAACGGTATACTTAGGTGATTATTCATTTCTGACATATTCTCATGTTTTCAGGAGCTTCTGCACCTAAATCACCACACCCCAATAAAGATGCAATCCAGTGGACGCAAGCAAAACTCATCTGAGTTAAAAGCTCATGTCCCTGTCATATAAATCAACAGTAAGAACAATAACATTTAATAATGTGACAATCTGAAAAGTTGTCCTGAGAAGGGAAAAACATTAGAGCATATAATATCATGAGTGTGGGTGGGGTAAACTGATTTGCTCTACACGTTCTAGAATTCTAGACTGGAAAAATGAAACTTTTGAAGAATGAAAGAGAGAGTTTTATAAAAGACACAAGTTGTATGATAAACTTAGAGGATACAAGATCACCAAAGATGTTACTGAGATTATGAACAAAATAGATTTAGGTTTATTTATAAAGGTTAATACATTATTTAGAAAAAAATCAGGAATTTTGAGGTCTCTTCCATCTCCAAGTTTCTGAGCTTGATTTCATCATGGAAGGCACTCATCCACTAACAAAGTTTACTCTCAGAATTTTAATCCCTGAAGTATGGAAGAGAAGAAAGGGAAACCATTCTTATTTCATTGCCCCTCACCAACTGCTGTGGTCCTGAATTGCATGTTGACTCTGAAATCTAAATTTTTTTCCTGTGTCTTGAAAGCAAAATCATGGAAGGAGACTCCAATAGATAATTTTATTTTTTTAATTTTTAATTTTTTTGAGTTTTTTTTTCATGGCAATGCAAATTTATTTTTTATTTATTTCCAAAATACTACCAAATATCCACCCTCACTTCCCCAAGCAGTTTCCTTATTAGCTTTATTTTTTTTTTCCCCAACAGATAATTTTAGATGGGAAGGGAGAAAGATGAATTGGAAATGCGATTTGGCCACAATTAAGTGGGAAAGAGAAGTGGAATGTTGAACTAACATCCACCCTTTTCAATCATTAGCATGGCTCATATTTTGCACTGAAAATGACTTAATCTCACCATTTCATAAGCACAGAATTGGGGGCACCTGGCGATTCGGTCAGTGGAGCATGTGACTCTTGATCTCAGAGTTGTAAGTTCAAGCCCCACATTGGGTGCAGAAATTACTCAAAAATAAAATCTTGAAAGAAACAAGCTCCGGATTGAAGGAGTATTATGGAGGATCAGAGTAAGTTCTTTCCAACTTATTGAATTATACACTTCCCCTGGCGTGGGTTTTTGTTTTTTCCTTTAACCTCAAACATTTTATCTAAAACACTTGTCAAAAATTATGGTCATAGTTATAGCAGGCCACAGAGTAATAGGTCTAGAGGTCAAGGAGCAAAAAAAAAATCTCAAAGTGCTAATTTTTTTTTTTAAGTGTAGGAGAGGAACAAGAATGAAAGATACAGGCTTCATGTTGAAGAGTAAGCACTTTCCTCTTCACTAAACAGGCTTTAATCTTAATATTTTGAAGAATAAATGTATGTATTCCAATTTTCCATAAATGCTGCATTTCTTCTATAAATCCTGATAAATATATGAGGGTAGGATTGTAACAATTTATGGATTCCTAAACATTTCTTTTGACCAAACTTCATTGTGTTTCCTCTTTACCATAATTGTTACTGGCTTCTGGGTGGTATAAATGCACAATTGATCATTGTTTTTCATACATGTGAATAGAAACGATGCTCAGTGTTCATCAGGCAGGTATTATTGTAATTCTGCAACAAAGTAAAGGCAGGAGATTAGTGATTATGCAGAAAACAGTGACAACAGAAGCATTCTCTAGATGAATATTTATTGAGTGTCTATTATGTACCAGACACTCTGCTGGGGCTGGGGATACATCTGCAAGCAAAACAAAACAAAACAGAAAACCCCCAAACAACATTTTAGATTCCAATGAAGAGAGACAGACAATAAGATAATAAACATAAGTGAAAAAGCACATTAGAGAGATTTTTTTTTAAAGATTTTATTTATTTATTTATTTGACAGACAGAGATCACAAGTAGGCAGAGAGGCAGGCAGAGAGAGAGGAGGAAGCAGGCTTCCTGCTGAGCAGAGAGCCCGATGCGGGGCTCAATCCCAGGACCCTGAGATCATGACCTGAGCCGAAGGCAGTGGCTTAATCCACTGAGCCACCCAGGCGCCCCTAGAGAGATTTTCTTTAGAAGAGAGAGCATCAGTTAGCTCTTTGCCATTGAACAAACCACCTCAAAATGAAGTGCTCAAAACAGTGTTTGTTAATGCTCCTAAGAGCAAAGGGGGTTGGAAATGAGAGAGGGCTAGGCTGCAACTTTAAGAAAGAAGGTGACCTCATTGAGAAGGTGACTGTGGTAATTAGGCTCTTGGATGGCTCCCCTTATCCCCACCTCCTGGCCATGCTGCCTTTGTATAATCCCCTTCCTCTGGATGTGGACTGGAACTAGTGACTGCCTCCCAACAAACGGAATTTGGCAAGAGAACTGGGATGTCACTTCCAAGATCAGGTTACAAAGAGATGGTGTCTCCCGTCTTGCACACCCTTGCTTGCTTGCTCTGATGGGACCCGGGTACTGTGCTGTGAGCTGCTCTGTGGTGAGACCTGCATGGCGGGGAGCTGAGGGAGGCTCCTGGCCCTTAGGTCAGCAGCTTGCAGGGAGCTGAATCCTGCTGACAGCCAGGTGAGCAAGCTGGGAGCTGGGTCCTGCCCCAGGGGAGCTTATGGTTGAGATCTCAGCCCAGGTGCCACCTTGACTGAAGTAAATCTTTAGGGTGGAGGCACCCCGCTCAGTGGCTCCTGAAATCCTGAGGCCCAGAAACTGTCAGAGGTCTGCTGTTTGAAGCTGGAGTACTTTGTCACACAGCGATAGAAAACAAATACAGACTTGAAGGATGTGAGGGAGTTAGCCGTGTGGCTGCTATCTAGGGGAAAACATTCCAGGTGGAGGGCACAGCCAGTGCGAAGGCCTACCAGAGGAGCAGGACTGACACGTGTAAGGAAGGGCATGGAGGCCACTGTGTGGGAGGAGTGGATGAGGGCACAAGGAGGAGGTGAGCAAGAGAGGTGACTGGGGGCCAGATCATGTGGGGTTAGGAGGTTATCATAGGAACTTGGGCCTTTACCTGAAAGAAAGTGGGAGCTGTTGCAAGGTCTTGAGAGAGTATGACATGATCTGATACAGATTTTTGAAGGATCACTCTGGCTTGTGTTGAAAATCAGCTGGAAGGAATAAGGGAGAAAGCAGAGAGACCAATTAGGAGTCTGTTGTGGTAAATTAGGCAAGAAATGATGGCAGCTCAGATCAAGATGGTAGTCAGGAGAGTTATGATAACAGGGATGGATTCTGGATGTGTTCTGAGGGTAGAACCACAAATCGATTTGTGGAGTGTGAAAGGAGGAGAGTCAAGGAAGATGCCATCATATTGGTTTGAGAAAATAAAAAGTAGGTGGATCAGGGGAGCCGGGGAGCTAGGACAAGAACCCAGGGGTGTTTTGTCTTGGAAACGATTAGAGCAAGTGACCAGCTGCTGCTACTGTGTCAGGACGGATCCCGAGAAGCAACCACTGGATTTAGTGGGGTCTCTGGAGATCTTTCCCGGAGATGCTTCACTGGAGTCATGTGGTCTACAGTAAGGTCTCCTTTGCTGGAGTCATGCGATCTACGAAAGGGATCTTAACAGTGGGAGGAGAACCAAAGCTAGTGAGAATATAACCAATCTTTCTAGTTTTGCTGCAAAAAAACTAAAAGCAAAACCAGCACACCAACCAACCAACCCAAACCCCAGGAATGGCTTTGTTATCTGATGCGGGAAATGGAGTTAGAAGGTTTTAAAACGGTATTTGTCTGCTTCTAGAAATGTTGAGGAAAGGGCAAACGTGATGATCTAGTGGGAGGAAGAATGGCCAAGTATCCTCCTTGGGTAGAATCTAGTGCCCAAGAAGGGGGACCTAGCTTTATGAAGAAATCCAGAGAGACTGTTTATAGTTTCAGGAGAAAATTGTGAGGACTTTGAAGTGAGCAAAAAATAGTACTGGTGTCCTTCCTAGTACACTCTTTGGGTTCTCTACCCCTAGTCTTTGAGCTTTTTTACAATTCATAGAGAATGGATAGGAATGCAAATAGTTTCCACAGACATACAAATGAATTTTGTCCGATGGAGGCACAATTGCTTTCCCCCCTCTGCTGAAGAGGCTAATTTTGAAACTATTGAGCAATTATTTTGCATCTATTACATTCACTTTGGCACGCCTTGGTACCCATATATGTGTCTTTTAGGAAGTCTTCTTTGAATTGTTTCTAACAGTTTGCTAGTTCCTTCCTTAATGAATAAAGTAAAATTTTTGGCACATGTTTATCTTATATTTGCATGAGGATCAGGATTTTACGTTTCAAAAAAGTATCCTTCAATAATAGTAAGGAGGGAAAGTAGCATTCGGAGGGACAGATGTCTTAGGTGGGTGGAGGAGGTGGTGGTAACGTGGGGGGGCGGTTCTCTTCCAGTAGCTTCATTTTCCTGGGGACAGAGATGTAACATAGTCAGCCGAATGGGAGAGGGAATGGACTAGAGAATTTTAGTATGATTGCAGCATGGAAGACCAGTTGAGGTTAGTGGTCATGAATAGAAAGTGGGCTATCTGTGGACTGCATTTCTCTAGCCACTGCTCAATTGTGTGGGCACATATACCCAGCGGGAGTTGAAATCTAACCAGGGTTGTGGCTTCGCTAAAACAGTAAGAAGAGGCAATGCCAAGAGGCAAGAGTTGAAGATAAATGTGAAGGAAGAATGATGGTGACTTCCTGGAATTTAAGCAGGGTAAGGAGAAGACTTATGGGTGAAGGACTATAAAAATGCCATGAGATCAATAGATCAAAGGTCCCAGTAGGGTGGCAAGACTGTTGGAATTGCAGTCCTAGAACAAAGAGCTGCAAAGGCAGGAGTGGGTAGTGAGAAAGTAAGCAAAATATTTTCTCTGTTTGGGGCTGGAATTCTGGCATCCAAACCGACATTCTACTGTTTGAGGGTCACTCACCTGCTGTCCACCAGATTCCCCCTTTTGTAAGTGGAAGCACAGATGTTTTGCATAGACTGCTTAATTCTACCTCCTCCTAGTTTTTTTTTTTTAAGATTTTATTTATTTATTTGTCAGAGAGAGAGAGAGGGAGAGAGAGCAAGCACAGGCAGACAGAATGGCAGGCAGAGGCAGAGGGAGAAGCAGGCTCCCTGCTGAGCAAGAAGCCCGATGTGGGACTCGATCCCAGGACGCTGGGATCATGACCTGAGCCGAAGGCAGCTGCTTAACCAACTGAGCCACCCAGGCGTCCCTACCTTCTCCTAGTTTTATTCTTCTTTCTCAATGAGATGATTCCATGAAATCAAGTCTTGTTTTTTTTTCTTAAGTGAACATAATCTGCAGATAGGCAGCACAAAGAACCTGGTCTCTGTGCTATGGAAGGTTGTGCGGTTGGAATACTGCACAAAGGACACCAGACACAAAGATTGAGTGGGGCTGAGACCCAGCCTGAGCTCTGCTCACTGGGCAGCTGTCCCATCACCAGTGGCCTTTTATGCCCACAAAGGGTCATGCTCTGCCACTATGGGGATGTTCTGAGTGATATCTTTTCTAATTCCCAGGAAGGTGTTGTATAGGCCAAGGAGTCCTGATAAAAACCACACACATCCTATGAAGTTTTACCAGAGGGCTAGACTCAGGAGGCAGGGTTGTCTTTCTGCTCAGAAATCCCTTGTGTTCTTTTTTTTTTTTTTTAAGATTTTTTTTTTTTTTAATTTGACAGAGAGAGAGATCACAAGTAGGCAGAGAGAGAGGAGGGGAAGCAGGCTCCCTGCTGAGCAGAGAGCCCGATGTGGGGCTCAATCCCAGGACCCCGGGATCATGACCTGAGCCGACGGCAGAGGCTTTAACCCACTGAGCCATCCAGGTGCCCTCCACCCCCGTGTTCTTTTATCGTCTACAGGCTTCAAGAGTTTAGAATCTTCTCCTCCCTCACCCCTTTCCTTCCAAAGATTTTATTTGACAGAGAGTGAGAGAGCACACACACAAGCATGGGGGAGGGGCAGAGGGAGAGAGAAAAGCAGGCTCCCTGCTGAGCAGGCAGGGAGACCCAATCCCAGGACCCCAAGATCAAGACCTGAGCCAAAGGCGGATGCTCAACTGACTGAGCCACCCAGGTGCCCCAAGAATCTTTTTCAAGGAAGAGACTCAATGCTAAACTTTCTCAGTTAGGTGCATATAGTAGCTCTTTATAATTCAGTTTTTACTTGAATAATTAAATTTTGTTCTCTAAAATCAATACCTGGCTTTCTACATCACTGGTATTTGAGAAACATGATGAAGCATGCGTAGCGTGAATTATTTGTGGATCACTGCCAGCTCCCCTGCTTCTTGTCCATTTATTCAAAAAAATCTTAGGTTAGACTAATACATATAATTTATAAAACCAGTTAAACGATTTTTCCGCGGATAAGCAATGTGAAGAGTGGGCAGAAACTGCTTTAGGGGCACCTGGGTGGCTCAATGGGTTAAAGCCTCCGCCTTCGGCTCAGGTCATGATCTCAGGGTCCTGGGATTGAGCCCCGCATTGGGCTCTCTGCTCGGCGGGGAGCCTGCTTCCTCCTCTCTCTCTCTGCCTGCCCCTCTACTTACTTGTGATCTGTCAAATAAATAAATAAAATCGTAAAAAAAACTGCTTTAGACAGGTGTAAAAAATTTCTACTTGCTCATTTACTATTTTAAGATCTTCTTTCAAATATTGGTTCACTTTGAGGTTCATTACTCATCAATGTCCTTGAATTCTCAGGTAGTTATACAAAAATTTATAGTCTCCTTAAATTATTGAGTATCCTATAATCTAGCAATTATTATTATCTAGCAATAATCACTCATTATATTAAAAATGTAATCACTCATTATATTAAAATGTAACATAGGACACGCCCCTGTGGAGAAAAAGTGATCCACTCACTGACGGCAAATGTTAGTATAGAGGATGAGCTACAGCTTGGAGACTTAAAAAAAGCAAAGGCTATTTTCAGCACACTTTTACAGTCGGTAGTTAGTCCAGGGAATGCTGTAGAGAGGTAGTCGGTCACTTCCCCTTAGGAGCGACAGAATGACAGGTTGAGGCTTGGCGACAAGGGTGGCAGGAAGCTCAAGGGCCTCCAGCCCCAACCTATTTCTGGCTTCTCCATGCATGAATTTGCCTACTCTCCCTGTTCGGGCGCATAGAGCATTTTCACTACCACCCAGAGCAATGTCGATTGTGATCTCCCAAGCACAGCACAATTCTCCTATGTTCTCCACAGTGAAGCTTTTGTCAAAGACCACGCTACTTTGTTCTGACCCCCTTTGAGGACATCACTACTTCCTCTTTAGCCTTCACCTGGAAATGGAGTGTTTGGGCAAGGAAGGGAGAGGGAAAGTAAAAGACATGGAAGTGAGTACGACAGAGAGGAGGGGACAACAGCAAGTGGTGAGCTTGAGACAAGGACACTGGGGACTGGGAATGCCTTCTAATAGCCCCTGATAGGGTTCTTCACAGGGGATATCATCATTTCACTTAAAAGGACAATGAAATTCCGGAACATCATTCAAATTCCTAGACTAACCTGAGTCTGAAATGACATGCTAAAGCAAAATACATTTTCCCCCCAAGTAGTTTGCTATTAAAAAGCATTTGTGTTGGGGCGCCTGGGTGGCTCAGTGGGTTAAAGCCTCTGCCTTCAGCTCGGGTTATGATCCCAGGATCCTGGGATCGAGCCCCACATTGGGCTCTCTGTTCAGCAAGGAGCCTGCTTCCCTTCCTCTCTCTCTCTCCGCCTGCCTCTCTGCCTACTTGTGATCTCTGCCTGTCAAATAAATAAATGAAATCTTAAAAAAAAAAAAAAAAAG